>NC_057810.1:402807928-403129338 GCF_018294505.1 Triticum aestivum | reverse complement strand
ATTTTTCATATAAAAAACTTTTTAATCTGAGTTCGTATGCAAAAGTTATGCCCATTTTACAAATTTCCAGAGAGATTTTGCAAATAAAGTCGAATTCATATTTGTAAATTTTCCCAACAACTAGACCACATATCACATGGGAAACTTATTTTCTTTTATTTTTTTTGACATTTCCATCATTTTCTTTTATTTTTTTAAACTGAAAAAGCGGTCCACATGGGGGGGTGCATTCGGTGGAACTTTTGGGCCAAGTTAGTAATGGCGCACCGTGGGGTGGTGCGCCATTACTAGTTAAACTAGTAATGGCGCACCACACCCACAGTGCGCCATTACTAGTTTTGAAAAAATTAAAAAAAATTGAATTTTTTTTTTGAAAAAAACTTAGTAATGGCGCACCAGTGGACAGTGCGCCATTACTAGTTAAAACTAGTAATGGCGCACTGTCCATAGGTGCGCCATTACTAACATTTTTTTTTTCAAAACTACTAATGGCCCATGGTGGGTGTGGTCCGCCATTACTATGTCAACTAGTAATGGCGCCCTATCCCACGGTGCGCCATTAGTAACAAATTTTTTTATTATTTTTTTCAAAACTTCTAATGGCGCACCACACACCAGGTGCGCCATTATTAACAAAAAAATTTATTATTTTTTTTCAAAACTTCTAATGGCGCACCACACACCAGGTGCGCCATTAGTAATATATTACTAATGGCGCACCTGTATGTGGTGCGCTATTGCTATATACTAATGGCGCACCACACATGTGCTGCGCCATTAGTGTCCATTTCATCTATAGCCGTTTTCCTAGTAGTGGGGCCTTCTAGTTGCTTGGAATGGTTCTCAATTTACTGGGGAAGTTATTGCTCAAAATAGATTTTCACTTTCCATTCAGTTCACAAGTTTGCTCTCCAATCAGTCCTGGATTCTCACCGACATATATGGCCCTTGTGACCCACAGGATAAAATTGAGTTCATTGAGTGGTTTTTGAATATTCACATGCCTGCTGATGTGGACTGGATTCTTATGGGAGATTTCAATTTTATGAGGGATCCATCAGATAGAAACAGACCTGGTGGAGATGTTAATGATATGCTTATGTTCAATGAAGCATTTAGTAACCAAGGTTTAGTTGAATTGCCTTTGCATGGTAGAAAATTCAGCTGGAGTAACATGCAGCAAAATCCTCTTTTGGTCAAGCTTGATTGGTTTTTTACTTCTGCCTCTTGGATGACCACATTCCCAAACACCATGGTACTCCCTCTTGCAAAGCCCATATCAGATCACTTGCCATGTGTCATAAAAATTGGTACTTCTATCCCCAAAGCAAGAGTTTTTAGATTTGAGAGCTATTGGTTGCAACACTCAGATTTTAAATAGGTGGTTACTGCTACTTGGAGCATTCCAGTGGGGAATCTTGATGCTGTAAAAAGTTTGAATGCTAAGTTTAAAAACTTAAGGAGAGCTCTGAAGATGTGGGCCAGATCTTTATCTCTCTTAAATCTCAAATTGCAAAAATTAATGAGCTCATCTTCCTATGGGACTTTTTTGAGGAGTTGAGAGAGTTGGATACTTATGAGTGGAATTGTAGGATTCTTCTTAAAGAATATTTGCTCATTCTACTGAGAAACCAAAAGATTTACTAGAAGCAAAGGGAGAAAATTAAAGGGGTAAAGTTTGGGGATAAAAACACCAAATTCTTTCATACCAAGGCTTCTATCAACTACAGGCATAATCACATTGCTGTGTTGCAAAATGATGACCAAGTTGACATATCTGATCATGCTGGGAAAGCTGCCATACTCTGGGAAACATATAAGAAAATATGGGCACATCCCTCAAAACCTCCTTGCACTTTGATTTGGAACCCTTGTTTGGCCAGAGACAAGATCCCACACTGTTTGATAACTTGGAATTGCCTTCCACTGAGGAAGAAGTTAATGATGTAGTAAACGAACTACCACTGGACAAATCACCAGGCCCTAATGGCTTCAATAATGAATTCTTTAAAACTTGTTGGGACATTATTAGAGGAGATGTGCTCAAATTCATTTCTGATTTTCATGCTGGGCAAATTTCTCTGGAAAGTTTGAACACCTCTTTCATAACCTTAATTCCTAAAGCAAGTACTCCTCTGACAGCAAATGATTATAGGCCAATATCCCTCCTCAACTGTTGTCTCAAACTAGTCACTAAATTGTTGGCAAACAGGTTGCAGAAAGTGATTCTAAAGTTGGTCCACATTAACCAATATGGCTTCCTCAAAGAGAGATCCATCCATGACTGCTTGGGTTGGGCCTATGAATATCTACATCAGTGCCATAAATCCAAGGAAGAGATTATTGTGCTGAAGCTAGACTTTGAAAAGGCTTTTGACACCATTGAACATAAGGCAATTTTGGATATTCTAAAAGCTAAAGGTTTTGGGGACAGATGGATTAACTGGATCAAAATGTTCTTCACCTCTGCCTCATTTGCTATCTTGCTCAATGGTGTTCCTGGTAAAAAGTTTTATTGTCTTAGAGGAGTGAGGCAGGGAGACCCTCTGTCACCTTTTCTGGTTGTGCTTGCTGCAGACCTTCTTCAATCAATCCTCAACAAGGCCATGCAGCTGGGCTTACTTCACCTTTGCAAGTGGATTCCTGCCCTGATTTTCCCATAGTTCAATATGCAGATGATACTTTGGTTCTCCTTCAAGCAGATGTCAAGCAACTTCACTGCCTCAAAGCCCTTCTCAACACTTATGCAGATGCTACTGGTCTTAAAGTTAACTACAATAAATCAAGCCTCATCCCAATCAATGTGTCAGAAGAGAAAGTTGAGATTTTGGCTAATACTTTTCAATGTAAAAGGGAATATTTCCTCATACAATATTTGGGTGCACCTTTGGGTCTCCATAAACCCACTGTTGAGCAATGCCTCCCCCTGGTCACTAGGCTGCAGAAGAAACTTGTGGGTCTATCTTCATGACCATGGCTGGGAGACTATTGCTGGTGAAATCTAGTCTCAACTCTCTACTGATTTATCTCATGGGATGCCTTGATGTGACTGTCACTATTAAAACTCAAGCTATTAAATTGTTGAGACATTGCCTCTGGAGAGGCCCTGACTTGGAGGATCATAGGCCTGCCATGGTGGCCTGGAGCACTGTCTGTAGACCAAAAGATCAAGGAGGGTTGGGAGTGATGGACATCTTTGTCCAAAACAAAGCTTTGTTACTTAAGAATCTGCACAAGTTTTATAACAGACACAACATTCCATGGGTTAACTTGATCCGGGAGTCCCATTACAGTACTGGTTTGCTGCCTGGTGGTAGTTGGATTGGATCTTTTTGGTGGAAGGCAAACCTTAAGCTCATTGATAACTTCAAATCTTTGGCCAGATGTCACATAGGAGACGGTAAAAGTGCCCTTTTCTGGTCTGACCTATGGCATTCAGCTCGTCTGCAAGACATGTTCCCCCACCTCTTCTCTTTTGTGAAGAATAGGAACTCTACTGTGCACACCATTATTCACACTGAATTTCTGGAGGATCTATTTCGTTTACCCTTGACTGTGCAAGCTTTCCAAGAATTTGAAGCTATGGAAGACATGTGTATAGCTTTGAGGGGTTCTGAATACCTGGGTTGCATTGATACCTAGAGCTACACTTGGGGAAATGATCAATTCTTAGTTGCTAAGGTCTATAAAATGATGATGGGAGTTAAAATTGTGCCCCAGCAATTAAACTGGATTTGGAATAGCTCCTGTCAGCCAAAGCACAAGGTGTTCTTTTGGAGGCTCCTTCATGACATGCTCAATACTAGGAATCTCCTTCGAAGATTATAGGGGTGGAAGGCCATTTTCTTGGAGGAGCTCAATTTACTAAGGTTTAGAATTA
The DNA here is from genome assembly GCF_018294505.1 of Triticum aestivum. NCBI lineage: Eukaryota > Viridiplantae > Streptophyta > Magnoliopsida > Poales > Poaceae > Triticum > Triticum aestivum. Next base: position 403,125,458 of record NC_057810.1, on the reverse strand, counting down.
AGAAAAGCTATGCTAGAGCCTTTTGTTTATGGCTTGACAGTCTTATCTTGTAATTATTAGTAGCTAGTAGTTTTTTTCCTTTACTTCTGGCTTATCTCAAGCCTCTTTGTACTGCTACACCTTTTTTATTCTGAAATAATATAAAAATTGCAGTGGGGTTTTGCCCGACTGTGTACAGTCAAAAAAAATTACCATCGAGGGCAAGAAATACAATAAGGAGTTGTAATCTCATCTAGAGGAGCATGAGGTCATCATTGAGAAAATGGAAGCTCATGAGCGTGATTACGCAAATGAGATTGCGGAGCTCTCTCAAGCTCTTGAACATGAACAAACCACCTCTGAATCTCTTGACGAGACTTTTGCTCTAGAACTATCTAGAGTGAAGGAATCTTATGATAGAGCTCTTGATGTGGCCAATGATTTTCAAACTAAAAATGAGAAGCTTGAAGTTGCGCATGCTAAAATCCTTGAGGACTTTGGGCACCTCGAAAATGGCTCAAGGGTCATTAAGAGTGAGCTCATCAAACTCACTAAGTCTCATGCACAACTTAAAGCTTCATATTCTAAAGAGCTGGCCAAGTTGCCTTCTCCTCTTTCTATTATTGATGATGCTTGTGCTACTAACTCTATTTCTCATGAAGCATCCATTTTGAAGGAGAATGTTGAGCTACGGGCTCAACTTGAGTTGTTATCTAGGAAATATGAGAAATTGGAAGAAAGACATGAAAAGTTCTCAAGCTCTCATGATGATCTTCAAGTATCCCATAATGTGCTAAAGATAGCTCATGAGGCCATGATTGCTAAAGTAACATCTAGTGAGCCTCATGTGGATACTAGCACTACTTCTAGTCAAAATACTATATTGCCATGTGCTAGTCCTTGTAATTCATCTACTCACAATGTTGGTAGATCTTGTGATGAATTGCTTTCCTTGCCTTGTTGCTCTAACGATGAAGCTTATACTTCCTCTAGTACTTGTGTTGAGACTAACCATGTAGAGGAAATCAAAGAGCTCAAGGCCCAAGTCACTTCTTTGAAGAAAGACTTGGAAAAGAGTCATGAAGGGAAATCCACACTCAACAATATCTTGAGTGTGCAAAAATCCCCCAATGATAAAGGTGGACTCGGATTCAACTCCAATAAGAAGAAGAAGTCCAAGACGAACAAAAAGAAGGGCCAAGAACAAGTCAAGAATTCGGCCAAGATTGTTTGCTTCAAGTGCAAAGTAGAAGGGCATCATGTTAGACCTTGCCCATTGAAGAAGATGTCCATTAGTGATAAGAAACAAGGGAAGCGGCCACAAGTTCGCTCTCATGCTCAAACTCAATGTGGCACCCCGGCTCAGAGCAACCGGTTTACCATGCATTGCCAGCCCAGAGACCTTGTCTTCTGGCAACACACAACAATTTGGTACAGAAAACAACCGCTTTATTGATGCTAGCGTATCAGAGTTTATATTACAACAGTTAGCGAGGCCAAGCGGCACACACGGCGCGGCTGAACAATATGTACATTATTTAGTGAACATAAAGGGGCCTCGATCATGACAACTACTCGGCAGCGGAACAACGTCGTAGAGGAACTCCATAGCACAGGGACACCAATGTGGACACGATCCAGACTCGAAGAGCTCTCCTCTCCAACGGGACTTTCCTGAAATTTGGCATGACACGGCAGGTCAGTACATTGAATGTACTTGCAAGCTCACAACAAGCATAAACATAATGACAAACAATATCATGATAATTAACTGATTAATAACAATGCAACAATATATATATATATATCCAACATGATGTGCCCATGCTCTTGTGAATAATCGTCCCTCGGACTGGCTTACCGAACATGATCATTTCCAGATCACAAATGTGTTGAACACAGAGACAAACTCGTGATCCTTACGGTGATCACAACCACGACAAATAAATGGCCCGTGATCCTTACGGCGATCACAACCACGACCAATAAATGGCCCGTGATCCTTACGACGATCACAACCATGACCACAAAATGGCCCGTGATCCTCATGGCGATCACAACCACGACCACATCTGGTCCAACTCAACATGATGGCCTTTCCGCCACCTCAGTGCAAACTTCATACTTAGTGTGCAAAATTCATTAAATGTTGACCCATGGTGTACCCTACTTTCGAGCGTGTCCTTAACTGTGGACTCGGCTATCGATAGATGAATACACTCTACAGATGTAGCGCACTGGACCCACACCATGGAACCCATGGCCTCGCACTCCCATTCGGGTGGACCAACGGCATTCCAATGAAATCATTCCATTGCCATGATACTTTCCTAGCCACTCCAACTCAATCCCCATCGGGCTAGTCCTGGGTGGCCCCGTGTCTAGCTCAAGACACAACGACCATCGTCGTGGCCACGATCCACTCTGGGACCCGGTACCAAAAACTTAACGACGGGCTCACAAGGTTATGCCTGCTTACCGGGCCAGGGTACAACACGCCCATAACCTTCCCTAGATGGAGGCACCGAGCAGAGGCACGACAATAAAACGAATTAAGACCGTCCCATACCGGCAAATGTGGTTGCACTGGGAAAGACTCGTTTCAGCGGCACCATGACCCGATCAACAACATATTCAGGTTGAGTTATTATCAGGTTCAACTTAAAGTGAAAGTAACCGGCGTCATAATTCCATGACATGCATCACCAACATATGCATCACATATCCACGAAAATAACTGAGTCAACTATGCTCTTGCTGAGCAATCACAACTCATGATACTCCTCTGGTTAAGATCTAACTTCACTTTAACCAGAATCTTTTGCAGCAAATTTATCATTTTTTATCATGCAAAAATAATTTCACTAATTATTTATCTCCATAACCATATTACCTTCTCATTACTCATAACTAAATTCTTGTTAGCTTATCAACTAGGTTCACCACAAACTTTCTGTAAATCAAGCATTTTTACTATAACAAGCATCTAACAGAATATAATTAACATATTAATAATTTAAATGCATGAATAATCATTAGTTCAAGTAGGAAAATCACAAATATTGAAGTGGCACTATGAAAATGTTGTTGTGGCTTGCCTTAGTGCAGATGAGGTTCACAAGCCTCCTGGTGATCCTCAAGACAAGCCTGCTCTTCTGAAAATAAATAAAAACACAAAAAGAAAACATCAAGAAACCTTCCGAAATTTACCAGAAAATCTAGACAGCAGGGGAAAATCCCATCTTTTGGGAGCTGCTAGATTTTTGGACAAAGAACACAATGCAAAAAGAATCAATGCATTTGGACTTATAGATAAAAAGTTATGGCCATTTGAAGTTCTCTGGATTTAAATGAAATTTGAATAAAAATTAAACAGACTGGGGGGTGACGTCGAAGGCGTAAAAGCCCAGGGCGCCACCACTCATACTGCGTTGCGTGCGTACAGAGTGGCTGACTAGCGGGCCCTGCTAGTCAAGTGAGGAGGAGGGGGAGAGGGAAACAGGAAGTGGCGGAGCTTCGCCGGAGCGCACGCCGGCGGCGAGAGCTCTTGGGCCAAAACGAGAGGGGGGAATCAAAAGAGAAGATGGAGGCGCACCTGCCTATACCTGTAGCATGGCTAGGGGTGGTCGGACGGTGCCGGAAACAGCCTCTCCAGCGGAGGAAGAGGGCAGCGGTCGCCGGAGACGAAGACGACGGCGGCTAGGGGCGGCTCCAAGGGGTCCAACAGGGCGGAACGGCCCCACCGGAGAGTGGCGGAGGCCCTGGCAGGGTTGCCCTGGCCTGGGAGGGGCTGGAGCTATGGGGACGACCCGAGGGGATCGCCCGCAAGATCGAGCTCGGGGACGGTAGCCCGCGGCCTGCCCGGCCGGGCTGTGGCTTTCTACTAGCTTGTGGGGTGTGTGGGAGAGGATGCGGGTGCTCGAGGAGGCCGGGGGTGGCCGTATTTATAGGCGAGCGGCGATGGGGGTTCGGACTCCGCCGGAGGACACCTATCCATGGTGCCTGGCGACGAACGGCGTTAGTGAGAGAGGGGGAAGAGGACGGAGCTCATGCGGGAACTATTAGCGAGCGCGGACGAGCACAGGGGCGAGGGGAAAGACGACGAAAACAGTGCGCCGTGCACTATGGCGTTGGCCGGACCGTGCCCGTGCCTGCTGCGGCGAGCTCCGGCGTCGGTGAGTGCCAGGGGGAGTTAAGTGGGTGGAGATGGAGATGGTGGCGCGGATTGGCACGCTCGGGCAGGCTGGATAGCGAGCACGCGCGCAACAGAGTGCTTGGCGGCACTCAGAGCGCGTGTTTTGCATGCCAGCACGCCTGGACGAACGCGGTCACCGCGTGGACTATGACATCAGGCCAACCTAAGCGCAAACTTCATGTCTGGCGTGTAGTCCGTGGTAGTTGTGAGTGTTACCACGATTGGGTTGGGTTCGAGGTGAAGTAGAAATGAATTTGTACTCCAAGTAAGTTTCTGGATAGTAACTTTGGAGGTTTACTATGGTCAAACCACTAGGAGTTGAGGGCTATGCTTTGGAGGCTAGCCAACACTTACTAAGGTGAAGATGCACAAGAAAAACTAGCTACAATGGAGCTAGTAAAATGGTAGTTACTGTAGAAACTACCATTTTTGTCCAGAAATGAAAATATTTTCTGTAGCCAAAATATTCCAAAAAGTGATGAAATATTTTTGCTCAGAAAGGTGCCCTAGGGTTCAAAGAATAATTGGGATTTTTCTCAGGATTTTATTGGCAAGAAAAATTAGGGTTGGTTTGGAGCACAAAGGGCTAGCTAGGGTTTAGGAGGGCAAAATGAATATTTTTCATTTAAGAAAAGTATTCCAAGTGATATTTTGAGATGATCCAGAGATGGAGTGATGGTTTGAGAAGGAGTTGAAGCACTTGGGTGAAAGTCAAGGGGGTACCCAAGTGGTTAAGTCCAAATGAAATGATTCAAAAACTCCAAACTCAAATCCAAATCAACTGAAAACCAGGCAAGGAAGAGAGGGCAAAAACCAGGGTGTCACAAACCTCCCCCACTTAGAATGAATCTCGTCCTCGAGATTCGATTGCTTGAAAAAACCATTATGGATAATGTGCCCTTAGAAATTCTTCTGATTCCCCTGTTGATTCTGACTCTATGTGATTCTTCCATTGGACTTTGTAAAACTTCCTTGCTTTACTACGAGTGACTCTTTCCATCTGATCCAAAATTTTGTCTGGCCTCTCTTCGTAGGTTAAATCCCTTGACAGCTCTATTTCTTTCAAATCAGTCTTTTTCTTAGGGGAGATATACATCGCCGTAATTGTGAAACATGGAACACTCTGTGCACGTCCGACAATTCAGGGGGTAACTCCAACTGATATGCAACAGCACCCACTCGTGTCATAATGGGAAATGGACCAATAAATCTGGGTGCCAATTTTCTATGAGTCCGAAATCTCTTGATACCTTTCATAGGCGTGACTCGAAGGTATACATGTTCTCCGGGTTCAAAACTGATCTGTCGGTGCTTTGCATCATAATAACTTTTCTGTCAAGATTTGGCCAACTTCAATCGGTCTCTAATTTCCTTGACTTTCTTCTCGGCTTCCAGCATGAGTTCTGTTCCGAAAATACGGCTATCTCTGGTTTGGGACCAATTTAACAGAGTGCGGCACTTACGGCCATGCAAAGCTTCATATGGTGACATCTTTAAACTAGCCTGGAAGCTATTGTTATACGATAACTCAGCGTACGGCAAACAGTCTTCCCAATTTGGGCCTTGGGCCAAAGCACAGGCTCGCAGCGTATCTTCGAGTATTTGATTTACCCACTATGTTTGTCCATCAGTCTGAGGATGATAAGCGGTACTGTATTTCAATTCTGTCCCCAATGCTTGATGGAGACAGGACCAAAAAGCAGAGTTAAAAAGTGAACCTCGGTCGGAAGTGATGGTTCGGGGGACTCCATGCAGACTGACTATTCTGGATACACATAGTTGTGCTAGCTCATCTGCTCGATATGAGGTTCTAATCGAGATGAAGTGGGCTACCTTGGTTAATGTATCCACTATGACCCAGATTGCAGCATTGCTCCGTCGGGTATTAGGTAGTCCTATGATGAAGTCCATGCAGACATCATCCCATTTCCATTGTGACACTGGCAGCGGTTGGAGAAGTCCGGCTGGCTTCTGATGTTCTGCCTTCACTTAAATAAGCAATGTCTTTCTTCATTCCATCCCACCAGAATATGTGTCGAAGGTCTTCGTACATTTTCGTACCTCCAGGGTGAATTTAATACGAGGATTCGTGGGCTTCTGACGGGATCTTATGCTTTAAATCCGCTTGATTGGGCACACAAATCCTTCCCCGGAATCGGAGGGTACCGAACTGATCATTCGAGAAATCAGAAGTCTGATTTGCCACCACATGCTTGGCACATTTCAGTAGATCGGCGTCGTCTGGCTGGGCCTTGCAGATCTTTTCCTCAAGTGTGGGGGTAACTTCCAAAACATTAGCAAGGCCAGCCTCAACTATGACCAGGTGAGCTGAGCAATCTCTTCTTTAAGTTCAGGAGGCAAGGATTCCAATATGACATTTTAACTAACGGGCTTTTGACTGAGCGCATCAGCAACCACATTGTCCTCACCCGGGTGGTAATTTATTCCAAGGTCATAATCCTTGACCAACTCAAGCCATCTTCGTTGACGGAGATTTAAATCTGGCTGAGTAAATATGTACTTGAGGGGTGATCGGTAAAAATTTGGCACCTTTTCTCGATGAGATAGTGTCTCCAAATTTTTAAAGCATGAACCACCGCAGCCAATTCCAAATCATGTTTAGAATAATTACCCTCGTGGGGTCGTAACTATCGTGAGGCGTAATCTACTACCTTGTCGTCTTGCATAAGTACGCATCCCAGTCCTTGCCTGGAAGCGTCGCAATACACATCAAAATTGTGGTAGATATCTGGAAGAGTTAATACCGGTGCAATTGTGAGCCGTTTCTTTAACTCAGTGAAACTTTTCTCATAGTCCTCAGTCCATTCAAACTTCTTATCCTTTTTGAGCAGCTCTGTCATGGGTTTAGCAATCTTGGAAAACCCTTCAATGAAACGGCAGTAATATCCGGCTAATCCAAGAAAACTCCGGATCTGAGATATGGTTGTGGGTGGGAACTAATCGAGTACATCCTTTACTTTGCTTGGGTCCACGGCTATACCTTCGGTGGATAGCACATGTCCAAGGAATCTAACTTGCTTGAGCCAGAACTCACATTTACTGAATTTGGCGTATAACTGATGCTCACGGAGTCATTGTAACACTGCTCGGAGGTGTTCCTTATGCTCTTCTTCACTTCTTGAGTAAATAAGTATATCATCGATGAAGACTACCACGAACTTATCGAGGAAGTCCATGAATACTTTGTTCATCATATGCATGAAGAAGGCAGGGGCATTGGTGAGGCCAAAAGACATAACTGTATATTCATAAAGACAGTATCGAGTGGTAAACGCAGTCTTAGGAATATCCTCCTTTTTAATTTTGAGCTGATAGTATCCAGTCCGTAAATCAATCTTGGAGAATACCTTGGCCCCACTGAGCTGATCAAACAGGTCATCAATCCTTGGCAGTGGATATTTGTTTTTGATTGTGACATCATTTAGCTGACGGTAATCCACACACATGTGAAGGCTACCATCTTTCTTGTCCACGAAGATAGCAGGTGATCCCCATGGTGAAGAGCTGGGACGGATATATCCTTTCTGGAGCATTTCATCAAGCTATTTCTTTAGCTCCACTAATTCTGATGAAGGCATTCGGTAATACTTCTTGTGTATTGGTGTGGTCCCGGGCACAAGATCTATTGAAAGCTCAAGATCTCGATCAGGTGGCATACCTGGCAGTTCTTCTGGAAAAACATCAGGAAACTCACTAACCACCGGAGTTAATTCCAATTCAGCCACTGCTGTGAAGACCATTTCCTTTGAGGGTATGCTTCTGTGAGCATAAATTTTGTAGCCTGTTCTTCTTGGCTGGTCAAAGTGACTTCTCAGGTTGCACAATTTATGCACACTTGATACCAGGTCAGCCAATTCATACCCAAGATAACATCCAACTTATCAGACTTGATAAGTATCAAAGAAGTTGGAAAACAGACTCTGTTGATATTGACTTCCAGGTTGCGGTAGACTAGATTGCTCCTGATTAGAGATCCCGGGGTTTGTACCAGCATATTCTTGCCCAAAAACGAACAAGGAAATTTGTTTTGGGCAACAAAACTACGAGAAATAAAAGAGTGGGAAGCCCCAGAGTCTAATAAAATCACTACGGGTATGTTATTAACAGAGAACATACCATTGACGACTTCGGGGTTCTCTTGGACTTCATCGGCGGAGATGTGATGAACGTATCCCGTGATGTCGTGCTGGTTCGGGCATGCCTCCATATAATGGACTTGTGGCCTGAATATAGGATTTGTCTGGTTGTTCTTGGGACACTGTTTGGCATAATGTCCGGTTTGCCCACTATTAAACAAGAATTGCTACGCAGACGCTCCTCTTGCATTGAGTTGGTTACATCATTCTTGACTTGGGTGGTGGTCTTGTTAACATTTTGTTGCCAATTAGGCTTGTATGCTACCTGAGTCTGTTGCCAGGTACGAGCCTTCTGCACTAGTTGTATTTCCTTCCTTGGCTCAAACTTGCGCTTGTGATCGTTGTTGGCAGACTTATGATCCGATACAAGCTTGTGCTCTCTTTCAGCGATGAAAGCCTTGTTCACCAGGGTTTGGAAGTCGGGGAAATCGAACATGCTGAGAGTACACCGGAGTTGCGGGTTTAATCCACCAAGAAATCTGTCAATCTTTCTTTCTTTAGTGGCCATGTCATATAGAGAGTAACGTGACAGATGATTGAATTTCTGCAAATATTCTCCCACAGACTGACTTCCTTGGAGGAGCGCAAGAAATTCACGCTGCTTAGTCTTCATAATTCCCGCAAGGATATGATATTTCCAGAATCGTTCCTTGAATCTTGACCAGGTAATTTCTTCATCAGCGGACCACATGGCTCTTTCATTTTCCCACCATATGGCAGCATCGCCTTCAAGATAATGTGTTACAAATGGAACCTTATCTCCTTCATCAGTACGAGCAACCTCAAGCTTCTTCTCCATAGTTCTCAACCAATCATCTGCATCCAAGGGGTCAATGGCCTGACTGAAACTAGGAGGCTTGGTCCTTTGAAAATCTGATAGCTTGCAGTGATGACCGGGCTGATTCCCATTCTGTCCAACCACAGCTTGAAGACTTCTCAATATTTCAATCAGATCATTATTTCGTCTTTCCTCAAACATACGCAGAATTTACTCGATGGAGGGCGGATTTGGCGGTGGAGGCGGTGGTGGAATGTACAGCTCGAGTGATTATCCTACCTGTCGTGCGGAACAACGAACAGGAGAACCCTCGCGAATGTTGCTACTGCAGCCTCCCCGCGTCACCCTAATATGATTTTTCCCAAGGCAACACAACCGAGATGAGAAGCATTCAAAATAAACTAGGGAGAAGCCAGCAACAAAAGCCCGAGAAAAACCGAAATGGCAAAGAAAATACGGCGAATAAAATAAAGTTCCAACATAATTATACATAGACTCATACATGAAAGACAACAACATGCCAGGTTCAACTACTCTCATAAATGAACCGAAACATCATGACTTGTACGACTACATCCATACTCCATCCTGACGACTGCGAATACTCGGAAGCTCTACTGCTCTACTGGTGCTGCGGGGTCCTCTCCTGAAGCGGACTCGAATCCTGAACTGACGGGGTTAACTGAGACCTCCGGGTTAAATGTGACACAACGACGCTGCCTCGAGGGCTCTCCCTCCGGGGCAGGTGGGGGGCGAATCATCGGGGCTACAGGAGTGGCAAGAAGTGAAACCCACTCAGCAGGAGCACTAAGTGGACTCACTGTCGCGGTGCCCGAGCTACTCGGAGGAGTAACCGAGGAAATAGGGGAACTAGAACTGGCAGGAATATAGGGAGTAAATCCTACAGATGCTGGAGTAGTGACTGATCTAGCAGAGACTAAAGCAGAGGCTAAAGTAGTACGGGCATGACTCAGCTCTCGAGTCAGCTCGTAGATCAGTAGATAGCTAGTAGTAATATAGCGAGAAAGGTGGCTAGCAACACTATCAGACTCTGGATCAATGACAAGGAAACTGACACGACCTTATCGTAAAGAGAAGGATAGTAGTAGAAACCTGGGTGGTTCTGCATCCGGACCTTGTTGTAGCGGAGCTAAACAAGTACCTCGAATGCAGCAAACTAGACAGCCTGAGAAGCGGTAGAAGCGTAACCGCTCTGGGAGGTACGAGTGTAAGTGCTGGAATCGGAACTGGTGCGCAGAGTAACCACGGCGTGATACTCATACACCGAGTCAGCTAGACGCTCCTGGTACACACGATAGACTGGATCGTCACCTTGGGGGTACAGCCGATGCCACACGTTGCGAAGGAGATGCGGCGACATGTACGGCATCAGCTGCAACTGGCACGGATACAACACCGGAGCCATCTACACTCACAACCATTAGCAGGTTAGCATAAAAATAAAATCAGTGCATGCAATGCAACAACTAGCTACAAATGCTATCGGCACTCAACTACAACTCGTATCTAGCATTGGGTTAACTCGTGGTAGTCTAGCGTGGCCTACAGTCAGCACGGCTCTGATACCAAGCGTTGTGGCACCCCGACTCAGAGCAACCGGTTTACCATGCATTGCCAGCCCAGAGACCTTGTCTTCTGGCAACACACAACAACTTGGTACAGAAAACAACCGCCTTATTGATGCTAGCAGATCAGAGTTTATATTACAACAGTTAGCGAGGTCAAGCAGCACACACGGTGCGGCTGAGCAATATGTACATTATTTAGTGAACATAAAGGGGACTCGATCATGACAACTACGCGGCAGCGGAACAACGTCATAGCGGAACTCCATAGCACAAGGACACCGATGTGGACACGATCTAGACTCGGACAGCTCTCCTTTCCAACGAGACTTTCCTGAAATCTGGCATGACACGCCAGGTCAGTACATTGAATGTACTTGCAAGCTCACAACAAGCATAAACCTAATGACAAACAATATCATGATAATTAACCGATTAATAACAATGCAACAATATATATATCCAACATGTTGTGCCCATGCTCTTGTGAATAATCGTCCCTCGGACTGGCTTACCGAATGTGATCATTTCCAGATCACAAACGTGTGAACACAGAGACAAACTCGTGATCCTTACCGCGATCACAACCACGACCAATAAATGGCCCGTGATCCTTACGGCCATCACAACCACGACCAATAAATGGCCCGTGATCCTTACGGCGATCACAACCACGACCAATAAATGGCCCGTGATCCTCATGGCGATCACAACCATGACCACATCTGGTCCAACTCAACACGATGGCCTTTCCGCCACCACCACAGTGCAAACTTCATACTTAGTGTGCAAAATTCATTAAATGTTGACCCATGGTGCACCCTACTTTCGAGCGTGTCCTTAACCATGGATTCGGCTATCGATAGATTAATACACTCTGCAGAGGTAGCGCACTGGACCCACACCACGGAACCCATGGCCTCGCACTCCCATTCGGGTGGACCAACGGCATTCCGACGAAATCATTCCATTGCCATGACACTCTCCCGGCCACTCCGGCTCAATCCCCATCGGGCTAGTCCTGGGTGGCCCCGTGTCTACCTCAAGGCACAACGACCACCGTCGTGGCCACAATCCACTCTGGGACCCGGTACCAAAAACATAACAACGGGCTCACAAGGTTATGCCTGCTTACCGGGCCAGGATATAGCACGCCCATAACCTTCCCTAGATGGAGGCACCGACCAGAGGCACAACAATGAAACGAATTAAGGCCGTCCCATACCGGTAAATGTGGTTGCACTAGGAAAGACTCGTTTCAGTGGCACCATGACCCGGTCAATAACATATTCAAGTTGAGTTATTATCAGGTTCAACTTAAAGTGAAAGTAACCGGCGTCATAATGCCATGACATGCATCACCAACATGTACATCACATATCTACGAAAATAACTGAGTAAACTACGCTCTCGCTGAGCAATCACAACTCATGATACTCCTCTGGTTAAGATCAAACTTCACTTTAACCAGAATCTTTTCTAGCAAATTTATCATTTTTTATCATGCAAAGATAATTTCACTGATTATTTATCTCCATAACCATATTACCTTCTCATTACTCATAACTAAATTCTTGTTAGCTTATCAACTAGGTTCACTACAAACTTTCTGTAAGTCAAGCATTTTTACTATAACAAGCATCTAACAGAATATAATTAACATGTAATTTAAATGCATGAATAATCATTAGTTCAAGTAGGAAAATCACAAATATTGAAGTGGCACTATGAAAATGTTGTTGTGGCTTGCCTTAGTGCAGATGAGGTTCACAAGTCTCCTGGTGATCCTCAAGACAAGCCTGCTCTTCTGAAAATAAATAAAAACACAAAAAGAAAACATCAAGAAACATTCTGAAATTTACCAGAAAATCTAGACAGCAGGGAAAAATCCCATCTTTTGGGAGCTACTAGATTTTTGGACAAAAACATAAGGCAAAAAGAATCAATGCATTTGGACTTATAGATAAAAAGTTATGGCCATTTGAAGTTCTCTGGATTTAAATGAAATTTGAATAAAAATTAAACAGACTAGGGGGGTGACGTCGAAGGCGTAAAAGCCCAGGGCTCCACCACTTGTACTGCTTCACGCGCATACGGAGTGGCTCACTAGCGGGCCCCGCTAGTCAGGTGAGGAGGAGGGGCAGAGGGAAACAAGGAGTGGCGGAGCTTCGCCGGAGCGCACGCCGGCGGCGAGGGCTCTTGGGCCGAAACGAGAGGGGGGAATCGAAAGAGAAGATGGAGGCACACCTGCCCGTACCCGTAACGTGGCTAGGGGTGGCCGGACAGCGTCGGAAACATCCTCTCCAGTGAAGGCAGATGGCAGCGGTCGCCGGAGACGAAGACGACGACGGCTAGGGGCGGCTCCAGGGGCTCCAACAGGGCGGAACGGCTCCACCGTAGGGTGACGGAGGCCCTGGCAGGGTTTCCCTGGCCTGGGAGGGGCTGGAGCTGCAGGGACAACCCGAGGGGATCGCCAGCGAGCTCGAGCTTGAGGATGGTAGCCTGCGGCCTGCCCGGCCGAGCTACGGCTTTCTACTAGCTTGTGGGGTGTGTGGGAGTGGATGCGGGTGCTCGAGGAGGCTAGGGGTGGTCGTATTTATAGGTGAGCGGCGAGGGGGGTTCGGGCTCTGCCGGAGGACACCTGTCCATGGCGCCCGGCGACGAATAGCATCAGTGAGAGAGGAGGAAGAGGACGGAGCTCACGCGGGAACTATTGGCGAGCGCGGACGAGCACAGAGGCTAGGGGGAAGACGACGAGCATAGTGCGCCGCACACTATGGCGTTGGCTGGACCATGCCCGTGCCCGCTGCGGCAAGCTCCAGCGTCGGTGAGTGCCAGGGGGGAGTTAAGTGGGTGGAGACGGAGATGGTGGCGTGGTTTGGCACGCTCGGGCAGGCTGGGCAGCGAGCACGCGTGCAACAGAGTGCTCGGTGGCACTCAAAGAGCGTGTTTTGCATGCCAGCATGCCTGGACGAACGCGGTCACCGTGTGAACTATGACATCTGGCCAACCTAAGCGCAAACTTCATGTCTGGCATGTAGTCCGTGGTAGTTGTGAGTGTTACCACGATTGGGTTGGGTTCCAGGTGCAGTTGAAATGAATCTGTACTCCAAGTAAGTTTCTGGAAAGTAACTTTGGAGGTTTACTGTGGTCAAACCACTAGGAGTTGAGGGCTGGGCTTTATAGGCTAGCCAACACTTACTAAGGTGAAGATGCACAAGAAAAACCAGCTACAATGGAGCTAGTAAAATGGTAGTTTCTGTAGAAACTACCATTTCTGTCCAGAAATGAAAATATTTTCTGTAGCCAAAATATTCCAAAAGGTGATGAAATATTTTTGCTCAAAAAGGTTCCCTAGGGTTCGAAGAATAATTGGGATTTTTCTCAGGATTTTATGGGCAGGAAAAATTAGGGTTGCTTTGGAGCACAAAGGGCTAGCTTGGGTTTAGGAGGGCAAAATGAATATTTTTGATTTAAGAAAAATATTCCAAGTGATATTTTGAGATGATCCAGAGATGGAGTGATGGTTTGAGAAGGAGTTGAAGCACCTGGGTGAAAGTCAAGGGGGTACCCAAGTGGTTAAGTCCAAATGAAATGATTCAAAAACTCTAAATTCAAATCCAAATCAACTGAAAACCAGGCAAAGAAGAGATGGCAAAAACAAGGCTGTCACACTCAAGTTGAAGAAAGGCCTCTTCCCAGGAAAACTCAAGCTAATGCTTCTCAAGTTGAGAAATCAAGTGAGAAGAAAATGAAGAGTAGACGTTGCTAGCTATGTCGTGAGAAAGAGAAAGGCCTCTTCCCAGGAAAACTCAAGCTAATGCTTCTCAAGTTGAGAAATCAAGTGAGAAGAAAATGAAGAGTAGATGTTGCTAGCTATGTCGTGAGAAAGATCACCTCGCTTCTTCATGCACTAGTGGTAACTTATCCAACCCGATTATTATTGATGATATCTATTCTCTTGGGAAGGATAAGGTTGGCAATGTGTTTGCCAAAGTTGTTGGTACTCAAAGTGGTGTCAATAAAAGAACCATTTGAGTAGCCAAGCCTATTGTGACTAATCTCTTAGAACCCAGCTTGGTTGGCGACCAACTATCTCAAACTTGATCAATAGGTGTTGTTGGAGGGCATTGGAGACTTGGCTACTTTATTAAGAATTAAGGGGACTTCATCATTCTTAGTGTCTCAAGCCAAGTTAATTGGGTTATCAAGTTTCTATACTATATCCAATGTGCCTCCTTCCGGTAACTTGTACTTACATTGTTTACATTGACAGTTACTTGCCCCTTTGCATGTTTTGGTTTTGTTCCTTGCATGTGTTTGTATATGTTGTGCCTCCAATTGCTTATCTTGAGTAATCAAGTATGTGTGTGTTGGTTTGCACATCTGTACATGTGTGTCGTACATTGAGCCTTTATGCATCTTGTTTGTATCTTAGTTGGCTCTTGTGAGAGATTAATGGAATATCCCATTATGGGGGAGTGATGTGGTTTGTACACCTCACAATCCTATAAATATGCGTACATGAGGAATACCATCTAGTATTGATATTACAAGATTATCTAGTCTCTATGTGGTATGTCTTCTCATGAGAAATTCAAATTCAAAATAGTTCATTAATTATCTCTTGTTGGATCCTCTTATTGCCTCTTGTTAAGTTCTTATTGGTATCACATTATGGGGGAGTAATATGATATGTGCATATTACAAGCCTAGAAAATGTGTACATTTTAGATATTGTCACCTAGATATTATAAATTATCTTGTTCCTAGGTGGCATGTTAGCTCTACAAGTTGCAATTTGCATGTGTGTGGTGTGAATATTATGTTGGATATCCTTGCTATCCACCACCAGGAATTATTTCCATTTACTTCTTGTCTTTTGACAATTGGTACTCACTTGTGTGGTAGAATTTATTGATCATCTTTACATTGGCTTTTCTTTTATTTTCCTTTTCTCTTGCCAAGGAATGTGTTAACTCCCTTTGTCTTCCATACCACTTGTGGATCTTGTTAATTTCTTGATCTTGTCTAGTGTTTTCTAGATATAGTGAAAGTGGTGATCCCACCTTGTGCATTTTGTATTCAAATGCAAATTCTCTATAATGCACTAGTCTTGTGGGAGCTATCCTATTTTCTATAAAACACTCATCTTGCGATCCTTATCAAGTGTGTGTTAGTGGAAGGCAAGCCGTTTTATTTTTGGTACTTTGTGCCATCAAGAAACTTTGTAGAGATCTTGGTTTGTTTGGAACCATCCTCTCTTTTGGGAGTTTGATATCTTTTATTTATGTGTATCAATGGATATCACATTCCTCGATGTATCTATTATGGGTATCCTCCAAGTGATGATTTATTCATTTGGTATATTTTATTCACTTGGTATTTACTTGTCATTTGGTTTCGGTTCTTGAAAGTATTGAGCATGCATATTAACTTCATGTAGTCTCTTTGGCATGCTTTCTTTATTTGACCCAATATACAGGGGACACTCCACCAAGTCTCAAATTGGATGAGATGTGCATGAAATTCATTTTCATATCTATATGCACATATTTATGTGGAGTTTGTCCTATGTATTGTTGGTTCTCTAACTCTTAGGTCCCAATGAGTTTGGGTACCATTTTGTTTGTGTTGTTGTTCTAGGAACAATTGGAGATGCATTGGATGCTCGGCTCACTCACAAGGAAGGTGGTGTCATCATGTCCTTATTGGAGTCAAGCTAGGATGATCAATGATCTACTATCTACCTTTAATTGGTATATACTACATCCTTCCAATGCTATCTCGGTAACAAGTATCTACTCATGCATACACCTCTTACATTCAACCTTGTGTAGGTTGCATCATGGCATGAATTTCTTGATTAGTTCTTGTGGTACTTGTTTCCCTTCTCAAAGCATCTCAACAATGATCTCCTGTTGATAGTTGTGATGTCTTTGATGTTCGTTTGGTTGAAGCTCATTTATATACTATAAGGTAATATCTAGCCATGTGCTATGCTTTCAAGCAAATATCTTATTGGTATATTTATGAATTCCTTTTGGATATCTTGTCCCTTCATGTTGTAACTATTTCTGGTGTACATCCTTCTTTGCAGATATATTCATCATGATTTCATCTACCTAGAACATTTTACACTTAAAGAGAAATTACATCTCTAGATGATATCCTTTCTTTCACGTCCACCTTGTCTTTCTTATGATTTTTCTTTGGTGGCTCCGTGAAAGCTTTTGCCTTGAGTGCAGGTCATATCTTGTTGCATCTTGATGCACTCTTGTGTGGCGAAGATTATTTTCCTCATGCTTAGCTTTACAAGGCTTTGCCATCTTAATTGGTATCCCTCGTCTTGATGAGTCCTTCATATTCTATCTTTACCATGGGTTGTCGCAAGCTTTATCGTTATCATTTTAGTGAGCTTGTGAACCCATTTGGTAGTTGGGTGTATGTGGAGAGGACATGTCATGCACCGTGTATCTCATTTATCCAAGACTATGTTGATGCTTAATGCTCATCCTTATTTTAGTCTTCTCAAGTGCTTTGCCACGACTCACACACATCATTTGTTTGAGCCTATTCTTAGTTGCCTCTTTTACACGATTGCTCAATCATTTGTTTGTTGCAAGTGCTAGGCTTCGTTTCCTATATGCTCACTTGCACTTGTTGTAACTTTCTATTGTTGTAAGTATCAATCTTTCATAAACTAAACTAGTGATAAAACAAGAAACAAAAAGATTTGATTGCAAGATCTAAAGATATACCTTCAAGCACTCACCTCCCCGGCAACAACGCTAGAAAAGAGCTTGATGTCTACTACGCAACCTTCTTCTTGTAGACGTTGTTGGGCCTCCAAGTGCAGAGGTTTGTAGGACGGTAGCAAATTTCCCTCAAGTGGATGACCTAAGGTTTATCAATCCGTGGGAGGCATAGGATGAAGATGGTCTCTCTCAAGCAACCCTGCAACCAAATAACAAAGAGTCTCTTGTGTCCCCGACACACCCAATACAATGGTAAATTGTATAGGTGCACTAGTTCGGCAAAGAGATGGTGATACAAGTGCAATATGGATGGTAGATATAGGTTTTTGTAATCTGAAAATATAAAAACAGCAAGGTAACTAATGATAAAAGTGAGCACAAACGGTATTGCAATGCTAGGAAACAAGGCCTAGGGTTCATACTTTCACTAGTGCAAGTTCTCTCAACAATAATAACATAATTAGATCATATAATAATCCCTCAACATGCAACAAAGAGTCACTCCAAAGTCACTAATAGCAGAGAACAAACAAAGAGATTATTGTAGGGTATGAAACCACCTCAAAGTTATCCTTTCTGATCGATCTATTCAAGAGTCCGTAGTAAAATAACACGAAGCTATTCTTTCCGTTCGATCTATCATAGAGTTCGTACTAGAATAACACCTTAAGACACAGATCAACCAAAACCCTATTGTCACCTAGATACTCCATTGTCACCTCAAGTATCCGTGGGCATGATTATACGATATGCATCACACAATCTCAGATTCATCTATTCAACCAACACAAAGTACTTCAAAGAGTGCCCCATAGTTTCTACCGGAGAGTCAAGACGAAAACGTGTGCCAACCCCTATGCGTAAGTTCATTGAACCCGCAAGTTGATCACAAAAACATACATCAACTAGATCGCGTGAATATCCCATTGTCACCATAGATAAGCATGGCAAGACATACATCAAGTGTTCTCAAATCCTTAAAGAATCAATCCAATAAGATCACTTCAAAGGGAAAACTCAATCCATTACAAGAGAGTAGAGGGGGGAGAAACATCATAAGATCCAACTATAATAGCAAAGCTCGCGATACATCAAGATCGTATCACCTCAAGAACAAGAGAGAGAGATAGAGATCAAACACATAGCTACTGGTACATACCCTCAGCCCCGAGGGTGAACTACTCCCTCCTCGTCATGGAGAGCACCGGGATGATGAAGATGGCCACCGGTGAGGGATCCCCCCTCCGGCAGGGTGCCGGAACGGGCTCCCGAGAGGTTTTTGGTGGCTACAGAGGCTTGGAGCAGCAGAACACCCGATCTATTCTGCTCCCGATGTTTTTAGGGTATACGGAGATATATAGGCGAAAGAAGTCGGTCAGGGGAGCCACAAGGGGCCCACGAGGGTGGGGGCGCGCCCAGGGGAGGTGGGCGCGCCTCCCTGCCTCGTGGCCACCTTGAAACTTCCCTTACGTGCACTCCAAGTCCCCCAGATTGCTTCCATTCCAAAAATAACTTCCCTAAAGGTTTCATTCCGTTTGGACTCCGTTTGATATTCCTTTTCTTCGAAACACTGAAATAGGCAAGAAAACAGCAATATGGGCTGGGCCTCCGGTTAATAGGTTAGTCCCAAAAATAATATAAAAGTGCTTAGTAAAGCCCATAAACATCCAAAACAGATAAAATAATAGCATGAATTCTTCATAAATTATAGATACCTTGGACATGTATCAGCATCCCCAAGCTTAATTCCTGCTCGTTCTCGAGTAGGTAAATCATAAAAGAAAGAATTTATGAAGTGTGAATGCTAGCAGGTGCACAAGTTTGATCAATGATAATTTCAATCACCTTTTCTAGCATGAGTATATGTCATAAAAGTAGTTCATCTCATAAAACTTCTTGATATCAAGTAACAAGCTATTCACATGTTAAAGCATAGACCATAAACTTTCTTGAAAACTAGGAAACTTCATTCTCAGTCATCAAACAATTACAATTCATCTTATTTTCAGGAAGGGTCTATGTCAGAGCTTTGATTTAGCAAACTCCACATACTAAACTATCATATAGTCTTCCATGATTGCTACCACTCAAAGCATATTCTTAGAACAAATAGCATCCATCGATCATAGAGAAAGGTAGGGGCTTAGTGTTTCACCTCCCAACTCACTTATCATATAGATAATTGTCAACAATAATAATTCATGATCAAATATATTTGCATGGCCATATATGCTTAGATCTTTCCCCAACACATGATGCTTGCCAACTAAAGAGTAGGTAGGAATGAGAAGGAATACTACTGACTCTTGCATAAAAGTAAAAGATAGACCCTTCGCAGAGGGAAGCAGGGATTTGTAGAGGTGCCAGAGCTCGATTTTGAAATAGAGATGAAAATAATTTTGAGAGGTATGCTTTCATTGTCAACATAACAACCAAGAGTTCCCAATATCTTCCATACTACATACATTATAGGCGGTTCCCAAATAGAATGGTAAAGTTTTTACTCCCCCTCCACCAACAATCATCAATCCACGGCTTGCCCGAAACAATGGGTGCCTCCAACTAAAATCAAACCTGGGGGAGTTTTGTTTGCAATTATTTTTTATTTGATTTTGATCTTTTGATCATGGGACTGGGCATCCCAGTTACCAGCCATTTTTCTCGTGAATGATGAGTGGATTCCACTCATCGTGAGAATAACCCACCTAGCATGGAAGATACTGACAGCCCATAGTCGCTACATGAGCGATTCGGGCATACAAAACAGATTATTATTTGAAGGTTTAGAGTTTGGCACATGCAAATTTACTTGGAACGGCAGGTATATACCACATATAGGTAGGTATGGTGGACACTCATGGAAGAAACTTGGTTCAAGGAATTTGGATGCACAAGCAGTATTCCCGCTTAGTACAGATATTTTGGCTAGCAAAGGATTCTAAAAAGCAAGCACCACATGTTGGAGGGTCTATAACAATATAACTTCTATACAAATATACCCAAGCATAACTCATTACGTTGTCTTCCTTGTCCAACTTCAAATAATTTGCTCAGGTTTGAAAATAATTAATGGGGCTCACAATCATAGAAGATGTCTAAGATATTATATTTATATGTGAAATTTCTCTTCCTTCAATATTCTTTCATGAATTGTTCAAGTGACCAATACAATGCTTGCTAACCTTCAATAAATTTACCACCTCTACTTCTTAGATGTGAAGTCATTACTCCACATGGAATAAGCATATGAAACATGTATAATTTCAGATTTATGACATTCAACTCATTCAACCATTTACTCACAGGATATAAGTGAAGCACACGAGTAAATGACAAACTACTCCAAAAAGATATAAGTGAAGATCAATGAGTAGTTAAATAATTATGTAGCTATGTGAAGACTCTCTCTCATTTAAGAATTTCAGATCTTGGTATTTTATTCAAACAGCAAGCAAAACAAAATAAAATAACATGACGCTCCAAGCAAAACACATATCATGTGGTGAATAAAAATATAGGTCCAAGTAAAGTTACCGATGAACGAAGATGAAAGAGGGGATGCCATCCAGGGCATCCCCAAGCTTAGGCTCTTGGTTGTCCTTGAATATTACCTTGGGGTGATCCTTATTCCATAGTCCATCGAATCTTCACCCAAAACTTGAAAACTTCACAACACAAAACTCAACAGAAAACTCGTAAGCTCCGTTAGTATTAAGAAAATGAACCACCACTTAGGTATTGTTGTGAACTCATTCTAAATTCATATTGGTGTACTATATAATGTATTCCAACTACTCTATGGTTCATACCCTCCGATATTACTCATAGATTCATCAAAATAAGCAAATAACACAAAGAAAAAAGAATCTGTCAAAAACAGAATAGTCTGTAGTAATCTGTATCAAACGTATACTTATGGAACACCACAAATCCTACCAAATTAGGAAGTCCTAAGCAATTTGCGTACCAATCAAGAGCAAAAATAATAAGATCAAAACCACGTTCCTGTGAATTATCAAAACTAATTTACTGGGTGCAAAAGTTTCCGATTTTCAGCAGGATCAACACAACTATCACCGTAAGCTATCCTAAAGGTCTTACTTGGCACTTTATTGAAACAAAAGCTATAAACATGATTACTACAGTAGCATAATCATGTGGACACACAAAAACAGTAAGGGTAAATATTGGCTTGTCTCCCAACAAGCGCTTTTCTTTAATGCCTTTCTAGCTAGGCATGATGATGACAATGATGCTCACATAAAAGATAAGAATTGAAACATAACGGGAGCATCATGAAGCATATGACTAGCACATTTAAGTCTAACCCTCTTCCTATGAATAGGGATTTTGTGAGCAAACAACTTATGGGAACAATAATCAACTAGCATAGGAAGGTAAAACAAGCATAGCTTCAAGATTTTCAACACATAGAGAGGAAACTTGATGTTATTGCAATTCCTACAAGCATAAGTGTTGGGGAACGTTGCAGAAAATTAAAATTTTTCCTACGGTTTCACCAAGATCCATCTATGAGTTCATCTAAGCAACGAGTCTAGGGAGAGAGTTTGCATCTACATACCACTTGTAGATCGCGTGCGGAAGCTTGCAAGGTGATGATGTAGTCGTACTCGACGTGATCCAAATCACCGATGACCTGCGCCGAACGGACGGCACCTCCGCGTTCAACACACGTACGGAACAGCCACGTCTCCTCCTTCTTGATCCAGCAAGGAAGGGAGGAGAGGTTGAGGGAGATGGCACCAGCAGCAGCACGACGGCGTGGTGTTGGTGGAGCTGCAGTACTCCGGCAGAGCTTCGCTAAGCACTATGGAGGTGGAGGAGGTGTTGGGGAGGGAGAAGGAGGCAACCAAAGGCCAGGGCGTTCAGGTATGAAGTCCCCCCCCACTATATATAGGGGTGCCAAGGGGGGGTGGCCGGCCCTAGGAGATCAAATCTCCTAGGGGGTGCGGCGGCCAAGGGGGGTTTTCCCTCCCCCCAAGGCACCTAGGAGGTGCCTTACCCTCCTAGGACTCTTGCCCCCCTTGAACCCTAGGCGCATGGGCCTATGTGGGGCTGGTGCCCTTGGCCCATTAGGCCAAGGCGCACCCCCACACAGCCCATGTGGCCCCCCGGGACAGGTGGACCCACTCGGTGGACCCCCGGGACCCTTCCGGTGGTCCCGGTACAATACCGATAACCCCGAAACTTGTCCCGATGCCCGAAACAGGACTTCCCATATATAAATCTTTACCTCCGGACCATTCCGGAACTCCTCGTGACGTCCGGGATCTCATCCGGGACTCCGAACAACATTCGGGTTACTGCATATACATATCCCTATAACCCTAGCGTAACTGAACCTTAAGTGTGTAGACCCTACGGGTTCGGGAGACATGCAGACATGACCGAGACTCTCTCAGTCAATAACCATCAGCGGGATCTGGATACCCATGATGGCTCCCACATGCTCCTCGATGTTGTCATCGGATGAACCACTATGTCGAGGATTCGATCAAACCCTGTATGCAATTCCCTTTGTCAATCGGTACGTTACTTGCCCGAGACTCGATCGTCGGTATCCCAATACCTTGTTCAGTCTCGTTTCCGGCAAGTCACTTTACTCGTACCGTAATGCATGATCCCGTGTCCAACACCTTGGTCACATTGAGCTCAATATGATGATGCATTACCGAGTGGGCCCAGATATACCTCTCCGTCATACGGAGTGACAAATCCCAGTCTCGATCCGTGTCAACCCAACAGCTACTTTCGGAGATACCTGTAATGCACCTTTATAGTCACCCAGTTATGTTGTGACGTTTGGTATACCCAAGGCACTCTTACGGTATCCGGGAGTTACACGATCTCATGGTCGAAGGAAGAGATACTTGACACTTGCAAAGCTCTAGCAAAACGAACTACACGATCTTTTATGCTATGCTTAGGATTGGGTCTTGTCCATCACATCATTCTCCTAATGATGTGATCCCATTATCAACGACATCCAATGTCCATAGTCAGGAAACCATGACTATCTGTTGATCACAACGAGCTGGTCAACTAGAGGCTTACCAGGGACATTGTGTGGTCTAAGTATTCACACGTGTATTACGATTTCCGGATAATACAATTATAGCATGAATAAAAGACAATTATCATGAACAATGAAATATAATAATACTTTTATTATTGCTTCTAGGGCATATTTCCAACAGTCTCCCACTTGCACTAGAGTCACTAATCTAGTTACATTGTGATGAATCGAACACCCATAGAGTTCTGGTGTTGATCATGTTTTGCACGCGAGAGAGGTTTAGTCAGCGGATCTGCGACATTCAGATCCGTGTGCACTTTGCAAATCTCTATGTCTCCATCTTGAACATTTTCACGGATGGAGTTGAAACGACGCTTGATGTGCCTGGTCTTCTTGTGAAACCTGGGCTCCTTTGCGAGGGCAATAGCTCCAGTGTTGTCACAGAAGAGTTTGATCGGCCCCGACGCATTGGGTATGACTCCTAGGTCGGTGATGAACTCCTTCATCCAAATCGCTTCATGTGCTGCCTCCGAGGCTGCCATGTACTCCGCTTCACACGTAGATCCCGCCACGACGCTCTGCTTGCAGCTGCACCAGCTTACTGCTCCACCATTCAACATATACACGTATCCGGTTTGTGACTTAGAATCATCCGGATCTGAGTCGAAGCTAGCGTCGACGTAACCCTTTACGACGAGCTCTTCGTCTCCTCCATAAACGAGAAACATGTCCTTTGTCCTTTTCAGGTACTTCAGGATATTCTTGACCGCTGTCCAGTGTTCCTTGCCGGGATTACTTTGGTATCTTGCTACCAAACTTACGGCAAGGTTTACATCGGGTCTGGTACACAACATGGCATACATAATAGATCCTATGGCTGAAGCATAGGGGATGACACTCATCTCTTCTTTATCTTTTGCCGTGGTCGGTGACTGAGCTGAGCTTAGTCTCATACCTTGTAACATAGGCAAGAACCCCTTCTTGGACTGATCCATTCTGAATCTCTTCAAAATCTTATCAAGGTATGTACTTTGTGAAAGACCTATGAGGCGTCTCGATCTATCTCTATAGATCTTGATGCCTAATATATAAGAAGCTTCTCCAAGGTCCTTCATTGAAAAACACTTATTCAAGTAGGCCTTAATGCTGTCCAGAAATTCTATATTATTTCCCATCAGGAGTATGTCATCTACATATAATATGAGAAATGCTACAGAGCTCCCACTCACTTTCTTGTAAACGCAGGCTTCTCCATAAGTCTGCATAAATCCAAACGCTTTGATCATCTCATCAAAGCGAATGTTCCAACTCCGAGATGCTTGCACCAGTCCATAAATGGATCGCTGGAGCTTGCATACTTTGTTAGCGTTCTGAGGATCGACAAAACCTTCCGGCTGCATCATATACAGTTCTTCCTTAAGATGCCCGTTAAGGAATGCTGTTTTGACGTCCATCTGCCATATCTCATAATCATAGTATGCGGCAATTGCTAACATGATTCGGACGGACTTTAGCTTCGCTACGGGAGAGAATGTCTCGTCGTAGTCAATCCCTTGAACCTGTCGATAACCCTTAGCGACAAGTCGAGCTTTATAGATGGTAACATTACCATCCGCGTCCGTCTTCTTCTTAAAGATCCATTTGTTTTCTATCGCTCGCCGATCATCGGGCAAGTCTGTCAAAGTCCATACTTTGTTTTCATACATGGATTCTATCTCGGATTTCATGGCTTCAAGCCATTTGTTGGAATCCGGGCCCGTCATTGCTTCTTCATAGTTCGAAGGTTCATTGTTGTCTAACAACATGATTTCCAGGACAGGGTTGCCGTGCCATTCTGGTGCGGAACGTGTCCTTGTGGACCTACGAAGTTCAGCAGTAACTTGATCCGAAGTACTTTGATCATTATCATGGTTTTCCTCTTCAGTTGGTGTGGGCATCACAGGAACGGTTTCCTGTGCTGCGTCACTATCCCGCTCAAGAGGTAGTACTTCATCGAGTTCTACTTTCCTCCCACTTACTTCTTTCGAGAGAAACTCTTTTTCCAGAAAGCATCCGTTCTTGGCAACAAAGATCTTGCCTTCGGATCTTAAGTAGAAGGTATACCCTATAGTTTCCTTAGGGTATCCTATGAATACGCATTTTTCCGACTTGGGTTCGAGCTTTTCAGGTTGAAGTTTCTTGACATAAGCTTCGCATCCCCAAACTTTTAGAAACGACAGCTTAGATTTCTTTCCAAACCATAATTCGTACGGTGTCGTCTCAACGGATTTAGACGGTGCCCTATTTAAAGTGAATGTAGCTGTCTCTAGAGCGTATCCCCAAAATGATAGCGGTAAATCGGTAAGAGACATCATAGACCGCACCATATCCAATAGAGTGCGATTACGACGTTCGGACACACCGTTTCGCTGAGGTGTTCCAGGCGGCGTGAGCTGTGAAACGATTCCACATTTCTTTAAGTGTGTACCAAGTTCGTGACTTAAGTATTCTCCTCCACGATCTGATCGTAAGAATTTTATCTTTCGGTCACGTTGATTCTCCACCTCATTCTGAAATTCCTTGAACTTTTCAAAGGTCTCAGACTTGTGTTTCATTAAGTAGACATACCCATATCTACTCAAGTCATCTGTGAGGGTGAGAACATAACGATATCCTCCGCGAGCCTCAATGCTCATTGGACCGCACACATCGGTATGTATGATTTCCAACAAGTTGGTTGCTCGCTCCATTGTTCCGGAGAACGGAGTCTTGGTCATTTTGCCTAAGAGGCATGGTTCGCATGTGTCAAACGATTCATAATCAAGAGACTCTAAAAGTCCATCGACATGGAGCTTCTTCATGCGCTTGACACCAATGTGTCCAAGGCGGCAGTGCCACAAGTATGTGGGACTATCGTTATCAACTTTAAATCTTTTGGCATCTACACTATGAACATGTGTAATATTACGCTCGAGATTCATTAAGAATAAACCATTGACCATCGGAGCATGACCATAAAACATATCTCTCATATAAATCGAACAACCATTATTCTCAGACTTAAATGAGTAGCCATCTCGTATTAAACGAGATCCAGATACAATGTTCATGCTCAAACTTGGCACTAAATAACAATTATTAAGGTTCAAAACTAATCCCGTAGGTAAATGTAGAGGCAGCGTGCCGACGGCGATCACATCGACTCTGGAACCATTCCCGACGCGCATTGTCACCTCGTCCTTCGCCAGTCTCCATTTATTCCGCAGCTCCTGCTGTGAGTTACAAATATGAGCAACGGCACCGGTATCAAATACCCAGGAGTTACTACGAGTACTGGTAAGGTACACATCAATCACATGTATATCAAATATACCTTTGGTGTTGCCGGCCTTCTTATCCGCTAAGTATTTGGGGCAGTTCCGCTTCCAGTGACCCTTCCCCTTGCAATAAAAGCACTCAGTCTCAGGCTTGGGTCCATTCTTTGACTTCTTCCCAGTAACTGGCTTACCAGGCGCGGCAACATCTTTGCCGTCCTTCTTGAAGTTCTTCTTACCCTTGCCCTTCTTGAACTTAGTGGTCTTATTGACCATCAACACTTGATGTTCTTTCTTGATTTCAGCCTCTGCTGACTTCAGCATCGAGAACACTTCAGGAATGGTCTTTTCCATTCTCTGCATGTTGTAGTTCATCACAAAGCTCTTGTAGCTTGGTGGGAGCGACTGGAGGATTCTGTCAATGACCGCCTCATCTGGGAGGTTAATGTTCAGCTGGGTCATACGGTTGTGCAACCCAGACATCTTCAGGATGTGCTCACTGACAGAACTGTTTTCCTCCACCTTACAACTGTAGAACTTGTCGGAGACATCATATCTCTCGACTCGGGCATGAGCTTGGAAAACTAGTTTCAGCTCTTCGAACATCTCATATGCTCCGTGATGCTCAAAATGCTTTTGGAGCCCCGGTTCTAAGCTGTAAAGCATGCCGCACTGAACGAGGGAGTAATCATCAGCGCGAGACTGCCAAGCATTCATAATGTCTTGGTTCTCTGGGACGGGAGCGTCACCTAGCGGTCCTTCTAGGACATATTGTTTCCTGGCAGCTATGAGGATGATCCTCAGGTTCCGGACCCAGTCCGTATAGTTGCTGCCATCATCTTTCAGCTTGGTTTTCTCTAGGAACGCGTTGAAGTTCATGTTGACATTAGCGTTGGCCATTGATCTACAAGACATATTTGCAAAGGTTTTAGACTAAGTTCATGATAATAAAGTTCTAATCAAATTATGAACTCCCACTTAGATTAGACATCCCTTTAGTCATCTAAGTGTTACACGATCCGAGTCGACTAGCCCGTGTCCGATCATCACGTGAGACGGACTAGTCATCGTCGGTGAACATTTTCATGTTGATCGTATCTTCCATACGACTCGTGTTCGACCTTTCGGTCTCCGTGTTCCGAGGCCATGTCTGCACATGCTAGGCTTGTCAAGTTAACCCTAAGTGTTTTCGCTGTGTAAAACTGTCTTACACCCGTTGTATGTGAACGTAAGAATCCATCACACCCGATCATCACGTGGTGCTTAGAAACGACGAACTGTAGCAACGGTGCACAGTTAGGGGAGAACACTTCTTGAAATTTTATAAGGGATCATCTTATTTACTACCGTCGTCCTAAGTAAACAAGATGCATAATACATAATAAACATCACATGCAATTATATAGTTGTGACATGATATGGCCAATATCATATAGCTCCATTGATCTTCATCTTCGGGGCTCCATGATCATCTTGTCACCGGCTTCACACCATGATCTCCATCATCGTGTCTTCATGAAGTTGTCACGCCAACGACTACTTCTACTTCTATGACTAACGTTTAGCAATAAAGTAAAGTAGTTTACATGACGTTATTCAATGACACGCAGGTCATACAAAAAATAATGACAACTCCTATGGCTCCTGCCGGTTGTCATACTCATCGACACGCAAGTCGTGAATCCTATTACAAAGAACATGATCTCATACATCACAATTCATCATTCATCACAACTTCTGGCCATATCACATCACATGATCAATCGCTGCAAAAACAAGTTAGACGTCCTCTAATTGTTGTTGCATCTTTCACGTGGCTGCAATTGGGTTCTAGCAAGAACGTTTTCTTACCTACGAATCACCACAACGTGATTTTGTCAACTTCTATTTACCCTTCATAAGGGCCCTGTTCATCGATTCCGCTCCAACTAAGGTGGGAGAGACAGACACCCGCCAGCCACCTTATGCAACTTGTGCATGTCAGTCGGTGGAACCGGTCTCACGTAAGTGTACGTGTAAGGTTGGTCCGGGCCGCTTCATCCCACAATACCGTTGAGCAAGAAAAGACTAGTAGAGGCAAGTAAGATGACAAAATCCACGCCCACAACAAAGTTGTGTTCTACTCGTGCAAAGAGAACTACGCATAGACCTAGCTCATGATGCCACTGTTGGGGAACGTTGCAGAAAATTAAAATTTTTCCTACGGTTTCACCAAGATCCATCTATGAGTTCATCTAAGCAACGAGTCTAGGGAGAGAGTTTGCATCTACATACCACTTGTAGATCGCGTGCGGAAGCTTGCAAGGTGATGATGTAGTCGTACTCGACGTGATCCAGATCACCGATGACCTGCGCCGAACGGACGGCACCTCCGCGTTCAACACACGTACGGAACAGCCACGTCTCCTCCTTCTTGATCCAGCAAGGAAGGGAGGAGAGGTTGAGGGAGATGGCACCAGCAGCAGCACGACGGTGTGGTGTTGGTGGAGCTGCAGTACTCCGGCAGAGCTTCGCTAAGCACTATGGAGGTGGAGGAGGTGTTGGGGAGGGAGAAGGAGGCAACCAAAGGCCAGGGCGTTCAGGTATGAAGTCCCTCCCCCCCCCCACTATATATAGGGGTGCCAAGGGGGGGTGGCCGGCCCTAGGAGATCAAATCTCCTAGGGGGTGCGGCGGCCAAGGGGGGTTTTCCCTCCCCCCAAGGCACCTAGGAGGTGCCTTACCCTCCTAGGACTCTTGCCCCCCTTGAACCCTAGGCGCATGGGCCTATGTGCGGCTGGTGCCCTTGGCCCATTAGGCCAAGGCGCACCCCCACACAGCCCATGTGGCCCCCCGGGACAGGTGGACCCACCCGGTGGACCCCCGGGACCCTTCCGGTGGTCCCGGTACAATACCGATAACCCCGAAACTTGTCCCGATGCCCGAAATAGGACTTCCCATATATAAATCTTTACCTCCGGACCATTCCGGAACTCCTCGTGACGTCCGGGATCTCATCCGGGACTCCGAACAACATTCGGGTTACTGCATATACATATCCCTATAACCCTAGCGTAACTGAACCTTAAGTGTGTAGACCCTACGGGTTCGGGAGACATGCAGACATGACCGAGACTCTCTCAGTCAATAACCATCAGCGGGATCTGGATACCCATGATGGCTCCCACATGCTCCTCGATGTTGTCATCGGATGAACCACTATGTCGAGGATTCGATCAAACCCTGTATGCAATTCCCTTTGTCAATCGGTACGTTACTTGCCCGAGACTCGATCGTCGGTATCCCAATACCTTGTTCAGTCTCGTTTCCGGCAAGTCACTTTACTCGTACTGTAATGCATGATCCCGTGTCCAACACCTTGGTCACATTGAGCTCAATATGATGATGCATTACCGAGTGGGCCCAGAGATACCTCTCCGTCATACGGAGTGACAAATCCCAGTCTCGATCCGTGTCAACCCAACAGCTACTTTCGGAGATACCTGTAATGCACCTTTATAGTCACCCAGTTACGTTGTGACATTTGGTATACCCAAGGCACTCTTACGGTATCCGGGAGTTACACGATCTCATGGTCGAAGGAAGAGATACTTTACACTTGCAAAGCTCTAGCAAAACGAACTACACGATCTTTTATGCTATGCTTAGGATTGGGTCTTGTCCATCACATCATTCTCCTAATGATGTGATCCCGTTATCAACGACATCCAATGTCCATAGTCAGGAAACCATGACTATCTGTTGATCACAACGAGCTGGTCAACTAGAGGCTTACCAGGGACATTGTGTGGTCTAAGTATTCACACGTGTATTACGATTTCCGGATAATACAGTTATAGCATGAATAAAAGACAATTATCATGAACAATGAAATATAATAATACTTTTATTATTGCTTCTAGGGCATATTTCCAACAATAAGTTCTTCCCTCATAATAATTTTTAGTAGCATCATGAATGAATTCAACAATATAACCAGCACCTAAAGCATTCTTTTCATGATCTACAAGCATAGAAAATTTACTACTCTCCACATAAGCAAAATTCTTCTTATTCCGAATAGTTGGAGTATCATAAGAGACTCGAATACTAAAAATTGTTTCCACATTAAAAGAGTAATGTTCAGAAAAAGGGTAATCATAATCATGACAAGTTTTATAAATATCATCATCAATACTTTTTATAGAGTAAGTTTCATCACAATAATCATCATAAGTAGCAACTTTGTTCTCATCATAATCAATTGAAACCTCTTCCAAAATAGTGGAATCATCACTAAATAAAGTCATGACCTCTCCAAATCCACTTTCATATTCATCACAATAAGATTCAACATCCTCCAAAATAGTGGGATCATTACTTCCTAAAGTTGACACTCTTCCAAACCCACTTTCATCAATATAATCATCATAAGTAGGAGGCATGCTATCATCATAACAAATTTGCATATCAAAACTTGGGAGACTAGAAATATCATCTTCACTAAACATAGCATCCCCAAGCTTGGGACGAACATTCATTGCAGCAAATATATTCTCAAATATTTCATCCTCATCAAACATAGCTTCCCCAAGCTTGGGCCTTTTCATATCATAAGCATAATCACTCTCATCATTAATAGTATGGATAGCACCAATAGTATAGCAATTATCATCATCACAATGAGTAGTAGGAGCAACATCATTTGGGAGGGATACCTTTTTACCTTTGCTTCTCCGTTTTTTATTTTTCTTCTTCACATTATGTGTGGGTTCAACCTTCTTCTCTGAGCTCCTTATTGATGAGATTGGTTGAATAGAAAGCTCCTCCTCGTTACCTAATTCATCATAAGAAATAATAGGAGGATATTGGGAAGTTTCTTACCTTTCATTAGTGTTCTCTTCATCTTCTATTTTCTTTCTTTTCTTTATGTAATTGGCAATATAAGGATTTTCAATGCAATTCACCGCACAATACATATAAATCTTCTCTAGATCAAAATCAAGGAATTTCTTATGGGCAAATTCTGGAAGGTCCTTAATTAAATGTTTCATTTCTTCATAACCCAAAAGAAACTAAGTTCATTATGATGTGCAAGGGAAATCATATCATCACAATTTTTGGACACGATTCGATCATGAAACAATTTGCATCGGAGATGTAAATGACCACGTTCATTCAAAGCTCACAAGTACGGCAAAGGAAATTTAAATTTTCAGCACTCACATTTAGCCTTTCTTGCAACCATTTAGTTTCTAAATGCTTATGCCTCTTGCAATATCTATCTTCCCTATTTGGTGTGTACATGCAAACCCAATGAACTCCACAAAAATCGACATGCTTATAGGAGACATTTTCATCATAACTAGTGCAATCATCATTAGTACTATGGATATTCAAGGAGTTCATACTAACAACATTGCAATCATGCTCATCATTCAAATATTTAGTACCAAACATTTTATAGACTTCTTCTTATAGCACTTGAGCATAATTTTCCTTTTCATCATACTTACGAAAGATATTAAAAAGATGAAGCGTATGAGGCAAACTCAATTCCAAACTATTGATAAAACAAGAAACAAAAAGATTCAATTGCAAGATCTAAAGATATACCTTCAAGCACTCACCTCCCCAGCAACGGCGCCAGAAAAGAGCTTGATGTCTACTACGCAACCTTCTTCTTGTAGACGTTGTTGGGACTCTAAGTGCAGAGGTTTGTAGGACAATAGCAAATTTCCCTCAAGTGGATGACCTAAGGTTTATCAATCTGTGGGAGGCGTAGGATGAAGCTGGTTTCTCTCAAGCAACCCTTCAACCAAAGTACAAAGAGTCTCTTGTGTCCCCAACACACCCAATATGATGGTAAATTGTATAGGTGCACTAGTTCGGCAAAGAGATGGTGATACAAGTGCAATATGGATGGTAGATATAGGTTTTTGTAATCTGAAAATATATAAACAACAAGGTAACTAATGATAAAAGTGAGCACAAACAGTATTGCAATGCTAGGAAACAAGGCCTAGGGTTCATACTTTCACTAGTGCAAGTTCTCTCAACAATAGTAACATAATTAGATCATATACAATCCCTCAACATGCAACAAAGAGTCACTCCAAAGTCACTAATAGTGGAGAACAAACAAAGAGATTATTGTAGGGTACGAAACCACCTCAAAGTTATCCTTTCTGATCGATCTATTAAAGACTCCATCGTAAAATATCATGAAGCTATTCTTTCCGTTCGATCTGTCATAGAGTTCGTACTAGAATAACACCTTAAGACACAAATCAACCAAAACCCTAATGTCACCTAGATACTCCACTGTCACCTCAAGAGTCAAGACGAAAACATGCGCCAACCCCTATGCATAAGTTCACTGAACCCGCAAGTTGTTCACCAAAACATACATCAAGTAGATCACGTGAAAATCCCACTTTCACCACAGATAAGCACGGCAAGACACACATCAAGTGTTCTCAAATCCTTAAAGACTCAATCCGATAAGATAACTTCAAATGGAAAACTCAATCCATTACAAGAGAGTAGAGGGGGAGAAACATCATAAGATCCAACTATAATAGCAAAGCTCACGATACATCAAGATCGTATCACCTCAAGAACACGAGAGAGAGAGAGAGAGAGAGAGATCAAACACATAGCTACTGGCACATAGCCCCTAGGGTGAACTACTCCCTCCTCGCCATGGAGAGCACC
Source organism: Triticum aestivum (assembly GCF_018294505.1). Classification (NCBI taxonomy): domain Eukaryota; kingdom Viridiplantae; phylum Streptophyta; class Magnoliopsida; order Poales; family Poaceae; genus Triticum; species Triticum aestivum. The sequence continues at coordinate 403,091,981 of NC_057810.1, read as the reverse complement.
GGTATGATGAAGATGGCCACCGGTGAGGGATCCCCCCTCCGCAGGGTGCCGGAACGGGCTCCCGAGTGGTTTTTGGTGGCTACAGAGGCTTGCGGCGGCGGAACTCCTGATCTATTCTGCTCCCCGATGTTTTTAGGGTATATGGAAATATATAGGTGAAAGAAGTCGGTCAGGGGAGCCACGAGGGGCCCACAAGGGTGGGGGTGCGCCCAGGGGAGGTGGGCGCGCCTCCCTACCTCGTGGCCACCTCGAAACTTCCCTTACGTGCACTCCAAGTCCCCTGGATTGCTTCCGTTACAAAAATAACTTTCCCGAAGGTTTCATTCTGTTTGGACTCCGTTTGATATTCCTTCTCTTCGAAACACTGAAATAGGCAAGAAAACAACAATATGGGCTGGGCCTCCGGTTAATAGGTTAGTCCCAAAAATAATATAAAAGTGCTTAGTAAAGCCCATAAACATCCAAAAATAGATAAAATAATAGCATGAATGCTTCATGAATTATAGATACGTTGGAGACGTATCATCTCTCTTTGTTATGTCTTTGTGGCATATCATTCTTTAGCAATCTTTGTGCCTCAATATAGTTTGTGTTCCTCCAAGTATTTACCTTTTAATATGTGTATTGCATTCCACTCTCTTGTTGAGAAATACACAATTTATGGAGGACCATAATTTATATTGGCCTTCTTATTTTTTCGCCCATTTTGGCAATCGATGCCAATGGGGGAGAAGTTTCAGAGAGTTTTGTGGAGAAGATTAGAGAGTTATCTCCTCTTGCTTTGGTTTTGTTCTTCAGCATTTGCATCTCATACGCATGCAATATTGGTTGTTGCATTGCATGGTGATGCATAATTCCTTATATAAACTCTCTTGAAAGTGATTGCCATCAATTACCAAAATGGGGGAGATTGAAAGGACATGCGGTGCCCCCATGTGTGGTTTTGGTAATTGATGACACTCTCTATGGACTAATGGTTTCATTGATTATATTTGAAGGGTTTGTCCATAGGCTCTTCTTCAAGTTTCAAGGAGTTTATGAGTTGACCAAGGTGCTATTAAGGAATTATCCAGAGATTGGTTATGTGAGTGTTGAGGTTATTGCAAGCATGTCTTGGGGAATAAGATTGTGTGATCATTCATGTTTACCTTCAAGACATCATCCAAGTGAAGAGAGTTGGAAAGATTCAAGGTTGATCAAGACTAAGTCAAGAGTGAATCAAGTTGATCAACTCACAAAGCATAGAAGATGTACCGAGAGGGATCAAGTGATCCCATGGTATGGTAAGCATTGTCCATTGTGCTTTCTGTACTAACCCATGGTCTATGTGAGAGTTCTATGTGGGGTTAGGTACGTGTTCATGGGCTTGTGTCAAGAGAAAGATATCACTCAACCCATGGGGGATGACATCAAATCAAGGTTGTGTTGTGCAAGTTCAAGTGGAGCATCACGAAGAAATCATGCTTGTAGCTTGCCATCCATTATGGTATCAATGGACTTGTGAAGATGTGCCAAAGAGTGGCTCACCCATAGTGGAGTATGGGGGAGCAATCAACTAGTCTTCATCGAGCAAACACAATCAAGAAAGGTGGTCCAACTTGAGGGAGTCAAGATCGTCATCATCTAGCTCAAGTGGACTTCGTGCAAGGCAAAGGTTTGCCCTTGATAGGTTTTATATTTTACCAGTCTCATGGTGATAACTTGGAGACCGGGTTATAGGATCGATAGTCGTACTATCAAGGGGGGCTCTCAAGTGAGTAGATTGATCGTATCGTTTGTCGAGAGCTCAAACCATTGCATCCTTGCATCATCTTTCTTGATTCTTATTTGATTTGTCTTTTGAGGTTTTAGAGCTTGTGGTTATCTCCATGACAAGCTCTAGTACTTCGAAAACGGAAGAATATGCCTCTTCTATTGCGTTTTCGGTGTTGTAGTTTTTACCGGTCTTATTCGAGGAAGGGTTCTCACCATTTTCTCTTGGGACTTTTCTAATTTACTTATTATTGCTATTTCTATCAAGATTGTGTTATCCCTTGTCTCTAGCTTTCCAAAAAACTTGGTTTCATTGAATTCAGAGTCCGTTTGCAGAAGTTGTGGTAGTTTTGGTGTTCTCAAAAGGCTGCAGCGGTACTACCGCGGAATTGGAGCGGATGTAATTTTTTACTACCGCTCCAGAGCGGTACTACAGTGGCTACTACAGTGGTAGTACCGCTCTGGACCAAAAACTCGTCACAAGTCCAGAGGTGGTAGGCACGGATGTATTTTTTTAGTACCGCTCGCAAGCAGTAGTACCGCTACCCTTTGAGGAAGTACCGCTACCCCTAGCGGTAGTACCGTGAGGTCGAGCGATAGTACCGCTCTGTGCGGGCTGTGAGCATAATGGTTGGATTTTTCCCCACATATAAAAGGGGGTCTTCTTCCCCAATGAACCTTATCCTTTGAGCTCGTGTTCTTCCCCCATTGTTGACCTTCTTTGAGCTTGCTATCTCTCAATCCCTCCATGGATTCTTGCTAGGTTTGGGGGGGGGAGGGAGAGGATATCTAGATCCACATTCCCACCAATAATTTTCTCCTCTATGTGAGGGGAACCCCTTGGATCTAGATCTTGGAATTCTTGGTGTTTTCCTTCTTGTTCTTCCTCTCATTTTCCTCCCTAGCATTAGTTGCCCTGGTGGGATTTGAGAGAGAAGGACTTGGGCACTCCATGTGCCCTTTCCATTGCATTTGGTGCATCGGTTTGAGTTCTCCACGGTGATACGTGGAAGTTACAAGTTGAGAAGCTTATTACTCTTGGGTGCTTGGTACCCTTGAGCTTGTTCCTCTTGGGTGCTTGGGCGCCCTAGACAGTTGGTGGTGTTTGGAGCTCAATCATTGTGGTGTAAAGCTCCGGGCAAGCATCAGGGTGTCCAATTAGGTTGTGGAGATTTCTACGAGCAATTTGACGGGTACCGGTGACCACCCCCAAGGGTTGCCAAAGTGTACGGGTTCGGTGATCGCCCCCAAGGGTTGCCATTCCTACGGGTTCGATGACCGCCCTCAAGGGTCCCTTAGTGGAATCACGGCATCTTGCATTGTGCGAGGGCGTGAGGATAGTATGGTGGCCCTAGTGGCTTCTTGGCGAGCATTGTACCTCCACACCGCTCCAAATGGAGATTAGCATCCGCAAGGGTGTGAACTTCGGGATACATCGTCGTCTCTGCATGCCTCGGTTATCTCTTACCCGAGCCCTTTACTTATGCACTTTACTTTGTGATAGCCATATTGTTTCTTGTCTTATATCTTGCTATCACTTAGTTGTTTATCTTGCTTAGCATAAGTTGTTGGTGCACATAGGTGAGCCTAGTTGTTGTTGGTTTTGTTCTTGACAAATTAACCGCTAGGTTTATTCCGCATTTGTTCAAGCCTAAACCGTAATTATTTAAAGCGCCTATTCACCCCTCCCCCCTCTAGGCGACATCCACGATCTTTCACCCAGCAAGGGAGGTTTCTCCTTAGAGATATCTTGCTCCTCTAGCTTGTCTTGGTCTTCTTGATCCGCCCTTTGATTCCTCAAAGAGCTATCTCTTCTGTTTGGCCTTATCTTGGATGCTTGGCGCTGTCATGGAGGAGGCTTGCTGTCCGTGCACAAGTCAGGGGAAACATACACCCCTGTTTGGGTACCCTAACAGAAGCCCCTGGGCTTGAGCCATACGTGTTGCTGGGCACGTTGGGTTGGGCCCCAAACAGTGCACAGACACGTGTCAAGGGAACGCCGTGCGTGCAACGGTTTGTCATGATGACTAGTAGTCCAATGTCCACTCCGTGTAATTTCCGTGGGTCGTGGGGTCGTGGGACTGTAGTAGTTAATGTAAAACAGTAACTTTATGAGAGAAAGTAGAGAAGAGACACCCTCCCACGCTTGTTCCCCATAAAGAGGAAAAACGTGAAGGGGCGCGGCTCATTTGCACTCTTTTCATCAGCCATCATCTTCTTCCTCAAGCCACGCAGTTACTCCGCGCCCATTCCTGTTCTCAATCGCCGTATTTGATCCCCCATTCCACCACTGCCCGAAAAGATGGGAAAGAAGACTTTTGCTAACAAGGGAAAGAGGGCGGCCGCCACGAAGACAGTAGCCGCGGAGGGGAACAAGGAAAGGGCGGTGGAGTTGGACAAGAAACGGTAGGGAGACGTGGTCTTCTTCTCGTCAAGCTTGGATGAAAGCACCTTGGTTGCAAGGTATAGATATATGTGGGGGAAGGCAGCTCCAAAAAGGCATGGGGCGTCCGTGGTCTTGCCAGCAGGAGAAGAAGATCTGCCGAATTCATATCGGTTTTTCTATGCATACTTCTTCTGCGGCCACTGCCCCCCATTCTCTGATTTCTTTGAGGCGATGATGGTGATGTATGGTTTTCACCTCCTGGATTTCACGCAAATGCAATGGTGTGTATGGTGATTTTCGCGCACTTGTGCGAGAACTTTGTCGGGGTCTCCCCCAACGTAGATATGTTCCTCCACTTCTTCGGTCCGTGAGTGGAAAGCAAGGTTCACTTCTCGGGGAATGTAAGATGGATCCCTCGGGTGGTGAGGGAGAGTTGGTATTACCTTCCTGGTCAGCACCGCGGCAGATGGGAGGACTGGCGGGCATATTGGTGTTGGATCCAGGACAAAGACGCCCCAGAGTATTGCCAGATACGGACGAAATGCATTGTGCGCGGCAATGACTTGAGGGAGTTTGGCCTCACTGATGATAGGCTCCGCCCGTCACTGAACAGGATCACCCGTCTGATGGTTGTCGGGTTAACCATCGAACGAGTGGGAGCCGATTTCCTCCGCCGCCGTATTGCACCATTGCAGAAGAGGAACAGGTTTTCCTGGCTGTATGGGGATGCCGCAGACAGGATGCGACTGTACCCAGGCATGGACAACAACTTGATGGTCTACGGCCACGGCTGGTTGTGCGAATAGCTTTTCGGCGGCCTTGGGCCATTCAAATTACTGGCAAGTGTTGTCCCGCTGAACATCAATTCCGCCGGGACCAGATCCTGAAATGGATACCAGACTACAACGCTTCTGGAGTTGCAGGCGATTGGGAACTACCCGACACTGATGATGAGATCAAGTAGTTCTCCGGTCTGGAGGAAAGGGCCACCAGGGTGGAGACCAACATGTTCAAGCACACCTCCAAGGTGGAGGCGGCGTTCACCAAGAAGCGGATTGAGGAGGATAAAGTGCTTTGGGCTGCTGGGAAAGCAAGGCCCCGGAAAGGGGAGGAGGAAGCCAAAGGTGAGAGGTCTTCCTACGGCAGGAGCGAGGGGCAGCCCATGGAAGAGGTTGTCGAGGTAGAGCCTGCCGGGGATGAGCTTGCCGAGGGCGAAACTGCCGGGATCAAGGCTTTATACGCAGCGGAAGCCCAGCAAGGGGACGATATCGATGAGGCAGACCAGCCTGGGGAAGAGTGGCTTGCTGCTGGTCCCCAGGCCCCGGAACTGCTCCTGGAACTCCGTCCTCACAAGTGGCCTTACTGGGGAGCCGCAGCCCAAGCCCCCGGGCCCGCCAAGAAGGTGAAGAAGACTGCCTCCAAAGGCGACGGGATGGGCCTGGTGCATCGCCATTCTTCTTGCCTCTCCGGGGCCAAGACCCCTTCCGCCAAACAATGTGTGGTCATGGAAGGTGACTGCAGCTCCCAGTCAAACTCGAGCTTCTCGAGCAGCTCGTCCTCTTTGGAGCCCCCCACGCCTGAACAGGGCTTGAAGTTGCCGGGAAGCACTGCCCCCCAGCCTTGAAGAGGAGCAGGGCACCTTCTCCGCCAATGGAGTTCATGCTGAGCTCCATGCTCATCGACTCAGAGTAAGGAGATCATTTTCTTCTTTCGTTGTAGTCTCGCGTGCTTGTTGGCTTGCTGGTTTAATATTGTTTGATGGGTAAGAGTTGGAGGAGGAAGAGACCCTCATCCACCGGACCAAATGGCTCAGGCATGCAGAGCCGCCAGATCCCCGAAAGGCACGAGCTTGGCAGGAAGCAGCACGAACGATCCAGCGACGAGCCCCCAGCCCAACCCCCAGTGTGAAGGCACAAGACTAGTTCCTCCCGCCAAGAGTGGTGCAGAAGAGCCTCCCACCTCCCCAACCAAAGAAGAGGGGGAGACTACTCAGGGCGAGGCCTTGCAGGAGGGGCCCCTTCCATCCACTGATCGGGTTGAGGAGCCCCCGGCAAGGGCTCCCACAGAAGGGTCCACCCAGGTTGACGCCATGGCTACTGAGGAAGGAGGCGGCGCCCATGCCCCAGCAACCGATGTTGCCAGAGAGACTGATGATCTCCCACGGCAAAACTCCTGGTAATTCCCTCTCTTCTTTTGAGTACTTGGCGCTTCAATGCTCCCGCATCCTCATTATCGCTTGTTTTCTTTTGCTTGTAGTACCATTAGCCGAGGAGCCTGAGTTGTTGGAGCAGGTGGCCAACATAGGGAAAGACGATGCGAAGGAGGCCGCCAAGATTGCTACCGTAGAGGGGCAGGAACACACTGTCGGGGGTATATAGGAGGCCTTGAAGGAAACAGAGAAAACCTTTGGTAGCACGCCATGGTCGGGGGTGATGGTTGAGAATAAAGTTCCCCTCCAAACCATGAGCCCTTTTCGCTCATTTGGCACCTTGGCTGGGACCCCGCAGCGAGCTTCAAGTCAGTTGGCGCTAGTGCTTGCCCAACCTGTTCTTGGAGTCCCCATTTCTTTAGCGATAGTGAGCACGGAGCTCGATGAAGAGATCCAAAACATCGTGGTGCCCTTGTCCCAACATCTTGAAGAAACCGACAATTCTTTTGATGCGGCAATAGATCTATCCTTCCTGGAGTCTATGGCGTCAGGCATCAAGGAAATGCAGACTTGGTACGGCCAAAAATGGCAGGCACTCAAGAAGAATGCAATTCTGGCAACAACATGGACCGAAAGTTGAGGGATAAGGGTAGCAAGCTGCACGAGTGGCACGACAAGCAGTTCCAAGTCCTCTTGGACGATATCCATGGCGAAGGAGGACGTTGCTACCCAGGAGGTCCGTCTGGCGGAGCCCGCAGCGCTCTTGGACACTAAGGAGAAGGGCATCTCCTCCCGGGAAGAGAACCTCGATGCCGCCCTTCGCAGTAAGGACAAGGAACTGGAGGCCCTGGTCCAGCAACACACCAAGGAGCTAGAGGACAAGCACAAAGCGGTCCTTGACATGCTCTCTACCGATTTCTATGCTCAGCTAAAGAAGATTGCTGATGACCTTGCCGCTACATCCACTGCCAAAGCCAAACTCGAACAATAGGTGGCCAAACTGACGGAGGAGCTTGCCGGGAGCACCAAGGAAACTTCGGCTCTCAAGAAGGAAGCGCAGAAGGCAGAGATCTTACTGAAACAGGTGCAAACGCAGCTCTCTTCCAAGAGCTAGGATCTCGATACTGTCAATGGCAGCATTACGGACATTGTCGGTGTCAAAACCGGCGGATTTCGGGTAGGGGGTCCCGAACTATGCGTCTAAGGCTAAAGGTAACAGGAGGCGGGGGACACGATGTTTACCCAGGTTCGGGCCCTTTCTATGGAGGTAATACCCTACTTCCTACTTGATTGATCTTGATGAATATGAGTATTACAAGAGTTGATCTACCATGAGATCGTAATGGCTAAACCGTAGAAGTCTAGCCTATGAGGTTATGATTGTTGTGGCTCTAACCCTAGAAGCCTAAACCCTCCCGTTTATCTAGACACCGGGGGGGCTAGGGTTATACAAAGTCGGTTACAGAGAAAGGAATCTGCATACCCGAATCGCCAAGCTTGCCTTACACACCAAGGAGAGTCCCATCCGGACACGGGACGAAGTCTTCTATCTTGTATCTTCATAGTCCAACAGTCCGTCCAAAGTATATAGTCTGGTTGTCCGAGGACCCCTTAGTCTAGGACTCCCTCAGTAGCCCTTGAACCAGGCTTCAATGATGATGAGTCCGACGCGCAGACTGTCTTCGGCATTGCAAGGCGGGTTCCTTCTCCGAATACTCCAACATAGTCTTCCGAACATAGAAAACGTGTCCAGCTCTGCAAAACAAGTACCACACACAACCGTAGAGAGTATAATATTTCACGAGTCCAATCCGCTGACAACTTTTTGTAGCGTGACATCACGCCACTGCTCGGTCATTGTTCAAACCGTTTTTAGAATGTCGCTCCATATTTTGAGGTGTGGTTTCACTCGCACGTCTTGTCGAAGCAAAGATCGTGTCCCCTTATTACAGGATTCTCATCAATACAGGAATGGGTAACCTAATCGTGCCATCTGCATGGTGCTTGGGGAATACGCAGATTTTAAGGCGAGTAGGGAGGTGCATAACTTTTACTGCCTTTATAAGGGGATAAGAATTCATCCTTGTTCACCCACGACTTCTCCTTCCTCTACCCATCCATTCTCGAGCTCCAGCGCCCAGCTCTCACCTTCTCCACCCAAAAAAGCACTCCAATCATGTACGGATATAGAGCTAGAGGCAAGTGGATGGCCTCCTCCGTCAAGAAGGAGGACATCAAGAAGCTCCAGGAGGCCGGGTACCTGGCCAAGGACATCGCTTATCGACTTCCAGCCAAGGGATAGATCGTCCCCACCCCGGAGCCCCAGGAGAGGGTGGTGTTTCTCACCCATTTCGTCCGTGGCTGGGATTCCCCTTCACCTGTTCGTCCGCAGACTGATGTTTTACTACGGGCTAGACTTCCATGACTTGGCCCCCAACTCCATCCTCAACAGCTCGTCATTTATTGTCGTGTGCGAGGCCTTCCTCCGCATCCCACCTCACTTCGGCCTATGGCTGAAGACCTTCAACGTGAAGCCAAAGGTGGTGAGCGGCCAACAAGCGGAGTGCGGAGGTGCCATGGTGGGCAAGATGCCAAATGTCACCTGGCCTGAAGGCTCCTTTGTGGAGACTGTAAAGGGGTGGCAATCGGGGTGGTTCTACATCACTGAGCCGCGCGGCACCAACTGGGCGGCGTCCCCCGAATTCCGATCCGGAGTCCCAATGCGGCTCACCTCCTGGCAGGAGAAGGGCCTGGCCTGGGGCTCCTCAGACGAGCTGATGGGGCTCCAGACGTGTGTCCAGAACACAATAAGCAAGAGAATCAAGCTTGTCAACATGGTCCAAGTTATGCCCTTCCGCCTGATCCTTCCGTGCCAGGTTCGAACTTGCAATTTGTGGGAGTTCAACCCGGCCAAGCACCAGACGCTGCTGGAGCTCTTCGGCACGACGCACGAAGACGTCTGGAAGGTGCTCTTCAAGGCCGGCGAGGTACCACCGCCCATGACTGAGGACCGTGGGCTCAGCTCAAAACGCCGGGCTAATCTGGTAAGTTCTTTCATGTTTTCAAGGTATATCCTTTACTGGCATATTTGAGGAGGAATCTAAGCCGCCCTACCAATTCTTCAGGCCTGGATAGAGATAGCGGAGCAGATTAACTGTCCAGCTCCGCTGCCCGAAGATCTAGAAACGCCTCTTCTGACGAAGATGTTGTTTTCGGTGCCTTATGAGGTGCCGGAGAAGAAGGCTAAGAAGAAGGCCCGGGGGACCAGAAGTGGTCTCCGACGCCGAGACGCACTCCTCCGCCGAAGACAGCGAGGAATAGGAGGAGGAATAAGAAATCCATGCCCCCCCCCCCTGTTTGGGGGAGAAAGAAGAGGAAGGCCTCCACACATGGGGAGGCCGAGGCATCCAAGAAGGGGAAAACTTCCCTTCCAGACAACTCCGCAGCGGCCACCAATAGAGGCAGGGAGTGGGAGCCCAGGGTCAAGCCCCTAGCCAACTCGTAAGTGTCCCGACATAGTAATATATCCGTCATTTTTACTTTATTGTTTTTAATGTGCTGGATCATGCACTCGGAGCCCGACCCAGTCCAACATCGTGTTGTCCTCCTCTTCGGAGGGATCACTAGACCCGTCGGCGATGAACATCGAGTCCCTTCCGATGGCCTCCTCCCCCAAGGTCGCGGACAACACCAAGGTGTTGTCTCGAAGGATGCCATGCTAGGGAGAGGATCAAGAGGCCGTCCTGATGGTGCCGGAGGATAAAGCCCCGGCTGCCGAACACATGGGGGGAGAGACCCCTATGGACACTGACGATGGGGGCCGTATCCAATTTGACCCCCAGCCGAATACCGCTCCAGAGACCCAAGTGGCTCCGGATTCAGGCAGGACGCCTCTTTCGAACGAGAGGGGCGAGCCAACTCCATCGGTGACCTCTGTCCATCCAGAGGCACTGGATAGATTACTGGAAGCACTACAAGGCGCTTCCATTGTGGAAGAACACCGTACTCTTATGAGTACGGTGATTGAGAAGGTCCAGTCCGCCAAAACCGGACTGACCGAAGCCTACACTAGACTTTTAATAGGCTTTGAGGTAAGTAATATAATTGTATAAGAATATCACAGTGTATATAGTAGCCCCTGATGCTCTGTTCGGTGTTCGAAAAGAAAAGCCGAACAGAGGATCACCCAATTTTGGCAGGAGTCTAATATAATGTGTCTATGTAAACAAGCAGGTGTCACTGCTGGCTGCTACCGCTCATACTGCGGAAGTCTCCGGACTGAAGCAGAATCTAGAGCGGGCCGAGCTCTTTTGAAGAAGCAGCTGGAGGAAAGCAAAGGTATGTAGTAACCTGCGTGTATATTTAGGAAGGACGAATGGTTCTTGTTGACTAAAGTGTCATGAACTTTATTAGGGGCCACGACCAAGATGGTGGCCCTTAAGAAGGCGTTAGCCGAGGCCGAGGACAAAGCGGCCAAGGAACTCGCCATGCGCGAAAAGCAGGAGGCCCGGGTCAGCGAGGTCCAGCAAGAGCTCCAGGACACCGTCAAGAAGTACGAGTCCTTGGAGCATGACTCGAAGACTCGAGAGTCTGAACTTGCCAAGGCCCGCCAGAGCGCACAAGATGCCCGAGCTAAAGCCCAGGTCGCCCTCCAGGAAATCCAGGCAGCCAAGAAGATTACGGCGGGTAAGGCGTTCATTATGCAAAGCAGATATGTGAAGGAAACATTCCTTTTACTTACCTGGATTTGGATCTTGATACGTCTCCAACGTATGTATAATTTTTGATTGTTCCATGCTATTATATTACCCCTTTTGGATGTTTATGGGCTTTATTTTACAAATTTATGTCATTTTTGGGACTAACCTACTAACCGGAGGCCCAACCCATATTGCTATCTTTTTGCCTATTTCAGTATTTCGAAGAAAAGGAATATCAAACGGAGTCCAAATGGAATGAAACCTTCGGGAGCATGATTTTTGGAACGAATGTGATCCAGAGGACTTGGAGTGCAAGTCAAGAAGCAGCCGAGGCAGCCACGAGCGGGTAGGGCGCGCCCACCCCTACAGGGTGCGGCCACCGACGTACTTCTTCCTCCTATATAAGCCTACGTACCCCGAAAACATCCAACGAAACACAATTTCCACCACCGTAACCTTTTGTATCCGTGAAATCCCATCTTGGAGCCTTCGCCGGCGCTCCACCGAAGGGGGAATCGACCATGGAGTGCTTCTACATCAACACCATAGCCCCTCCGATGAGTTGTGAGGAGTTTACCACAGACCTTCGGGTCCATAGTTATTATCTAGATGGCTTCTTCTCTCTTTTTGGATCTCAATACAATGTTCTCCCCCTCTCTTGTGGAGATCTATTCGATGTAAACTCTTATTGCAGTGTGGTTGTCGAGATCCGATGAATTGTGGGTTTATGATCAAGTTTATCTATGAGAAATATTTGAATCTCTTCTGAATTCTTTTGTGTATGATTGAGTTATCTTTGCAAGTCTCTTCAAATTATCAGTTTGGTTTGGCTTACTAGATTGATCTTTCTTGCCATGGGAGAAGTGCTTAGCTTTGGTTCAATCTTGCGATGTCCTTACCCAGTGACAGAAAATGTTGCAAGGCACGTATTGTATTGTTGCCCTTGAGGATAAAAAGATGGGGTTTATATCATATTGCATGAGTTTATCCCGCTACATCATGTCATCTTGCTTAAGGCGTTACTCTATTCTTATGAACTTAATACTCTAGATGCAGGCATGAGTCGGTCGATGTGTGAAGTAATAGTAGTAGATGCAGGCAGGAGTCAGTCTACTTGTTGCGGACGTGATGCCTATATACATGATCATGCCCAGATAATCTCATAATTATTTGCTTTTCTATCAATTGTTCGACAGTAATTTGTTCACCCACCATAATACTTATGCTATCTTGAGAGAAGCCACTAGTGAAACCTATGGCCCCGGGGTCTACCTTTTATCATATTTGCTTCCAATCTACTTTTATTTGCATCTTTACTTTTTGCATCTATATTATAAAATACCAAAAATATATTTATCTTATCATACTATCTCTATTAGATCTCACTTTCGCAAGTGGCCGTGAAGGGATTGACAACCCCTTTATTGCGTTGGTTGCGAGTTCTTTGTTTGTTTGTGTAGGTGCGTGGGACTTTTGAGGAGCCTCCTACTGGATTGATACCTTAGTTCTCAAAAACTGAGGGAAATACTTATGCTACTATTGCTGCATCACCCTTTCCTCTTCAAGGAAAACCAATGCAAGCTTAAGACATAGCAAGAAGGATTTCTGGCGCCGTTGCTGGGGAGGTCTTCGCTCAAGTCAAGACATACCAAGTACCCATCACAAACTCATCTCCCTCGCATTTACATTATTTGCCATTTGCCTGTCGTTTTCCTCTCCCCCACTTCACCCTTGCTGTTTTATTCGCCCTCTCTTTCCCAATCTTCTTCTCCTTTTTCCGTTTGCCTTCCCATTGCCATGACCGAATCAAAAAGAACTAAGGGCCCTTTCCTAGGTTCTAGTACCTTGGATAACCCCTCTATCCTCTCTAAGCTCATGAATAATGATGCTATAGAAAGACCCACTGGGGTCACCAATGAGAGCTTGAATAATTTTGATGAGGATGACTCTGGAATTTTTTGTTATTTACTTGATGAGTCTTTAAAAGATGCTTGGGATAGGTTATTAAGAATTCGGGCTAGCTATGTGCCACAATATCAAATTGAAGTTTACTTAAAAAGTTTCTATGTTGGCTTGCCCGCTTCTTTCAAACAAGTTTTAGATTCTATTTTTGAAGAAGGTTTTCTTGAAGGCGATGCTATAGATACTTATGAAAAAATTAAAACCATATTTGGGCACCCTATGAATGATAAGGTTGAATCAACTACTCTCTTGTGCTTTTATCAAAATGAAATTATCAAAGAGATGAAATCTAGCCTAGATGCAAATTTCCGTAATGTGCTTAATCTTACTTCATCCATTAATGGCAATGTTCTTACCCTAAATAGAAGAATGAATGCCATTGAAAGGAGATCCTCTTTTTCCTTTCCAAGTGCCAAAGATGGCACTACTTAGATCTATCTTCACTTTTATGCCTAGCTAGGGGCGTTAAACGATAGCGCTAATTGGGAGGCAACCCAATTTTCTTTGTGTTTTTTGTTTTTGTTCCTGTTTAGTAATAAATCTTGCATCTACCTTCTGTTTAGATGTGTTTTTATCTTTTAATTAGCGTTTGTGCCAAGTAGAACCTATAGGATAACCTATGATGATAGTTGATTTGATTCTGCTGAAAAACAGAAACTTTGCACGCACGAATTTAGTTTTGTTAAATCACCGAAACGAGATTTTGCGTTGATTCTTTTTTCTGCTAATCAATAGATAAATTTTGCAGGACTTCCTATTTTGGTAGGATATTTAGAGTTCTAGAAGTTTGCATTAGTTACAGATTGCTACAGACTGTTCTGTTTTTGACAGATTCTGTTTTTGTGTGTTGTTTGCTTATTTTGATGCATCTATGGCTAGTAAAATAGTATAAACCATAGAGAAGTTGGAATACAGTAGGTTTAACACCAAAATAAATAAATAATGAGTTCATTACAGTACCTTATGTGGTGGTTTTGTTTTCTTTCACTAAAGGAGCTTATAAGATTTCCTGTTGAGTTTTGTGTTGTGAAGTTTTCAAGTTTTGGGTAGAGCTTTTATGGACTATGGAATAAGAAGTGGAAAGAGCCTAAGCTTGGGGATGCCCATGGCACCCCAAGATATTCAAGGATAGCCAAATGCCTAAGCTTGGGGATGCCCCAGGAAGTCATCCCCTCTTTCGTCTTTGTTCATTGGTAACTTTACTTGGAGCTATATTTTTATTCGCCACATGATATGTATTTTGCTTGGAGCATTGTGTATTATATTAGTCTTTGATTTGTAGTTTACCACAATCATCCTTGATGTACAAACCTGTTGGGAGAAGCCCACTTGATTAGAATTTGCTAGAATACTCTATGTGCTTCACTTATATCTTTTGAGCTTGATAGTTTTTGCTCTAGTGCTTCACTTATATTTTTTAGAGCACGGCGGTGGCTTAATTTTGAAGAAATTGCTAGTCTCTCATGCTTCACTTATATTATTTTTAGAGTCTTTTAGAACAGCATGGTATTTGATATGGTTACAAATTTGGTCCTAGAATGATGAGCATCCAAGTTGGGTATAATAAAAACTATCATAGAAAGTGAATTGGATGCTATGATCAATTTGATGCTTGATAATTGTTTTGAGATATGGAGGTAGTGATATTAAAGTCATGCTAGTTGAGGTGATTATGAAAAATGCTTGTGTTGAAGTTTGTGATTCCCGTAGCATGCACGTATGGTGAATCGCTTTGTGATGAAGTTGGAGCACAATTTTATTTATTGATTGTCTTTGTTATGAGTGGCGGTCGGGGACGAGCAATGGTCTTTTCCTACCAATCTATCCCTCTAGGAGCTTGCGCATAATACTTTGTTTTTGATGACTTGTATATTTTTGCAATAAGTATATGAGTTCTCTTGACTAATGTTAAGTCCATGGATTATACGCACCCTCACCCTTCCACCATTGCTAGCCTCTCTTGTGCCGCGCAACTTTCGCCGGTACCATACACCCACCATGTACCTTCCTCAAAACAGCCACCATACCTACCTATTATGGCATTTCCATAGCCATCTGAGATATATTGCCATGCAACTTTCCACCGTTCCATTCATATGACATGCATTACTTTTGTCATATTGCTCTTTGCATGATCATGTAGTTGACATTGTATTTGTGGCAAGTCCACCTTCATAATATTCATACATGTCGCTCTTGATTCATTGCATATCCCGGTACACCGCCGGAGGCATTCATATAGAGTCATATCTTGTTCTAGCTTTGAGTTGTAATTCTTGAGTTGTAAATCCATAAAAGTGTGATGATCTTCATTGTTTGAGCATTGTCCCAGTGAGGAAAGGATGATGGAGACAATGATTCCCCCACAAGTCGGGATGAGACTTCTGACTTTACAAAAAAAAGGCCAAAAAGAAAAAAAGGGAAAAGAGGGCCAAAGAAAAAAAAAGAGAAAAATAAAAAAAAGGGAAAAATAAAATGAGCGAAAAAGAGAGAAGGGACAATGCTACTATCTCTTTTTCCACACTTGTGCTTCAAAGTAGCACCATGATCTTCATGATAGAGAGTCTCCTATGTTGTCACTTTCATATACTAGTGGGAATTTTTCATTATAGAACTTGGCTTGTATATTCCAATGATGGGCTTCCTCAAAATGCCCTAGGTCTTCATGAGCAAGCGAGTTGGATGCACACCCACTTAGTTTCTTTTGTTGAGCTTTCATATATTTATAGCTCTAGTGCATCCGTTGCATGGCAGTCCCTACTCACTCACATTGATATCTATTAATGGGCATCTCCATAGACTGTTGATACGCCTAGTTGATGTGAGACTATCTTCTCCTTTTTTGTCTTCTCCACAACCACCATTCTATTCCACATATAGTGCTATGTCCATGGCTCACGCTCATGTATTGCGTGAAAGTTGAAAAAGTTTGAGATTATTAAAGTATGAAACAATTGCTTGGCTTTTCATCGGGGTTTTGCATGATTAAATACTTTGTGTGATGAAGATAGAGCAACAGCCAGACTATATGATTTTATAGGGTAACTTTCTTTGGCCATGTTATTTTGAGAAGACATGATTACTTTGATTAGTATGCTGGAAGTATCACTATTTCTTATGTCAATATAAACTTTTATTTTGAATCATTTGGATCTGAACATTCATGCCCTAATAAATAAAATTACATTGAGAATTATGCTAGGTAGCATTCCACATCAAAAATTCTGTTTTTATTATTTACCTACTCGAGGACGAGCAGGAATTAAGCTTGGGGATGCTTGATACGTCTCCAACGTATCTATAATTTTTTATTGTTCCATGCTATTATATTACACCTTTTTGGATGTTTATGGGCTTTATTTTACATATTTATATCATTTTTGTGACTAACCTACTAACCAGAGGCCCAGCCCGTATTGCTATTTTTTTTGCCTATTTCCGTATTTTGAAGAAAAGGAATATCAAACGGAGTCCAAATGGAATGAAACCTTCGGGAGCGTGATTTTTGGAACGAACGTGATCCAGAGGACTTGGAGTGCAAGTCAAGAAGCAGCTGAGGCGGCCACGAGAGGGTAGGGCGCGCCCACCCCTACAGGGCGCGCCCCCCTGTCTTATGGGCCCCTCAGGCGGCCATCGACGTACTTCTTCCTCCTATATAAGCCTACGTACCCCGAAAACATCCAGGGAGCCAACGAAACACAATTTCCACCACTGTAACCTTCTGTATCTGCGAGATCCCATCTTGGAGCCTTCGCCGGCACTCCGCCGGAGGGGGGATCAACCATGGAGGGCTTCTACATCAACACCATAGCCCCTCCGATGAGTTGTGAGTAGTTTACCACAGACCTTCGGGTCCATAGTTATTAGCTAGATGGCTTCTTCTCTGTTTTTGCATCTCAATGTTCTCCCCCTCTCTAGTGGAGATCTATTCGATGTAACTCTTTTTGCGGTGTGTTTGTTGAGATCCGATGAATTGTGGGTTTATGATCAAGTTTATCTATGAGAAATATTTGAATCTCCTCTGAATTCTTTTATGTATGATTGATTTATCTTTGCAAGTCTCTTCGAATTATCAGTTTGGTTTGGCTTACTAGATTGATCTTTCTTGCCATGGGAGAAGTGCTTAGCTTTGAATTCAATCTTACGGTGTCCTTACCTAGTGACAGAAAGGGTTGCAAGGCACGTATTGTATTGTTGCCATCGAGGATAAAAAGATGGGGTTTATATCATATTGCATGAGTTTATCCCTCTACATCATGTCATCTCGCTTAAGGCGTTACTCTGTTCTTATGAACTTAATACTCTAGATGCAGGCAGGAGTCGGTCGATGTGTGGAGTAATAGTGGTAGATGCAGGCAGGAGTCGGTGTACTTGTTGCGGACGTGATGCCTATATACATGATCATGCCTAGATAATCTCATAATTATTCGCTTTTCTATCAATTGCTTGACAGTAATTTGTTCACCCACCGTAATACTTATGCTATCTTGAGAGAAGCCACTAGTGAAACCTATGGCCCCCGGGTCTATCTTTTATCGTATTTGCTTCCAATCTACTTTTATTTGCATCTTTACTTTTTGCATCTATATTATAAAATACCAAAAATATATTTATCTTATCATACTATCTCTATTAGATCTCACTTTCGCAAGTGGTTGTGAAGGGATTGACAACCCCTTTATTGCGTTGGTTGTGAGTTCTTTGTTTGTTTGTGTAGGTGCGTGGGACTTTTGAGGAGCCTCCTACTGGATTGATACCTTGGTTCTCAAAAACTGAGGGAAATACTTACGCTCCTATTGTTGCATCACCCTTTCCTCTTCGAGGAAAACCAACGCAAGCTCAAGACGTAGCAGATCTCTCCAGGGGCGTTTGCGGATCTGCCGTGCAGCATATCAGATGCTGAAGAATTTTATCGAGCTGAAGAAGGGAGCTCTATGGAAAAGCTGTTCTGGTCCCAATACCTCGGACCAGAACTTCCAGTGCCCTTTAGCGACCAGCTAAAACAGTAGGTCGAGCTGTATAAGGCGGCCTAACTGGCCATGAAGGACTTAATAGTCCGGCTGTGGCCTGCCGAGCCCATGCCCAGCAGCTACTTCGGACTCGTCAAGCGGCTTGTGAGTGCCTGCCCGTGGCTTGAGGCCATCAAGCGATCAGTCTGCATTGAAGGTGCGTGGATGGCCTTTGCCGTCCCGAGATGTATTTTGACAGTGTCCTGGAGGGATCCCACCTTGTGGCAGAGATATGTGCGATGGATGTTATATTCCCATGAAAACATTCATGTTATCCTATCATGTAATATTAAACAGATCCACTTTGTAATATAATGTCTGTTAGTTTAAAATTTTACCTCCTGTGTGGCCGCTTATGAATATCTGAGAGTTGGCCAGTCGTCGGCTTCTGTCCCCACGTAGATAGTACGGGGGTGTTCGAGATAAATCTAAACACTCTTTACTCCACTTTTTGGTCCTTAAAGGAGGTGTTTAGCGCAACGAACAAGGCAATCGGACTATACGGATTTATCACCCTCACTTAGCCATAGGAGTTTGACAATGAAAATTTTGGCGCAACCCCTGGTGTGCGGAAGGCCGAACTCAGGGCGCTATACGTGCCTAATCGCATAAGTACCGATTCCTCGCATAAAGCAGAAAAATCTCTAAGGATTTGAAAACCTCTCGAACAGCTGACCAGCTCTCGCTGCATCATGCCAGTCAGTTTTCGGCTTTCTCTACTGAGGTGCTCGTCCGGAAAAATCAAGTAATAAGCTGATGCTACAAATTATTTTCCATTGTAATTTGATTAATACGTCGAGGCTTACTTGTACAAATAATGTGATAAGCAAGTAAGGCTATTTAACATGCCATGACCAAGAGCGAGCTGCGTGCGGGTATGTAAAACAGGTATAGCGATCATTAGCAGAGACCACCTGGGGATTCCCTTGTACGTCAAAGCTCCTTGCCTTCTGGGTGTGTCCGTCCCGCGATGGGTCCGATGATCAGGTTATCACAAAATCCTTAAGAAGAGAAAAAACCTGAAAGAAAGAGAAAAATTTAAGGTATGCGGATCCAGGGGTAGTTGAGCCGCATTGTGGACCGCGGTCTAGCTGTGCCTCCGTCCATGCCCATGGTATTTTAAGTGCGTAGTTGTGTACACGCGGCACGAATTTTGCCGGTTGATTGGTACTGGACGGAGGCCGAATTGCTAGTTGAGATCTGGACGAGCCGAAAGATCCTGCTGCAGAGTAGTTCAGACTCGCTTGACGGTGTCCGGGGGCTTTACTGTCGAATTGAGGTTCTGCCTAAGAAGGCTACTTTGTACTTCTGCTGCAAGGGCCATGGTGTGCTCCTCGATACGGATGGAGCACTCCGTATTTCCATTGACTGTTATAACATAGCGAGGTCCGGGCATCTTGAGCTTGAGGTAGGCATAGTGCGGCACCGCATTGAATCGAGCAAATGCGGTTCGTCCAAGCAGTGCATGATAACTACTGCGGAAGGGGACGATATTGAATATTAAC
Organism: Triticum aestivum; assembly: GCF_018294505.1. Lineage (NCBI taxonomy): Eukaryota > Viridiplantae > Streptophyta > Magnoliopsida > Poales > Poaceae > Triticum > Triticum aestivum. The sequence goes on along the minus strand of NC_057810.1, from coordinate 403,072,518 downwards.
TCTTCGCTTTGGAAATTATTTGGGGATCCGAAGACCACTTCCAGTGTGACTGAGCCCGTACAACAGGCCTCTACACCTGGTATGACGCCTTTAAAGGAGGTTTGGGTGGGCTTGATCCTTGAGGGATCGATACCCATTTTGCGCACTATATCCTGATAGAGCAGGTTCAGGCTTCTTCGACCATCCATGAGGACTCGTGTGAGGTGGAATCCATCAATAATTGGGTCAAGGACCAGTGCGGCTGAACCGCCATGACAGATACTGGTCGGATGGTCCCTGCGATCGAAGGTGATCGGACAGGAGGACCATGGGTTGAACTTTGGGGCGACTGGCTCCATCGCGTAGATGTCCCTGAGTGCGCGCTTGCGCTCCCTGTTGGGGATATGGGTGGCGTATACCTTGTTCACCGTTTTGACTTGGGGGGGGGGGGGAATTACTACTGTCCCCCTGTGTTCGGTGGTCAGGGTTCCTCATCATCATCCTCGCTTTGCGACCCTTTCTCCTTATTCTCAGCATTTAACTTGTCGGCCTGTTTGAAAACCCAACATTCCCTGTTGGTATGATTGGCTGGTTTATCCGGAGTGCCATGGATTTGGCATGGTCGATCTAGTATGCGGTCCAAACTAGACGGGCCCAAATTGTTCCTTTTAAATGGCTTCTTCCATTGACCGGACTTAGAGTCACTGAATCCGGCGTTGACCGCTGTGTCTTTGGTACTATCACCGTCGTTTTGACGCTTATGCCTATTGCATCGGGGCTTGTTGTTGCTGTTTCTGGCTTTAGAAGTTCCAGGTTCGCTTGTATTGTTGTTGCTACGGACTAGCCAGCTGTATTCGCCCGCACAGAAGCGGGTCATGAGAGTCATAAGGGCTGACATGGACTTTGGTTTTTCCTGGCTGAGGTGTTTGGCCAGCCATTCATCATGGATGCTGTGCTTAAAGGCCGCTAGGGCTTCGGCGTCCGGACAGTCGATGATTTGGTTCTTTTTAGTTAGGAACCGAGTCAAGAATTTCCTGGCTGACTCTCCCGGCTATTGGATTATATGACTTAGGTCATCGGCATCCGAAGGTCGGACATATGTGCCTTCGAAGTTGTCAAGGAAGGCGCCCTCCAATTCCTCACAGCTGCGAATGGAGTTTTTGGGTAGATTGTCTAACTAGTGTCTAGCTGGTCCCTTGAGTTTGAGCGGGAGGTATTTGATGGCGTGAAGATCATCGCCACGGGTCATATGAATGTGGAGAAGAAAATCCTCAATCCACACCGCGGGGTCTGTTGTGCCATCATATGATTCGATGTTTAAGGGTTTAAACCCTTTTGGGAAATCATGTCCCATTACTTCGTCAGTGAAGCGGAGAGGGTGTGTGGCGCCTCTATATCGGGCCAAGTCATGACGTAGTTCGGATGGAGCTCGTCTGCGGTTTTCAGCCCAGATGTGGTTATGTTTCTCACGTTCAGCCAGATGGCCATCGCCGCGCGTCGAGGCACGCCCCCGTGATCCATAGATTGATCTTGTCTGACCTGCTCTCTTTTCCAAATCGTGTCACAGGTCGTGTGTATATCCCCGAGCTATTGTATTTATGTTTGTTCGGCGAGGTAGTGCGGGCTGGTATTTGGCTTGAGGTGCCGCTTTGTCCCGGCCACGTGGTGGTTGGTCAGCCGTATTGTACCTTGGTAGGACGGGCTTCAGTGCCTCGTCATCGAAGTGTGGTAATAGTTTGCCCTTCGGGTAGCTTCTGGTTGGGCGCTCGAGGCCATATTCCTCGGCTGCCAGGAAGTTAGTCCATCTTTCATTGAGCAGATCTTGATCAGCTTGAAGCTGTTGCTGCTTCTTTTTCAGGCTTCTTGCAGTGGCAATTAGCTGGCGCTTAAAGCGTTCCTGTTCGGCGGGCTCTTCAGGCACGATGAAATCTGCGTCACCAAGGCTAACCTCGTCCTCAGAGAGTGGAAGGTAGTTGCTATCCTCCGAGTCTTTGTTCATGGACTGTTCGCCAGGGCTGATTCACCAATCATCCTGTTCCTCCTGTTCGGTGGTTGGCTCAACGGGGCCTTCATTGTTTTCGGCACCATCTGGAGTGTTATCCTCTTCTGTGACGGTATTGCTATTTTTACTACGGCGTGGCTTGGAGCGGCGCCGCTAACGTCGGTGCTTCGGTTGTATCTTAGGAGGTTTATCCTCGACTATATTTTCATCATCGCCATTATTTTCTTTGGGTGTATCCACCATGTATATATCGTACAAGGAGGTGGCTGTCCAACGCCCTATAGGCAGTGGTTCTTGCTCCTCTTAGGCATCATCCTCCATACCGTTGATGTCTTCGGAATCGTAATCAAGCATGTCTGTTAAGTCATGGATAGTGGCTACAAAATGGGCGGTGGGTGGGAAACGAAGTTCTTCATCGTCCGCTTCCCATTCGAGCCGGACATAGTTCGGCCAAGAGTCCCCTGACAAGGAGAGGGATCTTAATGAGCTTAACACGTCACCAAAAGGTGAGTGCTGGAAAATGTCCGCGGAGCTGAACTCTAAGACTGGCGCCCGATCAGGTTCGATGGACGCGGATGCACGCGGTTCAAAGCCTATGGCCGGAGCCGAGTCCGATGTTCCGGTAACACAAGCCCAGCCTGGCGTTCGGTCTGTGTGCGGCTCAGGCACCGCTGAGTTTGTGGCCTCCACAGTAGGGTTGAGGTTCCCGTCTTCGGACGACATAGTCCGCTCCGGCTCTAGGGCCAGGGCAGTCACAAGCGCTATCTCCTGTGTGCGGCCAGATGACAGATCTAGGTCATGTTCAGCGTGATGGCTGAGGATAGCCGTCATGGGCTCGAATCCGTCGAAGATCAAGTCTCCATGGATATCGGCCACAAAATTCAGGCTTCCAAATTTGACCTGATGGCCAGGGGTGTAGCTATCGATCTGCTCTAGATGGCCAAACGAGTTGGCCCAAAGTGCGAAGCTGCCGAATACGAAGATCTGTCCGAGGAGGAAGATCTCCCCCTGGACTGCATTGCTGTAGATGATTGATGGAGCCATCAAGCCTATCTTCGAGGACACAGCGGAACTCTCAATGAAAGCAGCAATGTCGGTGTCAAACTGGCGGATCTCGGGTAGGGGGTCCCGAACTATGCGTCTAAGGCTAATGGTAACAGGAGGCGGGGGACACGATGTTTACCCAGGTCCGGGCCCTCTCTATGGAGGTAATACCCTACTTCCTACTTGATTGATCTTGATGAATATGAGTATTACAAGAGTTTATCTACCACGAGATCGTAATGGCTAAACCCTAGAAGTCTAGCCTATGAGGTTATGATTGTTGTGGCTCTAACCCTAGAAGCCTAAACCCTCCCGTTTATATAGACACCGGGGGGGGCTAGGGTTATACAAAGTCAGTTACAGAGAAAGGAATCTACATATCCGAATCACCAAGCTTGCCTTCCACGCCAAGGAGAGTCCCATCCGGACACGGGACGAAGTCTTATATCTTGTATCTTCATAGTCCAACAGTCCGGCCAAAGTATATAGTCCGGCTGTCCGAGGATCCCTTAGTCCAGAACTCCCTCAGACATGAAGGCAACGATTGGTACTCTGGAAAGCGCGGCCAAGTCTGCCGACGCTCATGAGAAGAAGCTGATGAAGGACTTCGAGACATGAGAACCCTCCGGAAGGATGCAGAGAACAAGCTAGCCAACAATTCCGAGCAGGTCGATCTTTGGATCAAGAGCCTAGTCGACATCGAAGAGCGCCTCACTAGCCAGGTTGCAATGATGGGCATGGAGGGATTAGTCTTCTCGATTGGAAAGCATGAGGTCCCAAGCGCCAAGCTAGGGATCTTATTCAACGAACTGATTGAAAGGCAGAAGTCATGCGAAGAAGGAAGAGATGCTCGTTTTGCAAGCGAATCCCGGAAGCTTGCCTGCAACGCCCTCTTCATGGTCCTGAGAAACATCGCCTACTGCCACCCGGACCTCAACCTCACCGATGGCTTTAGGAAGTTGTCAGCAGGCGCGGATGTTTTTGTTGTCGAGCAGAAGGCTGCCTCCTTTTCCGTCAAGGTCCTCTCCGTGCCCAGGGCTACATAAGGCCGTCAAGCATGGCCCTGAATCATTTGTGCCGTCATATTGTCCTGTTAACAAAACACTATGCATGCCTTGTGTTAGACCCCATACTACTTTTGTTCGTACCGAACTGATGTTTTAATTAATATTCAAGTGCATGCCATCCCTCTGGCGTTTTATCCATGGATGTCCGTCTGGTTAGTTCTCTTTTTGTCTGTTCTGGTTGCCCGCTGGTAACATGCTGCTGCAATTGCTGTGAGGAGCGGGTCCTTAGCATTCAACTAGCGACACGTCCCGACAGGTTTTTCCTTAGGAGTCTTTGGCGCAGCCGCCTACTTCGTTGAGCAGGCTCGAAACGAAGCGGGGGCGCAGAAAAATATACCATTACACGTAAAGATCTAACCATACGAAAAACATTGATTGTCCGAGGGATAGGAAAATGCAAACTCTGGAGAGAAAATCAATAGAACAAGTTGACTTAGCTTTTATCCATGCTTCTCTTCTTTTTCTACCGCAATCATTCTCCGCGTCTGGGTGCCTTGGGAGAATGGCATTTTGTTTGTCGTTTCCGGATCCCCGGCAAGGGCCGGAGGGACCACGGACCTCTTGTGGGTGACGAAACATGGTGCAAGGTAGGGTCGGTTTTTCTCCCCTTCCCTTTACACTCTTGACGATCTTACGGCAGTCGGCACAAAAGTCACACTAATGCGGACGGCCTTGCCGGAGCATGCCTGTTGGGGCGTCAATCAACGGATTCGCACCGGCGCTCTACTCAGGATTTTTCCTTAGCAGGGAAAATGCTGGACCGAGTTTTTGCACGGGCTCATCGATGTTGACGATGCTAAAACCCAGTGTAGCTTGATCATCGAGAAGTGAAAGTGGCGGAGAGAGAAACCATGCACCTTATCACCTTGTCCCCCCTTTTTAAGCAAGGCTCGCATGGTGACCATGCTGTCTAACTGTTCGGGGCTGTCGCGCCGCCGCCATCCCTAGCTCTCACCGCTGTAGAAGCCGCTGCGGAGACAGATGAAGGTAATTGGACAGGACGGGTGAAGGAGAGGTGTCGCTTCTTTCCCGAGCTGCTATGTCAAATTCTTTCTTGGGCATCATGGATGATGAAGTCGTCGATGAAGAAGGCGATAATGGAGATTGACGCGCTGCTCACAACCTCAGGTTCACGAAAGTGCCTCCCCCTACCTGGCGCGCCAAAGGTGTCATTGCACAACATGATCACCTATGGGGACATCGGCCCCTTTGTGGTTTGGCAAGGGGGAGGGGCACGTTGCTCAAAGAGCAGACATCATAGAACAGCGCAGCAGCGAGGACTTAGGATTTTTACCTAGGTTCGGGCTGCCGCGAGGCATAAAACCCTACTCCTGCTTTGGTGGATTGATGAGGGGACCGTAGTGGATACACAGCGCTCAAGCCCGGCAAGGTTGCTGGGACGAGGGAAGCTACGCGTGTATGAGTGTACAAGGGTCCGAATCCTTTCTAATGTTGCCTCGATCCTCCTTTTATAGGTCAAGGGTTCACCACAATGGCGAAGTGGTCATTACGCACTGATCAGATAGGAAACAATGCTATTATTCCTAACTCTATAGATAGAACAGGGTGCATTAAATGCACCTCTTAATGTCACATCGTGGGAGTAGCCCAGCAAGCCTTGTCGCGCTACTTTAGCTGTCTCTCGCCCTGTTTGCTTGACACGCCTTGGGACAAGTGTCATGCAGGGCGGATCTTCTCCTCAAATGACTGCCATGTGCCAGAGGACAGCCACTTAATCACTTGGTGGCTTGACACTGCACCAATAAGTGACCTGGGTCGTTGTGCGATGGAGCGTTGGCGCCTTGACGGGGTTGGCGCCCCCGACAAGCCTGTCGGGGGAGTCTTGAGACTTATCTTCGGTGCAGCCTCGACCTGACCGGGCTCGCATTCCCGACAAGGGAGGTTTTTCCTTAGTGATATCTTGCTCCTCTGCTTGTCTTGGTCTTCATAATCCACCCTTTGATTCCTCAAAGATCTATCTCTTCTGCTTGGCCTTGTCTTGGATGCTTGGCGCTATCGTGGAGGAGGCTTGCTGTACGTGCACAAGTCAGGGGAAACATACACCCCTGTTTGTGTACCCCAACACCTTACGCCAGGTACTCTGTGTATAGGTCCCCTTCATAGTACTAGTGATTTTCAGCAGCAAAATTTGACAAATGGCAGTGTTACAAGTTTAAAAAATGGCAATGCTACTAGATTGACAAATCCCAACGTTTCTAGTTTGACAAAAGGCAACATATACCCAACATGACAGATGAAAATCTTACCAAATTGTCTGTAGTAAGCAAACGGGTCATCATACAAAATCGTTTGCGATGAAGCAATGCACAAATCCTCCGTGCCAAATTTCCCTTGGCTTCGTGGCGCCAAAACCATAGCTCTCGCTTTGCATCTGGGTATTCAATCTAAAACATTTGCGGTGAGTGCTTTATTCAGATAAAAACATTGATGTTTTCTTATTATTACTTTGATAAGTCTATACGTTCAGAGAAAAATAGTTAGTTGGTCAAACCATAGATTTGAGTTAGTCAAACTATGACTTTACATCAATACGAGCAAGATAAAATATTAAACAAAACTAAAACTAATTGCGGCGGCGGCCTGCACGTGCATTATCGTCCTCCGGGGTGTCGTTGTTCAAGTCTTCAATCCATCCCAAAATGGTCTGGACTTCCAAGTCAAAGAGTCGATCCTCACGGGGAGGATGGGCGGGAGTGGGGGGGGCGACTTGCAACGCTGCAGGAAGTAGGCGACGACGGTGGCCCATGGCACTGATAATGGCGTGGTGGGTGCATCCGCACGCATGGAGACTGGCATGGAGGATATAGGGGCGGGCGCTGGCACGTACACAAGCTCGCGCGGGTCCGCGGGCACCAAGCTGATGTCTGCAGCTTCCAGCGCTACAATGGTGCTCGGCAATCAGCTCGTCAATGCCACGAGGATGGTCGCTAGAGTGGGGGCGGGGAGGGCGCGAGGGCAGCATCTGCCACGGCTAGCTTATTCAGGGCCATGTTCATGAGGTCCATTCCTCCTTATGTTCTATCTCCTAAGTCTTGGGGTCTACTTCACCAAACCGGCAGACTAGTGGCATATGATCCTTGTGCGCCATGGCGTAGGTGGAGGTCTGGATGATAGGAGGAGCGCGAGCGAAATGGGAGGCGAAAAGAGATGAGTGTGGGTGAGCAGGCAGTAAGGCCGCCTATTAAACAGTGTCTTAGACACCATTAATGGAGAAGTTGTGAGCGAGGCAGGCGGCGATGGAGGTCAAAGGGCTTGCTTCCTAGTGAGCCTGCACAGCATACTGCCCGCACGGGTCCCGATGAGCCTATGCAGTGGAGGACTGCTCGCATTCCTCTTGATACGTCTCCAATGTATCGACTTTTCCAAACACTTTTGCCCTTGTTTAGGACTCTAACTTCCATGATTTGAATGAAACTAACCCGGACTGACGCTATTTTCATCAGAACTGCCATGATGTTGTTTTATGTGTAGAAAAGAAAAGTTCTCGGAATGTCCTGGAAAGCGACGGAGGCACTTTTTGGAATTAATAAGAATTTCTGGGCAAAAGAAATACACCAGGGGACCCACGGCTTGTCCACGAGACAGGGGGCGCCCCCCTATAGGGCGTGCCCCTATCTTGTGGGCCCCCTGGACCTCCACCGACCTCAACTCCAACTCCACATATTCACGTTCGGGGAGAAAAAAATCAGGGGGGAAGTTTCATCGAGTTTTACGACACGGAGCCGCCGCCAAGCCCTAATCTCTCTCGGGAGGGCTGATCTGGAAGCCGTTCGGGGCTTTGGAGAGGGGGATTCATCGCCATCGCCATCATCAACCATCCTCCATCACCAATTTCATGATGCTCACCGCCGTGCGTGAGTAATTCCATCATAGGATTGCTGGACAGTGATGGGTTGGATGAGATTTACCATGTAATCAAGTTAGTTTTGTTAGGTTGAACCCTAGTATCCACTATGTTCTGAGATTGATGTTGCTATGACTTTGCTATGCCTAATTCTTGTCACTAGGGTCCGAGTGCCATGATTTCAGATCTGAACCTATTATGTTTTCATGAATATATTTGTGTTCTTAATCCTATCTTGCAAGTCTATAGTCACCTATTATGTGTTATGATCCGACAACCCCGAAGTGACAATAATCGGGATACTTCTCGGTGATGACCGTAGTTTGAGGAGTTCATGTATTCACTATGTGCTAATGCTTTGTTCCGGTTCTCTATTAAAAGGAGGCCTTAATATCCCTTAGTTTCTGCTAGGACCCCGCTGCCACGGGAGGGTAGGACAAAAGATGGCATGCAAGTTCTTTTCCATAAGCACGTATGACTATTTACATAATACATGCCTACATTACATTGCTGAACTGGAGCTAGTTCTGTGTCACCCTATGTTATAGCTATTACATGAGGAATCGCATCCGGCAAAATTATCCATCACTGATCCATTGCCTACGAGCTTTTCACATATTGTTCTTTGCTTATTTACTTTTCCGTTGCTACTGTTACAACTACTACAAAAACCCAAAACAATTATCTTTACTTTTGCTACCATTACCTTTATTATCATACCACTTTTGCTACTAAATACTTTGCTGCAGATACTAAGTTATTCAGGTGTGGTTGAATTGACAACTCAACTGCTAATACTCAAGAATATTCTTTGGCTCCCCTTGTGTCGAATCAATAAATTTGGGTCGAATACTTTACCCTCGAAAGCTGTTGCGATCCCCTACACTTGTGGGTTATCAAGACTAATTTCTGGCGCCGTTGCTGGGGAGCATTGCTCTATTCTCTGAGTCACTTGGGATTTATATCTATTGATCACTATGAAGAACTTGAAAGACAACAGAACTACTATTTTGCCCTCAACTACGAGGGGAGGTAAGGAACTGCCATCTAGCTCTGCACTAGATTCTCCTTCCGTTATTAATAAGCTTGCAACAGCTAAACCTGCTACTGCTATGAATTCTGATATGTCGCATGTTATTGATGATGCCACTTCTGCTATGCATGATGAAACTACTTCTGTGTGTGATACTACTTTGCCATTAGGTGAATTTCTTGATGAACAACTTGCTAGAGTTAGGGAGGATGAAATTATTGAAGATGCTATTATTGATGATAGTGATGATGAAGGTTCTCCCAATGATTATGTATTGCCTGTTGTTCCTAAGGGTTATGTTATGAATGAAGAAGATGCTAGGGAAATCTTTGCTTGCAATGATAGATATGATCTTAAGAAATTATTAGCTAAATGGAAGCAGCAGCCTCTTAATGCTAGAATGAAACTTGACCCTGCTTTTGCTACTTCACCTCTGAAATTATTACTTTAGTTGAATCTGATCCTTTTTATGGCCTTGAATCTGAAACTGTTGTGGCACATCTTACCAAGTTGAATGATATAGCCACCCTATTTACTAATGATGAGAAGTCTCGCTATTTTTATATCCTTAAGATATTTCCGTTCTCATTAAAGGGTGATGCTAAGACTTGGTATAATTCTCTTGCTCCTGGTTGTGTGCGTAGTCCCCAGGATATGATTTATTACTTCTCTGCTAAATATTTCCCTGCTCATAAGAAACAAGCTGCCTTGCGGGAAATATATAATTTTGTGCAAATCAAAGAAGAGAGTCTCCCACAAGCTTGGGGGAGGCTCCTCCAGTTACTTAATGCTTTGACTGATCATCCTCTTAAGAAAAATGAAATACTTGATATCTTTTACAATGGACTAACCGATGCTTCCAAGGACTACTTGGATAGTTGTGCTGGTTGTGTTTTCAGGGAAAGAACAGTCGATGAAGCTGAAATACTATTGAATAATATGTTGACTAATCAAAATAATTGGACTCTTCCTGAGCCAATTCCTGAAGTAATTCTTGAACTAATTGAGCCAACTCCTGAGCTTATTCCTAAACCCCCTCCGAAGAAGAGAGGTGTTTTATTTCTCAGTCCCAAAGATATGCAAGAGGCAAAGAAATCAATGAAAGAAAAAGGTATTAAAGCTGAAGATGTTAAGAATTTACCTCCTATTGAAGAAATACATGGTCTTAATATACCGCCCATTGAAGAACCATATTGTCTTGATAACCCGGCACAGGTAGTAAAGGTAAATTCTCTCTATAGATATGATAAAGTTGAAATCCCCTCTACTAAATTTCATAGCCCATGCTTAGATGAATTTGATGACTTTATGGCTAGACAAGAAACTTTTAATGCTTATGTTGGTAGAGAGTTAAAGGATAATGCTTTCAAGATAGGACGCATGTGCAATAACATGGCTAGAGTTAAAGGTGAACTTCACCTCGCTATCAAATATGCTTCTATGGTTGCTACTCAAGCTGAGCAAGTACTTAAAGCTCAAAATGATTTGCTTGATGAATTAAATAATAAAAATGACTTTGTTGTTAGAGTGGCTACTAGAACTGGTAGAATGACTCAGGAACCTTTGTATCCTGAAGGCCACCCTAGGAGAATCGAGCAAGATTCCCAGAAAAATAATTTAGAGGCACCTAGTTCTTCTACAAAGAATAAAAAGAAAAACGATAGAACTTTGCATGCTTCTAGTGAACCTACTGTAGACACACCTGAGAATCCCAATGATATTTCTATTTCTAATGCTGAAACACAATCAGGTGATGAACATGAACCTAGTGATAATGTTAATGGTAATGTTCATGTTGATGTTCAACGTAGCAAAAACAATGAAGTAGAGATTGAACCTGCTGTTGATCTTGATATCCCACAATCAAAGAATCAACGTTATGACAAGAGAGATTTTGTTGCTAGGAAGCACGGTAAAGAAAGAGAACCATGGGTTCAGAAACCCATGCCCTTTCCTCCTAAACCATCCAAGTCAAAGGATGGTGAGGATTTTGAGCGATTTGCTGAAATGATTAGACCTATTTTCTTACGTATGCGCTTAACTGATATGCTGAAAGTAAATCCTTTTGCTAAGTATATGAAGGATATCACTACAAATAAAAGAAAGATACCGGAAGCTGAAATTTCCACCATGCTTGCTAATTACACTTTTAAGGGTGGAATACCAAAGAAACTTGGAGATCCGGGTGTACCAACTATACCATGCTCCATTAAAAGAAATTATGTTAGAACTGCTTTATGTGATCTAGGAGCCGGTGTTAGTGTTATGCCTCTCTCTTTATGTCGTAGACTTGAATTGAATAAGTTGACACCTACTAAAATATCTTTGCAAATGGCTGATAAATCAACTGCTATACCTGTCGGTATTTGTGAGGACGTGCCTGTTGTGGTTGCAAATGTCACTATCTTAATGGACTTTGTTATTCTTGATATTCCTGAGGACGATAGCATGTCAATTATCCTTGGTAGACCTTTTTGGAACACTGCAGGGGCTGTTATTGATTGCAACAAAGGCAATGTCACTTTTCATGTTAATGGTAATGAGCATACGATACACTTTCCGAGGAAACAATCTCAAGTTCATAGCATCAATTCTATTGGAAAAGTTCCAACTATTATTATTGGAGGTTTTGAATTTCCTCTCCCTTCTGTCAAGAAAAAGTATGATATTCTTATTATTGGGGATTTTCATATCCCCGTTGAGGTAACTTAGTGTTATTCGAAATTTCTTCGGTTCCGTGTTATTCGGAATGAGTTTGTTAACAAGACTTGATCACCCTTGTTAGTGGATTCATTTTGATGATCACGAGATGGATGAAACTAGAAGGCACAACCTTCTGTACCCACTTTTTACTTTCTGTTATTTAGATTAAATAAAGCAAAAATAGTATTATCCGCCTGTTTTCTGAATTATCCGTGCATAAAAAAATATCCCAAAGATAAAAGTGCTCCAAATGCCCTGCAAATTTAGTATGATTTTTTCTGGAATATTTGTGGATTTTAGGCACTGAAAACACTGCAGGAGGGGCAAGCACCAGACCATGAGAGTGGAGGGCACCCCCCCTATAGGGCGCGCCCCCCTGTCTCGTGGGCCCCTGGTGGCTCCCCTCCACTTATGCCAGCACCCACACACTTCATCTTCTACCCAAAAAAATCCCCATCCAGCTCAAGAACGAGATCTAGCTCATTTTGCTGCGATTTTTGATCTCCTTGCTCAAAGCTCCATTCACAAAACTGCTTTGGGAGACTGTTGCTTGGTATGTGACACCTCCATTGGTCCAATTAGTTTTTGTTTTAGTGCTTTATTCATTGCAAATTTTTGCTGCATAGGTGACCATGTTCTTGAGCTTGCATGTTAAATTTATGAGGTCCCAAGCAATTCTATTGCATGATATAGGCTCTAGGCACTTGTAGGAGTAGTCGCGATCAATCTTGTTTAGTTTTATTCACTTTTATTCTGAAGTTACTAAAATTTCGGAAATTTTTAGAAAAAGAAGTATGTCTAGAAGAATGTACCAAGGTGGTTCCTCGGTGAAGAAAGGGCCCAGGATTGCTATACGTGAGAAAGATGTTGAATTGCCGAGGGACACGGATGTACGAGCTTGTGAGTGGCCATCCGATGATTTTATGGTTGAAGCAGGCTTCAAGGAGGAATTTGACGCGTATGTGCGTAATGCCGAGCTAGAGGACTTCTTACAAGATAAGTGTCCGCAGTACTATTAGTTGACTGATTCTTTTGTGCGGAGGTTTAAATATAAATGTGCGCGTAATTCCCCTAGTGTCATATTTGATATTTATGATACATCTTATACCATGGATTTAGAGGATTTTACAACTGCTTGCAAACTCCCGCGGTGGGGTAATATTAATGATCCTCACAAATCTGAATTTAGAGATTTTCTTGCTAGTATTACTATGGGAGAATCCAGGGACATAGCACAAGCTACCATAGGGAGCATTCATTTCCCTGCTATGCATTATTTTTCTCTCTTTATTGGTAGATGCATTAACGGTAAGGATGAAGCATGTCACATGTGTGTCCCTGATCTGTGTGTCCTCAAGACTATTGTGTTAGGTTATAAAGGTTATAACTTAGGGGCAATAGTTGCACGTAGGTTGCAGAATAATAGTAGAAAGGGAAATTTATTTGGAGGAATTTATGCGATCCGTGTGGCTAATTATCTTAATATAGCCCCACAAGAGGGGGATATGATTTTACCTCCTGTTTATTTGGATAAAGAAGCTATGTTCAATCATTAATTTCTGGCGAGGAATGAACAATTCCTCCATTATCGACTAATGTATGAGAGACGCAACATCGTCCAGGTTACTCTTCCTGCTCCCTACCTTTTTAATTATCAGGAAAAAGGAAGATATGTTGTCACCAGGGAGGAAGCAGCTGAACACGAGAGGGGAGCAGAGGCAGCTCGCCAACACGCTGCAGCTCAGGAGGCGGTTGCCGCTGCATCTCAATACGACCCCAGTTTCACTTATGGATATCAGCGAGGCGGTCCTTGGTACTAGACCAACTTAGGCCAAAAGCCTAAGCTTGGGGGAGTACGTATTTCTCACCGACTTTACATTCATGTTCACACACTAGTCGTTGGTGCTCATACTCTTTCATTGTATTATACATGCTAGTCTAAATTTCTTTTTCTAGTTTTCATCTTGTGTGTTTGATAAACCTTAAGAAAAAACCAAAAAAATAGTTAGTTTAAATTCTATGCTTGTAGTAGAAATTAAAATGAAACCCCAAAAAGATTTCTCGTTCTTCTTTTACTTGTTGGGAGCTTTCCCGTGTAAATAGTTTTCGTTTCTTTTCTTTTCTGTGGGGGTCGAGAAGACCATATTGAAAATGTTTAGTGGCTCTCATATGCATGATTGTTTATTTAACTTAGAGCCCATATTACCTTGTCTTCTCTCTTGAGTTTAATGCTTGCAGATTCTAGCTTAGTCCAATGCATGTACACTCTTATTATTATACACATCGTTCGGTCGTGCAAGTGAAAGGCAATAATGACGATATATGATGGACTTATTGAGATGAGAAAAGTTGGTATGAACTCGACCTCTCTTGTTTTTGTAAATATGATGAGTTCATCGTTTCTGAGTCAGCTTATTATGAAGTAAACATATTTGCAATAACATTTAGAGATTATAGTTGCTTGTGCCATGCTTGATTAGCTATGAGTTATAATGGTTTACCTTGCGTGCCAACATGCTATTAGAATGATTATGATGTGGTATGATGGGATGGTATCCTCCTTTGAATGAATTGAGTGACTCGACTTGGCACATGTTCACGTATGTAGTTGAATCAAATCAACATAGCCTTCATGATATTTATGTTCATGGTAGATTATATCCTACTCATGCTTGTACTCAGTGTAAATTAATTTTGATGCATGTTTACGACTGTTGTCGCTCTCTCAGTTGGTCGCTTCCCAGTCTTTTGCTAGCCTTCACCTGTACTAAGCGGGAATACTGCTTGTGCATCCAAACTCCTGAAACCCCAAAGTTATTCCATATGAGTACACCATACCTTCCTATATGCGGTATTTACCTGTTGTTCCAAGTAAATTTGTATGTGCCAAACTCCAAACATTCAAATGAAATTCTGTTTTGTATGCTCGAGCAGCTCATGTTTCAACTAGGGCTACCTATATCTTCCATGCTAGGTGGGTTATTCTCAAGAGGAGTGGACTCCGCTCCTCATTCACGAGAAAGGGCCGATAACCGGGATGCCCAGTCCCTTGATCCAAAAAGATCAAAGCAAATCAAAATAATTAAACAAAACTCCCCCAGGGCGGTTGTTACTTGGAGGCACTCGTGGTTTCGAGCAAGCCATGGATTGATGCTTGTTGGTGGTTGGGGGAGTATAAACCTTTACCATTCTGTTTGGGAACTGCCTATAATGCATGTAGTATGGAAGATAGAGCCATCTCATAGTTGTTGCGTTGACAGCGGAAGTATGCCGCTAAAAATGTTATTCAATCTCTATTTTAAAATCGAGCTCTGGCACCTCTACAAATCCCTACTTCCCTCTGCGAAGGGGCTATCTATTTAATTTTATGTTGAGTCTTCACCCTTCTTATTAAAAAGCACCCACTGGAGAGCACTCTGTCATTTGCATTCATTACTATTGGTTTATATTGGGTATGACTTGACTGGATCTCTTTTACCATGAATTACAATGTTTAGTCAGTCCTTGATCTTTAAAGGTGCTCTGCATTTATGTTTTGTGGTCTCAGAAAGGGCTAGCGAGATACCATTTTGTTATATCATGTTATGATTATTTTGAGAAAGTGTTGTCATCCGAGTTTTATTATTATGGCTCGCAAGCTGATTATGCTATTGATATGAGTAATTGTGAGACCTAAGGGTTATTGTGTGTATGGTTAGTTCATAATATCTGCTGAAACTTGAATGCTGGCTTTTCATGTTTATAACAACAAGAACAAACATAGTTTGTAAAAGTTTTTCTTTATCACTTTCAGTTTATCAACTGAATTGCTTGAGGACAAGCAAAGGTTTAAGCTTGGGGGAGTTGATACGTCTCCAACGTATCTACTTTTCCAAACACTTTTGTCCTTGTTTAGGACTCTAACTTGCATGACTTGAATGAAACTAACCCGGACTGACGTTGTTTTCAGCAGAACTACCATGATGTTGTTTTACGTGTAGAAATGAAAAGTTCTCGGAATGTCCTGGAAATCCACGGAAGCACTTTTTGGAATTAATAAGAATTTATGGGCGAAAGAAATACACCAGGGGTCCCATGGACTGTCCACGAGACAGGCCCCCCCCATGGGGCGCGCCCCCCTATCTCGTGGGCCCCCTGGACCTCCACCGACCTCAACTCCAACTCCATATATTCACGTTCAGGGAGAAAAAAATCAGGGAGAAAGTTTCATCGAGTTCTACGACACGGAGCCGCCGCCAAGCCCTAATCTCTCTCAGGAGGGCTGATCTGGAGTCCGTTTGGGGCTCCGAAGAGGGGGATTCATTGACGTCGTCATCATCAACCATCCTCCATCACCAATTTCATGATGCTCACCGCCGTGCGTGAGTAATTCCATCGTAGGCTTGCTGGACGGTGATGGGTTGGATGAGATTTACCATGTAATCAAGTTAGTTTTGTTAGGGTTTGAACCCTAGTATCCACCATGTTCTAAGATTGATGCTGCTATGAGATCTGAACCTATTATGTTTTCATGAATATATGTGTGTTCTTGATCCTATCTTGTAAGTCTATAGTCACCTATTATGTGTTATGATCCGACAACCTCAAAGTGACAATAATCGGGATACTTCTCGGTGATGACCGTAGTTTGAGGAGTTCATGTGTTCACTATGTGCTAATGCTTTGTTCCGGTTCTCTATTAAAAGGAGGCCTTAATATCTCTTAGTTTCCGCTAGGACCCCGCTGCCACGGGAGGGTAGGACAAAAGATGTCATGCAAGTTCTTTTCCATAAGCACGTATGACTATTTACGGAATAGATGCCTACATTACATTGATGAATTGCAGCTAGTTCTGTGTCACCCTATGTTATAGCTATTACATGAGGAATTGCATCCGGCATAATTATCCATCACTGATCCATTGCCTACGAGCTTTTCACATATTGTTCTTCGCTTATTTACTTTTCCGTTGCTACTGTTACAACTACTACAAAAACCCAAAACAATTATCTTTACTTTTGCTACTGTTACCTTTATTATCATACCACTTTTGCTACTAAATACTTTGCTGCAGATACTAAGTTATCCAGGTGAGGTTGAATTGACAACTCAACTGCTAATACTCAAGAATATTCTTTGGCTCCCCTTGTGTCGAATCAATAAATTTGGGTTGAATACTTTACCCTCGAAAGCTGTTGCGATCCCCTACACTTGTGGGTTATCACTCCTAGTTAGCATGCATAGCAGACAGCGCTCGCATGCTTCCTGTCTGCTCAAACAACTACCCGCACGGGACCTCATAGCCATTAAAAAGTGAGATGCGTGGTGGCTCATAAATGGTCAGTAGAATGCCCAATTTAAATAATAGTGTACGACCGTTTGTGATGATAATGTGATAGCTATTTGTTCCAAAATGGCTTTGTCGGTTGTTCATGTGTGTGCGTTCCCTCAAATTGGACATGAAAAATACTACATCATATTTGTGTTATATCATGACACCATGCCCAATTTCATGAATTTTGTGTGAGTTTTGGATTTACTAGAATTTAAATCAATATTCTCAAAGTTGGCTCTAAAAAATCAAAAAAAAAATCTCAAATTGGAAGACAAAACCCTACAGTGCCTACATGCACCCAATGACACATATATGATTTTTCAACCCATTCTGGTGCACTACACCATGGCATGTAGTTCAAATTTGAATTATGCATATTAAATGCCTAGAAAACTCAATTAATGTATAAAAAATGGTCAAACAACCCTTGAAAAATTCCATAGTTTAGCACGACACTCCTAATGAAATATGTTGTCTCTAGAAAGAAGCAAGGCGAGAAGAGGTAGTGAATGTCATTTTGCCCACAAAGGTGACACGTTCCCTATAGGAACCACATGACTTCTTATGAGAAGCTCCGGTTTGTAAGAAGCTTGTACCAAGACTTGTCCCAAATTGGACAAAAACATTACACGGTATAATCTGCCATGTCATGACTGAGGGAGACCTGGATTATGGGGTCCTCGGAGAGCCGGCCTATGTGACATGGGCCGGACTGATGGGCCGTGAAGATACAGAACCGAAGGCCTTCTCGCGTGTCTAGATGGGACTCTCCTTTGCATGGAAGGCAAGCTTAGCGTCTGGATGTGTAGTTTCCTTCCTATGTTAACCGACTTTGTATAACCCTAGCCTCCTCCGGTGTCTATATAAACTGGAGGGTTTAGTCCGTTGGGGAGAACACAATTATACAGGCTTGTCATCTAGGGTTTAGCCATTACGATCTCGAGGTAGATCAACTCTTGTAAACCCTATACTTATCAAAGTCAATCAAGCAGGAAGTAGGGTATTACCTCCATTAAGGGGGCCCAAACCTGGGTAAACATCGTGTCCCCTGCCTCCTGTTACCTTTGATCCTTAGATGTACAATTCGGGATCCCCTACCCTAGATCTGCTGGTTTTGACACCGACATTGGTGCTTTCATTGAGAATTCCTCTGTGCCATCGAAAGAAGGATTGATGGCTTGCCTTGTCATCCAAGACAGCATCACTTCTGGAGAAGCCCTAGCTTTAGGGCAAACCCTCTGGCTCGGTAGCTTCATCATGGGCGTTTGCTTGGCCGTTAAGCCAGAAGCAGCCCAACTCATCGCCAAAAATCGCCTCTGCGTCGGCCCTGAATACTCTGACAAGATGGATCCGGCATATGTATCAGCCTTAAAGGAACTGCTAGATCGCATCGCCGCCCTGGGGGTCGCAACAGACTATGATCGGATTGGGCTTAAACCCGATCAGAGAGAAATCTGATCTCCGCCGATCACCCATCATGTGGCAATCGTGGAGGAACAAGCCGACAATGACTCTTCTCCTACGTTGAGAACAGAGTATGTTCGGGTTTCTGAGCTCAGAGAACTAGACTCCCATCTTCTGGAAGACACTTCTTGTCCTCCGAACATGGAATCGGGCGTTGAGCCTAAAAATGCATCGGATGCTCCAAAGCCCAGGCCTGTAACCTCGGAAATTCTTCAGAATCCGGACTTCTCAGTGGGTCAGGGTTCGGATTTGAACCCGCCCACCCACCACAAGCAATATTCCCCAAGAAACTCTAGTCCTCCGGACATATGCGACTTAATGTATGTGCGGCAGTAGCCTCAGGAAATAGACCACCACTTTTGGGCTCGATTCCTACTTGTTGAAAACAAGATCAAGGATTGCTGTGACGACGACGCGATCTCGGTATTTTGCAACAATTGCTTGGATGAGGGAATCCTTAATGCCCTCCACCGCCATCGCGTAGTGCACTTTGCCAATTTGGCACACATAGTACAGAAGTACCATGCAATGGAAAGCGCCTGGAAAACCCAAACAACCTGCTGGGAATCACAGGTTTTTAGGCCATCTCCCGGACGGGAAAAGAGGATGCACCCCCGCGTTGCACCTAATCATCATCTCGTGGACAAGAAAATTAAACCCGTTACGGGGCATAGAACTGTCCTCGGGGAATGGCTCGACAAGCCCTATAAAATTCACATGACGTTGAACAACAAACCAACGCATAGCCTTCGAGCATGTTGGATACTCCGGCAGGTGGCCAAGAGCGGCGAGGGTATCCTCACTAACAACACTCCAGAGAACTACTCTTCGGAGGACAATGATCCCAAAGTATTCACTTTCTTCGAGACCTTTTCATCAAATAATCGGCGCAAAAGGGCACCCCGTAACCTCATCGAAGTCTGCCATGTGGTAGCAGTAAATCCTTGGAACAACACGGCAATCACTTTCAATGCCGATGACAAACCAAGAGCCCGCTCAGTCCGGGCACTAGCCGCTTTGTTCCTAAACACAATCATAGACGGCTTCCGGCTCACTAAATTACTAATGGATGGTGGTAGCGGACTGAACCTCGTCTACGAGGACACGCTCAATAAAATGCAAAAGGACAGGAGTCGCATTGAACAAAGCAACACAACCTTTCGCGGTATTATCCCTATTCAGGAAGCCAGATGCTCGGGAAAAATCAAACTCGATGTGGTAGTCAGCACGCCGGAGAACTACAGGTCCGAAGAGTTACTCTTCCATGTGGCACCATTCAATAGTGGGTATCATGCCTTGCTGGGGCGAGTCGCATTCACGCGCTTCCAAGCTATACCCCGTTACGGGTATATGAAGCTCAAAATGCCCGGGCCCAATGGAAATATCACTATCACCAGTGATCCAAACATAGCACTCCACCCCGAAAACAAAACCGCCTCTCTGGCCTTTGAGGCATTATCTGAGGCTCTCGCGGCAGCCAAGGAATTAACCACTCTACATTCTACAGTAGATGGGGATGATGTAATCCTTGATAAGAGACCCAAATATACTTCCTTTAAGCCAGCAGACGAAATAGTCAAATTTCAAGTCCACCTGACGGACCCCAAGAAAACAGCTTCCATTGGGGCATAGCTGGATCTGACTGTGGACGCTGCATTACACGCATTCCTGCATGTGAACTGGGACATTTTTTCCTGGCACCCTTCGGATATGCCAGGTATCCCATGGAGATTGGCTGAGCATAGTCTCAATATACTAAAAGGATACAAACCAGTCAAGCAAACTCTGTGCCGATTCTCCAAACCCAAACGACAGCCTATGGGGGAGGAGCTAGCCAAGCTACTCGAAGTCGGGTTTATAAGAGAGATCAAACATCCGGACTGGCTAGCAAACCTGGTCACGGTACCTAAGAAGGATAAATCCTGGCGTCTGTGTGTCGATTTCAAAGACCTTAATAAGTCTTTCCCTAAGGACCCCTTCCCACTACATCGCATTGACCAGATTATTGACGCAACCGCTGGATACAATTCCTTGTGCTTCCTTGACGCATACTCCGGATACCATCAAATTAAGATGAAAGAATCTGACCAAGCCGCCACGGTGTTCATCACTCTTTATGGACCCTTCTGCTTCAACACTATGCCTTTCGGGCTCAAGAACGCCGGCGCAACCTACCAATGCATGATTCAAACATGCCTGGAAAAGCAGATCGGCAAAACCATGGAGGCATATGTAGATGACGTAGTCATCAAAACCAAACATGTCGATTCATTGGTAGATGACTTACGCTTTACATTCGACAACCTCCGAGCATATGACATACGGCTCAATCCGGAAAAATGTGTTTTTGGTGTTCCAGACGAAAGCTGCTTGGGTTCATTGTCTCCAATAGATGAATTGAAGCAAACCCCGCTAAAATCTGAGCCCTGTCACAGTTGGTAACACCAATAGACCTCAAGCAGGTCCAAAAATTAGTTGGGTGCATGGCAGCTTTAAGCCGTTTTATCTCCAGACTAGGGGAAAAGGCGTTGCCATTATATCGTTTTCTTCGCCGCACTGACCACTTCATGTGGACGGACGCTGCCACAACCGAACTGGAAGAAATAAAAGCTCTGTTGGCAAGTAACCCAATCTTGGCCGCACCAAATGTCGGTGAACCGATGTTGCTCCACATATCTGCAACTCACCGGATGGTGAGTGCGGTGCTCGTCGTCGAACGAGATGAGGAGGGACATAAATTCCCACTTCAAAAACCAGTATATTATGTATCGACGGTCCTTACACCATGCAAATCCCGATACCCACATTATCAAAAGATAGCATATGCAGTCTTTATGGCATCCCGCAAGCTGCAGCACTACTTTCAAGACTGCTCGATCATGGTGGCTTCTGAAGTACCACTTAATGATATTATAAACAATTGGGACGCCACCGGCCAGATTGCCAAATGGGCCATTGGTCTCTTACCGTTTGAAATAATTTACAAGCCACGCCGAGCTATCAAATCTCAGGTGTTGGCTGACTTCATTGCCGAATGGACAGAGGCCAAACTCCCTAAAGAATACAGCACATATTCCAACTGGGTGATGCACTTCGACGGCTCTAAAATGTTAGCCGTATCGGGGGTTGGTGTCGTCTTGACATCCCCCATAGGAGACACAATCCGTTATGTGCTCCAAATAATGTATACAGACTCCAACCATGCAGCTCAATATGAGGCCCTATTGCATGGTCTCTGGATGGTCGTCTCCATGGGCATAAAACGCCTTGAAGTATGTGGAGAATTCGATGCAAAATATTCGAAGATGATGGCTTACCGCAGTGTCATACTCAAAATATCAGCTCGGTTTGAAGGGATCGAGTTTCATCATGTAGCTCGAGAGAGTAATCAAGCTGCGGACATACTTGCCCGCATGGGCGCCAAGCGCGACCCCATCCCGCCCAACACCTTCGTGGAGAGGCTCTTCAAGCCATCCGTCGTGTGACAGGACGATAGCAGGACACCGTTCCAGAACCGATCATACCCCCAGATTCGAAACACGGCCACGATATCATCGGGGGTTCACGCACTGAAGTAACACCATCAGCTCAGGAAATCATGGCTGTAATCGCCCTGTGGACTAAACCGTTCCTCACCTACCTTACTAGGAATGAGCTCCCTGATGACCATATGGAGGCCCATCGCATTGTTTGATGCTCGAAGGCCTACAAAGTCCATGAGGGGGGAACTGTACACGAAAAGTACCACCGGAGTACTCCAAAGATGTATCTTTGAAGAAGAAGGACGGCAGCTCTTGGCTGAAATACACGCCGGTCTTGGGGGCCATCACGCCGCAGCTCGGGCCCTTGTAAATAAGGCCTTCCGTACGGGTTTCTTTTGGCCCAGGGCCCAAGTAGACGTACAAGACCTCGTACAGCGATGTGTTGGATGCCAACTTTTCGCCAATCAAAGCCATATGCTGCCCACTACCTTACGAACAATCCCCATTACTTGGCCTATTGCGGTATGGGGGCTAGACATGGTCGGATCGCTTAAAGGGGGAAGCTATAAGAAGAAATATTTACTGGTTATGGTCGACAAGTTCACTAAGTGGATAGAAGCCAAACCAGTCAAAACGGTCAAAGCCAGACCGGTTATAGACTTCATATCCGGTGTTGTACACTGTTATGGTGTCCCGCATAGTATCGTTACTGACAACGGTTCTAACTTTATGGCTGATAAGGTGAAAACCTGGTGCACTAATTTGGGCATCAAGCTCAATTATGCCTCCGTATATCACCCTCAGACAAACGGTCAGGTCGAACTGGCTAACGACTTGATAATGAGTGTCATTAAACCCAGACTAGTGCGATCCTTGTGTGAATCAGACAAGCGCTGGGTTGAAGAACTCGATTCTGTACTCTGGGGCCTGCGTACCACACCCAATCACACGACTGGATACACGCCTTTTTCCATGGTGTACGGCGCCGAGGCAGTATTGCCTTGCGACATTATTCATGACTCACCTCGAGTGCGCATGTATGAAGAGAGAGAGAGAGAGAGAGGACGAGCTCGACCGACAGGATGATCTGGATGGCTTGGAGGAGGAGCGCAAAATCGCGAAGGCTCGTTCCGCATTTTACCAACAGCAAGCTCGACAATATCAAAGTAGGGAAGTATGGGCACAGACTTATAATGTCGGTGAACTCATCCTACGCCTACCAGAGAAGAAAAAGGACAAGCTCAAGCCCAAATGGGAGGGTCCCTTCATCATAGATGAAGTTCTCACTGGAGGAGCCTTTCACCTTCGCAACGCTTCGGATAATCGTTTGGAACCAAACCCATGGAACGATGCTCGGCTCTGAAGATTCTACGCCTAAGTTCACACTTACAACTTTTTTCATCTTTTATTTTCTCCCTCTCACCCTTTTTCTCTCATTTTTTTACGACTTCTACCAGTGTTCGGA
Organism: Triticum aestivum; assembly: GCF_018294505.1. Taxonomy (NCBI): domain Eukaryota; kingdom Viridiplantae; phylum Streptophyta; class Magnoliopsida; order Poales; family Poaceae; genus Triticum; species Triticum aestivum. Next base: position 403,049,100 of record NC_057810.1, on the reverse strand, counting down.
TAAACCGCACACTCGAGGGATAAACATCATTAAATGTACATACCCCATAATACCCGGGGCTTCTTTTCACAGAAGCTTATTATGATTATTATTTTGGAGTGTCAAGCTCACCGTATATATGTGTTGTCTACTCATATGTGTCTTGTCTTCGCCATTATATGCACCTTTATGACTTAAGTTTTTGCCAAGCTGGGTTGCCTGGCTCCTGTGCTTATGCCCTACGTTCCTGCTTGTTCCGCTAGGGCATAAAGGGAGCACATGTGCGATTGGTGCAGCCAGGTTATACGGACGTGTAACTCAGATGGGTGAAGCCGAAAGCTAGCATTCTTACAGGAATAATCGATCGGCGGACAAGAGACGAACTGCCCTCGTTGCAATATACGCCCCCAAATTATAATGTGTACTGTGATTTTTCGCACCATAGCTTATGCATGCGCAAAAACGCATGCTGGCCCAGGGAAAGGAACCTTTAACAGAACTATTCTCTCTGGAAGATGTTTCTGATGATCAAATGTAATATAACATAACTCCCTGAATACAACTTGTCTGTTTAAGAAACTATGACCGGACTACCTAGTTTCCTAACATACCTATGTGTTTACCAATGGTATAATATCCGGAAACACTCCAAACCTTAGGTTCTGGAGGTCGAAGCGGAAAGTCTGCCATGACAATCATTTTACAATTCGACTGGAGATAAGTTTGTTGATAAAGTACACTACTACTTGGACACAAAAACTTCTTCTTCCTCTAGACCCTCTAGTAGGTTGTCTAGTTTACAATCCTGTTGAGAAAACTTAGCGGCTATTTTAACTTGGTTGTACACTAAGCTAACTGGAATTTCTTGTCCATTTGGTCCCCGAGGTCCGACCCGGGCCATATGATTTGGATCAAGCTCGGTATACCACGTTTTCACCATGGCCCAGGCTTCTCGGGTGCCTTCCCGACATGCTTATATCTTCCATAGCTCCAAACGGCGACGAGCTCCCTTGAAGAAATTCGCAAGCTCATCCATACTTCATGGAGGGGTATCAGATGGCCATAAACCCTTAGCCATGTTCCTCAATGCTTTCCAAGCTCGCTCGTGCACTTTGGACAGCTCTTATAGCAGGTCGCCTTGGAATCCAGACACTTCTCCTTCAGGACGTCCGGTTAGCACACCTACAGAAGCAAACTTGTAAAATTTTCAAACAGGAGACCATGTGACGGATAGGTTAAAGAGAATATTGAATATGCCTCCTTTCAGCTTCTTGTTCTCTTTCAAAGCATCCGATAATTTGGCTCTTAAATCCTTCATTTCTTCGGCTTGCTTGATATTTGCATCCTGTAGTTTGTTCTTCTCATTAATGGTCCATGTCAATACACGTTGACCAGCGGCTTCTTGCCCTTCGGCATGTTGTTTGTCTGCTTGAGCAGCCCTTAGCCTCTCGTCCAGTTGATCTGTCGAGCCTACCAATGAGACGAAAGCATAGTTAAGCAACCTCGTAGTAGGCACAGAACCCTATTTCTGAGATGCTGTTGTACTTACCATCAGGTGCCTTCTTTGATTTCTTCAAATTTTCCAGTTCGGTGGTGGCAGCAGTCAGCTTAGTTTGGCATTCTTCTAGCTCCTTTGATAATGTGTTATTCCTCTCCATGAGTACTGAACAATGTAACGACTCTTAAACAGTTGGGCCAACTGCTTCAAGACTCGGGGGCTACTGGCATATGATTATTGAATCTACACAAAAAGTACTTACGCGCATATCCTTTGAAAGCTGGTGAGTGGCTCCAGCAAGTCCATCCCGAGCAGCTTGGATGTAAGCATCCGTTGAGCTGAAGGCATTGAATGCCTCCTCGGTGAAATTTGGGTCATGCATAGCCGCTCTCCGCCACCAATGATTCATCGCACTCTCCACTTCGGAATTCGTGATGGATACATTATCTGAATCCTTTGGGAAATGACAATCCGGCATTGCACCCGCATCACCTCCAGTCCTTGTGGCAGGATTCGGAGCCGGATTAGTCTGTGCATGGCCGGTCAGGTCTCCGGATACAGTCCGGCATACACTCCTCCTGCAATATAGCACAGCAGGAAACGTCACCGTCCGATCTGTCCACTGAGTGTGTGTTAAAGGATTATACCTCTTCGACGAAGGAGAGGGCCCGGCTGTATCGTTGTTAGCCTTTCTTTTCAGAGACGCGCCCTGTGCAAGCATCGTCTTCTTAGAGGATGCCTTTGCTGCAGTACGATGGTGCAAGCGTCCCCCCTTGGGAGCATGATGTAGTGCGGTGGGTGAGTCGTAGTGAGAAAACCCTTTTTGAGGAGATGTCTCCTGGGTACTTACATGGGAGGAAGGGAGAAGGCCGGGGTAATCGGCTATAATAGCCACTTCCATGCCGTCGTAACTCATGTAATAAATGACTCCATCCTTAAAGTCTACAAATATATTCGGATCCTCTTCGAATCTAGGATCAAGGTCTCGATTATGGTCCTCCGGCTGTGGAGCGGGGCTGTAGATCCCCGCGATGACCTTTCTCCATTCCTGTTAAAGGTAGTCGGATTAAGTTTGACTAAAAAGCATAGTTAAGGAAAAACAGATCGATTAAGGCCTATAATCAAAGACTCACCCAATCAATGGGTCTACACATGGAGAAACCTTCTCGACACTTCAGGTGAGCGAAATCTTCCTTTTCCCTTTGGAAAGGTCAGCCAACGCGGCAAAATTAGCCGGACCCTTGCGCCCACAACGTGAGGCGTCGTCCTCCTGGTTGTAATGCCACATGGAAAGCCATCTGGATTGAAGCGGCTGAATGCATTGCGTTATTGAAATCGTCATTACCTCGACTATAGATAGTCCAAAGTGGGCAAGTATTCTGATCTTGTTCACTAGCCTCTTAACTTCCGCACTATCTTCTTATTCATAGCTTCGGGGACGCCAGTTGGCGCGCTTCTTTAAAGGAGCGAAGGAAAATTCGGGATGACCTTGCCGGATTGGTTCCGGAAGGACAACGTCTTCGATGTAGAACCACTCCGAGGGCCACTCTTCGGATGCCTTCTTCGGAGTGCCGGACAGGTATCATGTTCCACCTATACACCATACTTCGGCACCACCCACCTCGAATATGGATCCATTCTAGGAGCAGGGGACGAGGCAGAAATATTTCCTCCATAAATCGAAATGGGTCTCGCAGCCTAGGAACAGCTCACAAAGAGCAACAAAGCCTGTGATGTGTAGAATGGAGCCCGGCGTGAGGTTGTGCAGTTGGATACCGTAATACTCCAGAAGACCTCTGAGGAAAGGGTGGATTGCAAATCCCACGCCCCTCAGTAGGAATGAAATGAAGCACACCCGCTCCCCTTTATTGGGATTGGGGAAGTTCTCCACCAGGGCTTCATCATTGAACGTAGTTAATCCCGCCCGTACGGGAACTAGATCCGATGGAGGGAGGTATCCCTGCGCCTGAAGCTTGGTCAACTGGGCATGGGGCACCGAGCAGCTCTCCTAGTCGCCTTCTTGAGGGCCGTGTGGGCGCGAAGAAGAACAAGGAGTGTTGGCCATCTTTGGTTGGTTTCCTTTGGCAAGATCTAAGGATTTTTCGTCTGGTGAGGAATGACATCTGAGATTCAATCTCTTTAAAAAAGCGCCTTCCCTACATGGTCAAGGGGTTACTTGTAAAAATACTTAGACCCTTCATATTTGTCTGACACGTGGAAGCCGAGGCGACGGTGGCACAGAAGCTAAAGAGTACAATATTTAAATGTAAAGGCCGAACTATATGAAGTACAATGGGGAACTCGCCTTGCAAAGCCAAAGACATGAAGCCGGATACAACATTGTCATTGAAAGCAAGTTCGGGGACTACTGAGGGAGTCCTGGATTATGGGGTCCTCGGAGAGCCGGCCTATGTGACATGGGCCGGAGTGACGGGCCGTGAAGATACAAAACCGAAGGCCTTCTCCCGTGTCTGGATGGGACTCTCCTTTGCGTGGACGGCAAGCTTAGCATCCGGATGTGTAGTTTCCTTCCCTTGTTAACCGACTTTGTATAACTCTAGCCTCCTCCAGTGTCTATATAAACCAGAGGGTTTAGCCCGTAGGGGAGAACACAATCATACAGGCTTGACATCTAGATTTTAGCCATTACGATCTCCAGGTAGATCAACTCTTGTAACCCCTATACTCATCAAAGTCAATCAAGTAGGAAGTAGGGAATTACCTCCATTAAGAGGGCCCAAACCTGGGTAAACATCGTGTCCCCTGCCTCATGTTACCTTTGATCCTTAGACGTACAGTTCGGGACCCCCTAGTCGAGATCTGCCTGTTTTGACACCGACAATGACACCATGCCAAGTTTCATGAATTTCAGGTGGGTTTTAGATTTACAAGAATTTAAAAACTAAGATTCTCAATGTTTGCGCCGAGCCATAATTCCGAGATGTTTGAAATTCATTCCATTTCTTGCATGGGACCTAAACATGCACCCAAGGACACATATATAATTTTTCAACCCATTTTGGTGCACTAGAACATGTGCATGTAGTTCAAATATAAATTATGCACATTAAATGCCTAGAAAACTCAATTAATGTATAAAAAGGCCAAACAAACCCTAAACAATCCCATATTTTAGCACAACATCCCTATTTTTCTATGTTGTCTCTAAAAAAATCAAGGCGAGAAGAAGCAGCAAATGTCGTTTTGCCAACAAAGGTGATATGTTCCCATCGAAACCACGAGACTTATTGTCATAAGCTCTGGTATGTAAGAATCTAGTACCAAAACTAGTACCAAATTGGACAAATAATTTACCGTGGCATATATGTGCCATGTCATTTCACCATTCCAAGTTTTGGATTTATGGGAATTTAAAAACCAAGATTCTCAATGTTTGCGACTGAGCCACGACGCCGAGATGTTTGAAATTCATTCCCATTTCTTGCATGGGATTTAAACATGCACCCAAGGACACTATATGATTTTTCAACCCATTATGGTGCACTAGAGCATGTCCATGTAGTTAAATTTTAGTTATGCACATTAAATGCCTAAGAATCTCAATTAATGCATAAAAATGCCAAATGAACCCCGAATAATTCCATTTTTAGCACATCACTCCTGTTGGTCTATGTTGCCTCTAGAAAAAAATCAAGGCAAGAAGAGGCAGCGAATGTCGTTTCACCCACAAAGGTGGCACGTTCCCCATCGGAACCACGAGACTTCTTGTCAGAAGCTCCGATTTGCAATAAGCTTGTACCAAAACTTGTTCAAATTTGACAAAAATTTAGCATGGCATATATGTGCCATGTCATGACACCATGCCAAGTTTCATGAATTTCAAGCGAGCTTTGGATTTATGGGAATTTGAAAACCGAGATTCTCAATGTTTGCGGCCTAGCCACGACAACGAGATATTTGAATTTCATTCCCACTTCTTGCATGAAACCTAAACATGCACTGTAGGACACATATATGATTTCAACCCATTTTGGTGCACTAGAGCATGTTCTTGTAGTTCCAATTTAAAGTATGCACATTAAATGCCTAGAAAACTCAATCAATGTATAAAAAAGGTCATACAAACCATCAATAATTCCATATTTTAACATGACACTCCTATAGTTGCATGTTCACTGCAGATAAATGTTCTAGCAATTCAAACACCGTCCTTTGCCAATGTAACCCCATTTTTCTTTCAATCAAAATGAAAATCAAGTACACCACAAACAAATTATCAGGAAGAATCGTATGTGGTGTAGTATAAAATACCTTGGGGCACCCTCATATATGGCTTATGCTGGAAGTTTCGTCGGCTATAGTCCACCGTGGCGCATCAACCACACTTGCTCCCCAATCCCATTTTACTGTTCAATCGTCGCCGGTGAAATATGGAGACATGGGTTCGTGTCATGAGGGCAACTTTGGTGGCCCACTCCGGCCCGAGTGTGCCACATCCGCCATGAGCACGCTCACAACCTTCATTAGCGTAGCCGCGATCTCTGATAGGGTGGCTACAGCAGCTATCTGTGACAGGATAGAAAATGTCAAGAATGACACAACAACTATCTGTTCCTCAACGGCCGCAGTAGCCCTGATAGAGGCCGCCCACGCCCATGTCGAGGCTGCCCACTCCTAGCTTGTGTCAATCGTTGCAAAAAACCGCAGTGGCCTTCTCCGACATCGGAGGCGACCCACTTTCGAAGAGTTGGTAATCACCGAGAGCGCTCGAATAGCCGTCCTTTCATCGGTGGACTCCATAGTCGAGATGGAGGAAATCCATGCCCTGCCCATGCCCAAATCATGGCGGCCTTTTCCAAAGAGATGGTGGGCGTAGATGGTGAGATGCTTGCCAAGTACCTGGTGATGGATGCCATGGATCCCCTTCTGTCAGCATCAAAACCGGCGGATCTTAGGTAGGGGGTCTCGAGCTGTGGATCTTGGATCAATGGGGAACAAGGGATGACGGACATGATGTTTCGGGCCCTCTTGAGGAGGTAAAACCCTACGTCATGCGCGGTTATATTGAAGTGTATAGGATGATTACAGAGTTGATCTACCACGAGATCGGATGAACTAAACCCTAGGCAAGTAGGATGATGGTTGTTGTTCTAGCCTCTACGGACTAAACCCTCTGGTATATATAGACACCAGTCGCACTAGGGTTACACAAGGTCGGTTACAAGGAAGGGATAAACATGCAAATTCTTCTTATCTTGACTTGGAGGACACACCAAGGCTTTAAGACTTCATGTACAGATAAGGAGTTGCCTCATAGTTCGGCCTTCTAGTAGCTGCAATGCGGCCCACCTGCCTAGCCTATAAGATATAGGCCGGCAGCCCGAGGACCCCCTAGTCCAGGACTCTCTCACCTTGCCCAGGAGATCGTCGAGCATGAGCTGGATATGGAGGAGGCAACGGAGATCGACGAACGCCAAGAAGAATATTAGTCTTTGTTTAGAGCATTGGTCTTTTGTTAGAGTAATGTTTAGGTCAACTAGCTCTATTTAATTATTGAATTTTCTCGATTAACTAAGTGCGGGTTGTGTGCTATAGGCTCTTTTGTGTACCCAAATTAGCAAGTGATGTTAACATATCCAAGGACGTGGATGACCACTGTAACCTAGGAAATTCAGACCAAAAATTGCACGTCAAACTCATCACATTGGGACTTGGAGAAAACTTCGCAGGTACATCCAAACCCGTGGGAGGACTTTCTCTTGTTCTCCTACACATAAGACACCCCATCTCCACAAAACAACCACCATACCTACCTACATGGCATTTTCATAGCCATTCTGAGCATATCGCCATGCACTACCATCATTTTACATTAAATGATTAGAGATATGTTTTCATTTTCCTTGCATGATCATAGTATGTCTAGCTCGACATTTTCATGGCCTGTCCATTTTTTTATTCTATGATATGTCGGATATTTCGGGTTTCATATCCATAAGAGTGGTTGAGTTTTTACGTTGACTCGCCAAGCCTATCACAACCCTCCTCCTTTACCCAGGCTTGGGACCGACTATGTTAAAGGAACATATGCTTTTACATATTGCAATAATATCAAGTTTTCTCTCTTTGTGTTGAAAATCTTGAAGTTTTGCCTGTTTTACCTTCCTTTGCTAGTTGATTCTTGTCCCCATGAATTATTTACTCACAAAATCCCTATGCATAGGATGTGGGTTAGGCTTAAATGTGCTAGCCATATGCTTCATGATACTCTGTTTATGTTTCAATTCTCATCTTTTATGTGAGCATCATTGAAATCATCATGCCTAGCTAAAAAGGCATTAAAGAAAAGAGCTTGTTGGGAGACAACCAAACACGATTACCTACTGTTTTTGTGTGTTCACATGATTAATCTACTATAGTAATCATGTTTTATAGCTTTTGTTTCAATAAAGTACCAAGTAAGGCATTGGGATAGTGTGGATGATAGTTGACTTGATTCTCTGCAAAAACATAAACTTTTGCGCCAAGTTCTAGAATTTTGTAAATTCACAGAAACGCAGTTTTGATCTAACTTTTTATATATGATTGATATATAAATTTCCTACGATTTCCTAATTTTTTAGAATTTTTAGAGTTGTAGACGTATGGTCTTTGTTCAGATCATTACAGACTGTTCTGTTTTTGACAGATTCAGTTTTCAATGAATAGTTTGCTTGTTTTTTAGTTTCTTTGGCTTATATTTCTCAATATAAATTGTGGAAGTGATAAGACATAGTAGGAATTGTGTTAGAACAATTATGAATCTTGTCTTTGATAGTACCAAAGTCAATGGTTTGCCCTTTATCATACTAACCTATCTCACGAGTTCCGTTAAGTTTTGTGTGATTAAAGTTTTCAAGTTTTGGGTGAGATATCAATATGAGGAGAATAAGGAGTGACAAGACCCTAAGCTTGGGGATTTCCAAGGCACCCCAAGGTAATATTCACGGAAGATCCAAGCAACTAAGGTTGGGGATGCCCTGGAAGGCATCCCCTCTTTCGTCTCCAACATTATCGGTAACCTTACTTGGGGCTAAATTTTCATTCGTCACATGATATGTGTTTTGATTGTAGCATCATTTTATTTTTTTGGTATTTCCCTTATGTTATTTAGAATAACCTTTTGGATCTCTTACTTCAGTAAAAGTGTCAAGTATAGCCTTTGCTATGCTTATTTTGCAAGTTTGTATGTTGTTATTTGAAAACAGAAAGTTGCACGCTAGTGCGTGAAATCTTGAGAAAAGTCAGAATGTGATAAAATGTTGAAACTTTTTGAAAAATAAGCTATGATAAATTTTCTACAGTGTGGTAATTTTTTTAGAATTTTTGGAGTTAGATAAGTATGAATCTTCTTGCATTCTTTATAGACTGTCCTGTTTAGACAGATTATTGTTACGGTCGCATTGTTTGCATATGTTTGCTTGTTTAATTATTCTATTTGAGGAAAGGAGTATTAAATATGAAGAGAAATTTAGTATGCAATGTTAAATTATAATTTTAGTGATTTGATACAGTAGAAAATGATAAGGTTTTGCATTGATTTATACTAACTTATCTCACGAGTTCTTGTTGAGTTTAGTGTGGATGAAGTTTTTAAGATTTAGGGAAACCTTGTTATAAAAGGAATTAAGGAGACACAAAAGCTCAAGCTTGGGGATGCCAAAGTCATCCAAAATTAATATTACAAGAAATCTCAAGCATCTAAGCTTGGGATGCCCCGGTAGGCATCCCACCTTTCTTCATTAACAATTATCGGTTAGTATCGGTTGAGCCTAAGTTTTTGCTTCTTCACATGAGTTCTGCTATTCTTAGAATGTATTTTTTTTGCTTGCTGTTTTACTAAAATACTTACACTTGAAAGTTTTTAAATGAGTGAGAGTCCCCAAATAGCTACCTTTTTACTTAACTACTCACTTATTTCTTTTTGGAGTAGTTTGTCGAACACTCTCATGCTTCACTTATATTATTTTGAGAGTTTATTAATTTGCACAAGCTATGAAATTGGTCCTAATATGATGAACATAAAAGAAGGATATAATAAAGACTTTAATATAGATCATTGTATATAATAAGTTTGATTCCTTGCAATAGTTTTGCGATATGGAGATAGTAATATGTGAATCATGTTGGTAAGTAATTATGCTTAGTAAGAATATTGGTGTAAGGTTTGTGATTCCCTATGAAAGCATGAAAGTCAATAGTTATGCAATGAAGTTACATCCGACTTGTGGTCCATTATTCGGTGTTAGTTATGCTTAATGCTCGTTTATGATCATTTTCGATTTTTCATCGATTCCTTCTCAATCTATTTGCTAGCCTTTCCTTGTACTAAGCAGGAATACTGCTTGTGCATCCAAAGTCCTAACCAAGTTGTGCCAAATGAGTCCACCATACCTACCTATATGTAGTATGTTTGTGTCATTCCAAGTAAATTTGTATGTGCCAACTCTAATTTTCAAAATGAATTTCCTTTTTGTGTGCCCGTACCGCTCATGAAGCGGTAGGGGTGGCTAATATTTTCCATGCTAGATATTTTATTCTCAAGATGAGTGTTTATTAACTTGTCATTGCACGAGAGTGTGGCAAGGTAATAGGGATGCCCAGTCCTGAAATGAAAAAAGAAATTTACTTTATGTTGTCTAATAATAAATTACTTGGAAAGTGTTCGTATGGAAGGCACCCATGGATACGACAAGCCATGGATCGTGAAAGAATGGTGGAAAAAGTAATAAACTTTATTTTATGTTTGGGAACCGCCTACGATTTTATCTAGCATGGAAAGTATTGGGAATTCGGTCGTTTTCATTGACAAGAAAAGCATGCCTCTCGAAACAATTTTATCTCTCAATTTAAGCTTTGAGATCTGGCACCTCTACAAATCTTTGCTTCCCTCTGCGAAGGTCCTATCTATTTACTTTATGCAATTTTTATATTTTACTTGAGTCTCCATCTTCTCTTATAAAGCACTAACTAGGGAACACTATTGTCATACTTGTGCATTGGATGTAGCTAATGTTTGAGTGTGTGTTTCATGAATGGATCAATGATTGAGAATAATGGGCTATGGATAGCTTTCTTTCGCATTGATATTTTCAAAGACATGGTTGCTTGTTAGTATGCTTGAGTATTGATGTCTTCGTGTCAAATTATAGACTATTTGTTTGAATCATTCAAGTCCAAATACCCATGCCACAAAGAAAGAGTATATGCTGAATATGATGGGTAGCATTCCACAACCAAAATTCTGTTTTCAATTACTACTTTATCATGATGAGTTTTATGAGAAAGAGTTCCTGTTATGATGCTAGGAAAAGTGATTGAAATTATCATTGATCAAACTTATGCACTATGCTAGCATTCACACTTCATAAATTATTTCTTTGATCATTTACCTACTCGAGGATGAGTAGAAATTAAGCTTGGGGATGCTGATATGTCTCCAACTTTTCTATAGTTTATGAAGTATCCATGCCATGTTTACAACAATTCTATATGGTTTTGGTATGATCTGAATGGAACTAACCACGATAGCTTTGTTATCAGCAGAACTACCGTGGTGTTGTTTTTTTTGTATAAATAAAAGTTCCCAAATGCAACGAAACTTTTTGATGGTTTTTTGGAATAAAATAGCCACTAGATGCTTCATGGGAGGACCAGAAGGTCTAGGAGGGGGCCACTATCCACAAGGGCGTGCCAGAGGCCTTGGTCGTGTGTTGGTGGGTAGTGGGCCCCTTGAAGCCCATCTGGACGTGAGACCGATGCCAAAAAATCCTATAAATACATAAACCCCCAGAAATAACCCTAGATCAGAAGTCCCGCCACGGCAAGCCTCTATAGCCATGAAAAACCAATCTAGATCCTGTTCCGGCACCCTGCCGGAAGGGGAAATCATCACCGGAAGCCATCTTCATCATCCCGGCGGCCACCATGATAATTAGGGAGCAGTCCACCCTTGGGGTTGAGGGTTTGTACTAGTAGCTATCTGTTTAATCTCTCTCTCTCTCTCTCTCTCTCTCTCTCTCTCGTGTTCTTGAGTTGGCACGATCTTGATGTTTCGCGAGCTTTGTTAATATAGTTGGATCATATGGTGTTTCTCCCTCTGTATCTTGTTGTGATGAATTGATTTTTCCCTCTGATACTTTGTTATTATCGGATTGAATACTTTTATGGATTTGAGAGCACTTAATGTATGTCTTGCTATGAATACCCATGGTGACAATGGGGTATCATATTGATTCACTTGTGTTTTGGCACTCAACTCAGGGATTCCCGAGGTGAGACTAGGGTAATCTATGCATAGGGGTTGATGCACATTTTCGTCCTTGTTTCTCCGGTAGAAATCTTGGGGCACTCTTTGAGGTTCTTTGTGTTGGATTGAGTATTATGAATCTGAAATTGTTTGATGCATATCGTATAATCAACTCAAGGATACTCATGGTGACATTGGAGTATTGATACGACTCCAACGTATCTATAATTTTTGATTGTTCCATGCTATTATATTACCCGTTTTGGATGTTTATGGGCTTTACTTTACACTTTTATATCATTTTTGGGACTAACCTACTAACGGGAGGCCCGGCCCAAATTGCTGTTTTTTGCCTATTTCAGTGTTTCGAAGAAAAGGAGTATCAAATGGAGTCCAAAAGGAATGAAACCTTCAGGAGCGATCTTTTTGGAACAAACGTGATCCAGAGGGCTTGGAGTGGAAGTCAAGAAACAAGAGGGCAGCCACGAGGGTGCCCGGCGCGCCACCTACAGGTGGGCACGCCCCCACCCTCGTGGCCCCCTCGAGCGTCCACCGACCTACTTCTTCCTCCTATATATACCCATGTACAGTGAAAACATCAGAAGCGACCACGAAAACCTAATTCCACCGCCGTAACCTTCTGTATCTGCGAGATCCCATCTTGGAGCCTTCGCCGGCTCTCCGCCGAAGGGGGGAATTGATCATGGAGGGCCTCTACATCATCTCCAAGGCCTCTCCGATGAGTTGTGAGTAGTTTACCACAGACCTTCGGGTCCATAGTTATTAGCTAGATCGCTTCTTCTCTCTCTTTGAATCTCAATACAAAGTTCTCCTTGATCTTCTTGGAGATCTATTTGATGTAACTCTTTTCGCGGTGTGTTTGTCGAGATCCAATGAATTGTGGGTTTATGATCAAGTTTATCTATGAGAAATATTTTTATCTCCTCTGAAATCTTTTATGTGTGATTAAGTTATCTTTGCAAGTCTCTTCGAATTATCAGTTTGGTTTGGCCTACTAGATTGATCTTTCTTGCAATGGGAGAGGTGCTTAGTGTCGGTGTCAAAACCGGCGGATCTCGGGTAGGGGGTCCCCAACTGTGCATCTAAGGCTAATGGTAACATGAGGAGGGAGACACGATGTTTACCCAGGTTCGGGCCCTCTTGATGGAGGTAATACCCTACTTCCTGCTTGATTGATCTTGATGATATGAGTATTACAAGAGTTGATCTACCACGAGATCATAGAGGCTAAACCCTAGAAGCTAGCCTATGATTATGATTGTTCTTGTCCTACAGACTAAACCCTTCGGTTTATATAGACATCGGAGGGGGCTAGGGTTACACAGAGTCAGTTACAGAGAAGGAGATCTACATATCCAAATTGCCAAGCTTGCCTTCCACGCAAAGGAGACTCCCACCCGGACACGGGACGAAGTCTTCAATCTTGTATCTTCATAGTCCAACAGTTTGGCCAAAGTATATAGTCCGGTTGTCTGAGGACACCTTAATCTAGGACTCCCTCAGTAGCCCCTGAACCAGGCTTCAATGACGATGAGTCCGGCGCACAGATTGTCTTTGGCATTGCAAGGCGGGTTCCTTCTCCGAATACTCCATAGAAGATTTTGAACACGAGGATTGTGTCCAGCTCTGCAAAACAAATTCCACATACCACCGTAGAGAGCACAATATCCCACAAATCTAATCTGCTGACAACTTTTCATAGCGTGACATCACGTCGCGGCCCGGTCATTATTCGAACCGTTTTCCCAACCTGCCACCGCACATATCATGAGGCGGTTTTATTGGCACGTCTTGTTGAAGCAGAGATCGTGTCCCCTTATCATGGGATTCTCATGAATACAGGTGTGGGTAACCCAACCGCGCCATCAATCATAGTGCTTGGGGAATAAGCGAGTTAACCGGGCAAGTGGGGAGGCGCAGGATCTCTGCGGCCTTTATAAGGGGATAATAACTCCCTTTTTCACCCACGCCTTCTTCTTCCTCTGCTCATCCATTCCTCCTTCCTCGAGCCCTAGCGCCCAAGCGTTCATCTTCTCCGCCCAAAAAGGTTTCCCGAAAATGTCCGGATCCGGAGCAGGAGGAAAGTGGATGGCCTCTACCGTCTGGGAGAAGGATATCAAAAAGCTTCAGGGGGGCGGGTATTTGGCCAAGAGAATCAGCCACCATCTTCCGATGGTGGAACAGATTGTCCCCACTCCGGAACCCCACGAGATGGTGGTATTCCTCCCTCATTTTGTCCGCGGGCTAGGGTTTCCCCTCCACCCATTCGTTCGCGGCATCATGTATTATTACGGGATTGATTTTCATGATCTATCCCCCAATTCCTTCCTCAACATCTCGACATTCATCATCGTGTGCGAGGCCTTTCTCCGCATCCCGCCACACTTCGGCTTGTGGCTGAAGGTTTTTAATGTGAAGCCCAAGGTAGTGAGCGGCGAGCACGCCGAGTGCGGAGGCGCCATGGTGAGCAAGATGCCCAACGTTACATGGCCAACAGGTACTTTCAATGATTCCGTCAAGGAGTGGCAGAAGCAGTGGTTTTACATCACTGAGCCGCGTGGCAAGGAATGGGCCGCTGCTCCAGAATTCAGATCCGGAGCCCCCCTGCGACTTACATCCTGGCCTAAGAAGGGCCTGAACTGGGCCTCGTCCGGCGATCTATCGGTGCTCTAGACGCGCGTCCAGGATATGGAAGACAAGAACATCAAGCTCGTCAATGTAGCCCAGGTGATGTTAGTTCGCCAGATTCTACCTTGTCAACACCGGGCTTGCAATTTATGGGAGTTTGACCCGGCCAAGCACCAAACACTGCTAGAGCACTTTGTCTCCTCGCACAAGGACATCTGGAAGGTGCTTTTCAAGTCCGGCAAATCGTGGCTGGAGTCCACCGGGGACCGCGGGTACCAACTATCCCGCCCTGCAAGTTCGGTAAGTCACTGTATGTTGACAAATTCATATGTTTTATTCGCATATCCTTAGGAAAATGCTTAATGTATTTCCCACAACTCTCCTTGGGCTAGGCGAAGAAGGCAGGGCGGATCTACTATCCGTCCCCGCTGCCAGAAGAACCGGCCAGCCCACTTCTGACAAAGATGCTGGTCCCGGCGCCCTACAAGGCGCCGAAGAAGAAGGCCGAGAAGGAGGCCAAGAAGACCAGGGGCGGCCTCCGTAGCCGTGGCGCTTCGGACACAAAATCCAAAGACTCCAATGCCCGTTCTTCCTCCGAAGAGGACGAGGAGGAGGAGGAAGACAAGTCCTTCAGTGGGGGGAAGAAAAAAAAGGACGGCCTCCACATCCTTGGAGGCCGAGTCTCCTAAAAGGGAAAAAAACTCCTCTTCCAGAGGAGTCCACTACCGACGCCGATAGCAGCCCAGAGTGGGATCCCAGGGCCCAGCCCCTGGTGAACTTGTGAGTAGAAAATTCAAACACGCTTATGCATCCAGACTTGTCATGGCATAATATTTTAATCTGAGCCATGCTTTTTACAGTCCGGCGAGGTCCCGCGCCGAACAATCCTCATCGGAGGATGTGCTGGGTTCGGATGCTATGGAGAGCGGGACACCCCCGAAGGCCCCTTCCCCCAAACGTGTGAATGACACCGAGGTTTCGTCCCAGGAGGACCCAAGCCAAGGAGGGGGGAGAGAATCGTAAAGGCGGCGCTAGAAGGTCAAACATCCGGGGTCGGACACATGGGACAGAAGGTTCCCATCGGCGTCGACGGCGGGGGTGATCTTGGATTCGGCCCCCAGTCGAACGCCATCCCGAAGACAAATACAGCTCCAAAATCTGGCAGGCGGCCTCCCTCGACTGGAGGGGGTGTGCCTATTCCACCGGCAACCTCTGTCCAACCAGAGGTGCCGGATACTTTATCGGCGGCGCTGAGAAGCGCCTCCATCATCGATGAACACCGTGCCCTTATGGGATTGAGAAGATTCAGTCTACTGAGAGTGGACTGGATGAAGCCTGCATTAGCCTTATAAGAGGCTTTGAGGTATGTTTTATAAGGTTTCAAAGAGTGTCATAGTATAGATAGTAGCCCCTGATACACTGTTCAGTGGGAGAAAAAACCGGACAGAGGACCAAATTTATGTTCGCAGGAGACTCAATTGATGACATCTATCTCCCTTCTTTTGTAAGCAGGCGTCTGTAGTTACTGCCGCCTCTCATACTGTGGAAGTATCCAGACTGAGGCGTAGTCTGGAGCAGGCCGAAGGAGAACTTGGCCGATTAAAGAAGCAGTTGGAGGATAACCAAGGTGTGCGGAAACCTTGTTCATTTAGCACAAATGAATAAGTGTGCATGATGAAAATATTTTTATGATGTGCTCTAGGGGCGACGGCCGAAATTGGGGCTCTTAAGAAGGTTGTGGCCGAAGCCGAGAAGAAGGCAGCCGCAGAGCAGGCTCTCCATGAAAAGCACGAGGCCAGAGTTATTGAAGCTGAGCGAGAGCTTCAGGAGGCCGTGAAGAAATGAGAGACCTTGGAGCAGAGTTTATCAAGAAAAGAATCCGAACTCTCCCAGGCTCGCCAAGCCGCAAGTGATGCCCGGGGGGAAGCCTAAGGTGCCTTGAAGGAAATCCAGGAGGCGAGGAAGATTGCGGCTGGTAAGGATTTTTCTATACAAAGCAGGTATTTGAGAGGAGAAAATTGAGTTGATAATTTGAATTCTGATTTCTCTAGGGGTATTTGTAGAGCTGTCACGCAGCATATCTGATGCCGCCCAATTCTACCGAACCGAAGAAAGGAACACTACGGATAAGCTCTTCTGGATGCAGTATCTGGCACCGAATTATCTGGTGCCCTTTGCCGATCAACTGAAGCAGCTGATCGAACTGCATAAGGCGGCCGAGCTAGCCATGAAGGATTTGATTATCCGGCTATGGCCCACCAAGCCGATTCCAAGCAGTTACTTCACGCTCGTGAAGCGGCTTGTGAGTGCCTGCCCTCGACTCAAAGTCATCAAGCGGTTGGTCTGTATGGAGGGTCCACGAATGACCTTCGCCCGTGCAAAGGTGCACTGGGGGAAGATGGATGCGGAAAAGCTGATGACCGAGGGACCGCCGGAGGGGAAGGAGCACCACAAGCCCGAATTATATTATGATGGTGTATTGAAAGGAGCCCGCCTTGCGGCAGAGTAATGCACCAAGGACATTATATTTCCATGAATATAGTCATATTGTCCTTTGTAATGTTGAACAAGGTCATTTCTATTATTTATTGCTTGTCATTTGAAAGTTTTTCCTCATGTGCGGCCGTTTTATATATTAATCCTGAGAGTTGGCCAGTCGTCGGCTTCTGCCCCCATGTAGTAAGTAAGGGGGTGTTTGGGATAACCCTGAGCACTCTTTATCCCAGTTTTGGGTCCTTGAAGGAGGTGTTCAGCACAACGAACCAGGCAATCGGACTATAGGGATTTATCACTCTCACTTAGCCACAGGAGTTTAACAAAAGGAAGGTAGGCGCAGCCCCTGGTGTTCGGAAGACCGCACGAGGGGCTCTATAAGCACCTGATCGGAAGAAAAGCCGATCCATCGCACACTGCATTGGTTATGGCATTATGCGGAAGAAATCCTTAAAGATTTTACAACCTCTCGAATAGCTGACCAGCTCTCGCTGTATCATGACAGTCAGTTTTCGGCTTTCTCTACTCAGGTGCTCGTCCGGAAGAACCGGGACACAATCGCAGTAGTTCTCCCTGTGCTACCTTAGCCGATATAGCGGAATGTAAGGTACCAAAACATGGGAGCCGGGCAAACCCAACTATTGACCCAAGACATGATTCGGAGCTGATGCATATAATGCTATAAGTTCGGGGTGCCGAACTACCGTGAAGGTGTTCAGACTATTATTGCCGTATTATGGGTATAATAAAGCCCCTGGCATATTAAGGCGTATCGCGATGTGCAGCTGCCTTTTGACAAAAGAGTTTTAATAAGAAATAACAGTAGATAAGCATCATATAAATCCACATGTTGTATTTGAATAATACGTTGGTGCGTATGAGTACAGGTAATGTGATAAAAAGAAATATGACTGCGGAACCTGCTGAGACCAGGCGGGAGGAAGTTGTATGCGGATCCGGAGTGTAGTCGGATGGTCATCTAGGGGAATATCTAGAGATTCCCTTATGCGTTCGAACTATTTCCACGCCATCCGTCCTGGCCTACGCAAAGGTGAACCTGCAAAGAAAATGCAAGAAATGTTTGGGTGCCACAGAGCGGTTGAGCCGCAGAATGTGGCATGTCTTAACTTTTGCCGGAGTGTTTTAATTGAGCTCCGGGCGAGCCGGGATATCCTGTTGTGCAGTAGTTCGGACTCCATTGGTGGTGTCCGAGAGCTTGGCCGTCAACTCGAGGTTCGATTGAAAGGTGCCATTCGTTGCTTCTACTGTTAAAGCGGCGGTAGACTCTTGGGCAGTGAGGGGAAGTTTGGCCCTGCCATTAACCATGATGACGCCATGCGGACTGATACGTCTCCAACGTATCTATAATTTATGAAGCATTCATGCTATATTATTATCTGTTTTGAATGATTACGGGCTTTATTATACACTTTTATATTACTTTTGGGACTAACCTATTAACCGGAGGCCCAGCCCATATTGCTGTTTTATTGCCTGTTTTGGTATTTCGAGGAAAAGGAATATCAAACGGAGTCCAAACGGAATGAAACCTTCGGCAGCGTGATTTTTTGGAAGAATATGATCCTGGAGACTTGGAGTTCACGTCAGAAGATCCTCGAGGCCTCCACGAGATAGGAGCCCCCCCCCTACTAGGCGCGCCCCCTATCTCTTGGGCTTGTTGAGAACCTCCCGACCGACTACTTTCGCCTATATAAGCCTATGTACCCTTAAACCATCGAATATCAAGGTAGATCGGGAGTTCCGCCGCCGCAAGCCTCTGTAGCCACCAAAAACCTCTCGGGAGCCCGTTCCGGCACCCTGCCGGAGGGGGAACCCCTCACCGGTGGCCATCTTCATCATCCCGGCGCTATCCATGACGAGGAGGGAGTAGTTCACCCTCGGGGCTGAGGGTATGTACTAGTAGCTATGTGTTTGCTCTCTCTGTCTCTCTCTCTCTCTCATGTTCTCTCTATGGCGCGATCTTGATGTATCGCGAGCTTTGCTATTATAGTTGGATCTTATGATGTTTCTCCCCCTCTACTCTCTTGTGATGAATTGAGTTTCCCTCTTGAAGTTATCTTATCGGATTGAGTCTTTATTTGAGAACATTTGATGTATGTCTTATCGTGTTTATCCGTGGTGACAATGGGATTTCACGTGCCACTTGATGTATGTTTTGGTGAACAACTTGCGGGTTCCGCCCATGAACCTATGCATAGGGGTTGGCACACGTTTTCTTGACTCTCCGGTAGAAACTTTGGGGCACTCTTTGAAGTACTTTGTGTTGGTTGGATGAATCTGAGATTGTGTGATGCATATTGTATAATCATTCCCATGGATACTTGAGGTGACAATGGAGTATCTAGGTGACATTAGGGTTTTGGTTGATTTGTGCCTTAAGGTGTTATTCTAGTACGAACTCTTTAATAGATCGATCCGAAAGAATAACTTTGAGGTGGTTTCGTACCCTACCATAGTCTCTACGTTTTTTCTCCGCTATTAGTGGCTTTGGAGTGACTCTTTGTTGCATGTTGAGGGATTGTTATATGATCTATCTGTGTTATTATTGTTGAGAGAACTTGCACTAGTGAAAGTATGAACCCTAGGCCTTGTTTCCTATCATTGCAATACCGTTTACGCTCACTTTTACCACTTGTTACCTTGCTGTTTTTATATTTTCAGATTACAAATACTCATATCTACCATCCATATTGCACTTGTATCACCATCTCTTCGTCGAACTAGTGCACCTATACAATTTACCATTGTATTGGGTGTGTTGGGGACACAAGAGACTCTTTGTTATTCTGTTGCAGGGTTGTTTGAGAGAGACCATCTTCATCCTACGCCTCCCATGGATTGATAAACCTTAGGTCATCCACTTGAGGGAAATTTGCTACTGTCCTACAAACCTGTGCACTTGCAGGCCCAACAACGTCTACAAGAAGAATGTTGTGTAGTAGACATGCTCTTTTCTGGCACCGTTGCCGGGGAGGTGAGTGCTTCAAGGTATATCTTTAGATCTTGCAATCGAATCTTTTTGTTTCTTGTTTTATCACTAGTTTAGTTTATAAAAGAAAACTACAGAAAAATGGATTTGAGTTTGTCTCATACGCTTCATCTTTTTAATATCTTTTGTGATAATGATGGAAAGGAAAATTGTGCTCAAGTGCTAGAAGAAGAAGTCTATAAAATGTTTGGTATTACATCTTTGTATGATGAGCATGATTTCAATGTTGTTAGTATGAATTCCTTGAATATCCATGATGCTAATGATATGCAAAGCCACAAGCTTGGGGAAGCTATGTTTGATGAATATGATATTTTTAGTCCCCCAAGCTTTGATGAGCAAATTTATTTTGATGATAGCATGCCTCCTATTTATGATGATTATATTGATGAAAGTGGGTTTGGAAGAGTGTCAACTTTAGAAAGTAGTGATGCCACTATTTTGGAGGATTTGAATCTTATTGTGATGAACATGAAAGTGGGTTTGGAAGAGTGTCAACTTTATTTAGTGATGATTCCACTATTTCGGAAGAGGTTCCAATTGATTATGAGAACAAAGTTACTATCTATGATGATTATTGTGATGAATTGTATGCTATTAGGAATAATGATAAACATGAAACTTGTCATCATGATTTTAGTTTTCAATTGGATTATGCCTCACATGATAATTATTTTGTTGAGTTTGCTCCCACTATTATTCATGAGAAGAAATTCGCTTATGTGGAGAGTAGTAAATTTTGTATGCTTGTAGATCATGAAAAGAATGCTTTAGGTGCTGGTTATATTGTTGAATTTATTCATGATTCTACTGAAAATTATCATGAGGGAGGAACATATGCTTGTAGGAATTGCAATAATATCAAGTTTCCTCTCTATGTGCTTAAAAGTTTGAAGTTATGCTTCTTTTACCTTCCTATGCTAGTTGATTATTGTTCCCATAAGTTGTTTGCTCATAAAATCCCTATGCATAGGAAGAGGGTTATACTTAAATGTTCTAGTCATATGCTTCATGATGCTCCCGTTATGTTTCAATTCTTATGTTTTATGTGAGCATCAATGCCATCATCATGCCTAGCTAGAAAGGCATTAAAGAAAAGCGCTTGTTGGGAGACAACCCAATGTATCCTTACTGTTTTTTTGTGTCCACATGATTATTCTGATGTAATAATCATGTTTTATAGCTTTTGTTTCAATAAAGTGCCAAGTAAGACCTTTAGGATAGCTTACGGTGATAGTTGTGTTGATCCTGCTGAAAATCAGAAACTTTTGCACCCAGTAAATTAGTTTTGTTAATTCACAGAAACGTTCTTCTGATCTTATTCTTTTTTCTCTGGGTTGGCACACAAATTTCTTAGGACTTCCTAATTTGGTAGGATTTTTGGAGTTCTAGAAGTATACGTTTGATACAGATTATTACAGACTACTCTGTTTTTGACAGATTCTGTTTTCTATGTGTTGTTTGCTTATCTTGATGAATCTATGAGTAGTATCGAAGGGTATGAACCATAGATAAGTTAGAATACAGTAGATATTACACCAATATGAATTTAGAATGATTTCATTACAGTACCTAAGTGGTGGTTTTATTTTCTTATACTAACGGAGCTTACGAGTTTTCTGTTGAGTTTTGTGTTGTGGAATTTTCAAGTTTTGGGTAAAGATTTGATGGACTATTGAATAAGGAGTGGAAAGAGCCTAAGATTGTGGATTCCCAAGGCACCCAAAGGTAATATTAAAGGACAACCAAGAGCCTAAGCTTGGGGATGCCCCGGATGGCATCCCCTCTTTCGTCTTCGTTCATCGGTAACTTTACTTGGAGCTATATTTTTATGCACCACATGATACGTGTTTTGCTTGGAGAGTCATTTTCTTTTGTTAGTATTTTCTTTCTGTTATTTAGAATAATGTTGTGCATCTTTGTTTTCAATAAAAATGTCAAGGATAGCCTTTACCATGCTTATTTTGCTAGTATACATGTTGCTGTTTGAAAACAGAAAGTTTACCGCTGTTGCAAAAATTCCCTAGAAAATTCAGAGCATGATATAATGTTGAAACGTTTTGCATGATGAGCTCTGATAAATTTAATACAGTGGGAATTTTATTTCACAATTTTTGGAGTTAGGGAAGTATTGATACTCTAGCATTCTTTACAGACTTTACTATTTTGGCAGATTGCTGTTATGGTTGCATTGTTTGCGTATGTTTGCTTGTTTAATGATTATATTTGAGGATAGGAGTATTAAATATGCAGATGAATTTAGTATGCAATGTTGAATAATAATTTTAGTGATTTGTTACAGTATAAAATGATAAGGTTTTGCATTGGTTTATACTAACCTATCTCACGAGTTCTTGTTGAGTTTATTGTGGATGGAGCTTTTGATAAAAAGAGAAACCATGATATGATAGGAATTAAGGAGACACAAAAGTTCAAGCTTGGGGATGCCCAAGGCACCCCAAGATAATATTTCAAGAAGTCTCAAACATCTAAGCTTGGGGATGCCCCGGTAGGCATCCCACCTTTCTTCTTCAACAACTATCGGTTAGTTTCGGTTGAGCCTAAGTTTTTGCTTCTTCACATGAGTTGTGCTATCCTTGCAATGTCATTTTATTTTGTTTTGCTTGCTGTTTGAATACAATACCAAGATCTGAAATTCTTAAATGAGAGAGAGTCTTCACATAGTTATATAATTATTTAGCTACTCATTGATCTTCACTTATATCTTGTTGGAGTAGTTGGTCATTTACTCGTGTGCTTGACTTATATCCTATGAGTAAATTGTTGAATGAGTTGATTGTCATAAATCTGAAATTATATATGTTTCATTTGCTTATCCCATGGGGAGTAATGACTTCACATCTAAGAAGTAGAGGTTGTAAATTTATTGAAGGTTAGCAAGCGTTGTATTGGTCATTTGAACAATTCATGAAAGAATATTGAAGTAAGAGAGATTCCACATATAAATACACTATCTTAGACATCTTTTATAATTGGAAGCACTCATTAAGTATGACATGCTAAAGAGTTGATGTTGGACAAGGAAGACAATGTAATGGGTTGTGTTTTCCGACATCTCAGTTAAAGTATATTGTCATGGATCATTCAAACATGTTGAGCTTGCCTTTCCCCCTCATGCTAGCCAAAATTTCTTGCACCAAGTAGAGATACTACTTGTGCTTCCAAATATCCTTAAACCCAGTTTTTGCCATGAGAGTCCACCATACCTACCTATGGATTGAGTAAGATCCTTCAAGTAAGTTGTCATCAGTGCAAGCAATAAAAATTGCTCTCTAAACATGTATGATCTTTTGGTGTGAAGAAAATAGCTTTATACGATCTTGTTATGGAAGCAATAAAAGCGACGGACTGCATAATAAAGGTCCATATGCAAGTGCAATATTAAGTGACATTCATTCGCATTAAGATTTTGTGCATCCAACCCTAAAAGCGCATGACAACCTCTGCTTCCCTCTGCGAAGGGCCTATCTTTTACTTTATGTCTTTTACTTTTATGCAAGAGTCAAGGTGATCTTCACCTTTCCCTTTTTCATTTTATCCTTTGGCAAGCACTTTGTGTTGGGGTGATCCTGATATATATATATATATATATATATATATATATATATATATATAGATATATATCCAATTGGATGTAAGTTAGCATGAACTATTATTGTTGACATCACCCAAAGGTGAATACGTTGGGAGGCAACACTATAAGCCCCTATCTTTCTCAGTGTCCAATTGAAACTCCAAAACCATTAGTATTGCGTGAGTGTTAGCAATTGTGGAAGACTATATGATAGTTGAGTATGTGGAGTTTGCTATTCCTGAAAATAAGATGAATTGCAATTGTTTGATGACTGAGAACATAGTTTGCTAGTGTTCAAGAATGTTTATGGTCTATGCTTTGACATGTGAATTGCTTGTTACTTTATCGTGAGAAATTTTATGAGATGAACTACTGCTATGACCTACTATCATGCTAGAAAAGGTGATTGAAATTATCATTGATCAAACTTGTGCACCTGCTAGCATTCACACTTCATAAATTCTTTCTTTATCATTTACCTACTCGAGGACGAGTAGGAATTAAGCTTGGGGATGCTGATACGTCTCCAACATATCTATAATTTATGAAGCATTCATGCTATATTATTATCTATTTTGAATGATTATGGGCTTTATTATACACTGTTATATTACTTTTGGTACTAACCTATTAACCGGAGGCCCAACCCATATTGTTGTTTTATTGCCTGTTTTAGTATTTCGAGGAAAAGGAATATCAAACGGAGTCCAAACGGAATGAAACCTTCGGCAGCGTGATTTTTTGAAAAAATATGATCCTGGAGACTTGGAGTTCACGTCAGAAGACCCTCGAGGCCTCCACGAGATAGGAGGGCGCCCCCCTACTGGGCACGCCCCCCTGTCTTGTGGGCCCCTCGAGCACCTCCCGACCGACTACTTTCGCCTATATAAGCCTACGTACCCTAAAACCATCGAATATCAAGGTAGATCAGGAGTTCCGCTGCCGCAAGCCTCTGTAGCCACCAAAAACCTCTTGGGAGCCCGTTCCGGCACCCTGCCGGAGGGGGAACCCCTCACCGGTGGCCATCTTCATCATCCCGGCGCTATCCATGACGAGGAGGGAGTAGTTCACCCTCGGGGCTGAGGGTATGTAACAGTAGTTAGGTGTTTGATCTCTCTCTCTCGTGTTCTCTCTATGGCACGATCTTGATGTATCGCGAGCTTTGCTATTATAGTTGGATCTTATGATGTTTCTCCCCCTCTACTCTCTTGTGATGAATTGAGTTTCCCTCTTGTAGTTATCTTATCGGATTGAGTCTTTATTTGAGAACACTTGATGTATGTCTTGCCGTGTTTATCTATGGTAACAACGGGATTTCACGTGCCACTTGATGTATGTTTCGGTGACCAACTTGCGGGTTCCGCCCATGAACCTATGCATAGGGGTTGGCACACGTTTTCTTGACTCTCCGGTAGAAACTTTGGGGCACTCTTTGAAGTACTTTGTGTTGGTTGGATGAATCTGAGATTGTGTGATGCATATCGTATAATCATGCCCACGGATACTTGAGGTGACAATGGAGTATCTAGGTGACATTAGGGTTTTGGTTGATTTGTGCCTTAAGGTGTTATTCTAGTACGAACTCTTTAATAGATCGATCCGAAAGAATAACTTTGAGGTGGTTTCGTACCCTACCATAGTCTCTACGTTTTTTCCCGCTATTAGTGGCTTTGAAGTACTAGTGAAAGTATGAACCCTAGGCCTTGTTTCCTATCATTGCAATACCGTTTACGCTCACTTTTACCACTTGTTACCTTGCTGTTTTTATATTTTCAGATTACAAATACTCATATCTACCATCCATATTGCACTTGTATCACCATCTCTTCGCCGAACTAGTGCACCTATACAATTTACCATTGTATTGGGTGTGTTGGGGACACAAGAGACTCTTTGTTATTTGGTTGCAGGGTTGTTTGAGAGAGACCATCTTCATCCTACGCCTCCCACAGATTGATAAACCTTAGGTCATCCACTTGAGGGAAATTTGCTACTGTCCTACAAACATGTGCACTTGCAGGCCCAACAACGTCTACAAGAAGAAGGTTGTGTAGTAGACATCACGGACCAGGCATCTTGAGTTTATGGTAGGCATAATGTGGCACCGTGTTGAATCGAGCGAACGCGGTTCGTCCGAGCAGTGCCTGATAGTCACTACAAAAGGGGACGATGTTGAAGACTAACTCTTTGGTACGGTAATTGTTTGGTGATCCGAAGACTACCTCCAGAGTGATGGAGCCTGTACAACTGGCCTCCACACCTGGTATAACACCTTTAAAGGTGGTTTTAGTGGGTTTGATCATCAAATGGTCGATACCCATCTTGCGCACTGTGTCCTGATACAGCAGGTTTAGACTGTTGCCTCCGTCCATAAGGACTCGTGTGAGGTAGAATCCATAAATTATTGGGTCAAGGACGAGTGCGGCTGGATTGCCCTGATTAGTATTGGACGGGCGATCCATACGATCAAAGGTGATCGGCCATAGGTTTTATTGTGGGGCGACTGGCTCCGTTAAGTCGACATCACTAAGAGTGCATGTTCGTTCCAGCTTGGGAATGTGGGTGGCGTTTATCATGTTCGCCGTTTAGATTTGTGGGGGAAATTTCTTTTGCCCTCATGTATTCGGTGATCGGGGCTCCTCGCCGTCATCGTCGCTTTGAAACCCCTTCCCCTTGTTTTCGGCACTTGACCTGCCGGCTTGTCTGAAAACCCAGCATTCTCTGTTGTTATGATTGGCTGGTGTTCCTGGGGTGCGACGAATTTGGCATGGGTGGTCGAGTATGCGGTCCAAACTGGACGGGCCGAATTGTTATTTTTGAGTGGCTTTTTCACTGACCGGACTTGGAGCAACTGAATCCGGCATTGGCTGACGTGTCTTCGGCGCTATCTCCGTTTTTGTGACTCTTGTGTTTGTTGCGTCGTGGTTTGTCGTTGCTATCTCTGGCTTTGGATGTGCCAGGATTGCTTGTTGTGTTGTTACTACGAGCCAACTAGCTATCCTCGCCCGCACAAAAGCGGGTCATGAGTGTCGTGAGGGCTGCCATGGACTTTGGATTTTCTTGGCCGAGATGTCGGGCAAGCCACTCGTCACGGATGTTATGCTTGAAGGCCGCTAGGGCTTCAGCATCTGGACAGTCGACAATTTGGTTCTTTTTAGTTCAGAACCGAGTCCAAAGTTTCCTGACTGACTCTCCTGGCTGTTGGGTTATATGACTTAGATCATCAGCATCTGGTGGTCGCACATAAGTGCCCTGGAAGTTGTCCAAGAATGCGTCTGCCAGGTTCTCCCAACTCCCGATGGAGTTTGCCGGCAAGCTATTTAGCCAATGCCGAGCCGGTCCCTTGAGTTTTAGTGGGAGGTACTTGATGGCGTGTAGATCATCTCCGCGGGCCATGTGAATGTGGATGAAGAAATCTTCTATCCATACCGCGGGGTCTGTCGTACCATCATATGATTCAATGTTCACGGGTTTGAACCCTTCTGGGAATTCATGATCCATTACTTCATCAGTGAAGCAATGGGGGTGTGCGGCGCCTCTGTGCCGGGCTACATTGTATTCGGTCGGGCCGGATTTGTGGTATATCCAGCGTGATGGTCATCGTCACGCGTTGGGGCGCGTCCCTGTGATCCGTAGATCGATCTTGACTGTCCTGCTTTGTTTTTCAATTTGTCTCGCAGGTCATGCGTGGAGTCCCGGGCCTTCGTGTTTTTGCTTGTTTGGCGTCGGGGTGCGGGCTGGACTTCGGGCTGAAACGCCGCTTTGTCTCGGCCACGAGGTGGCCGGTCAGCCGCATCATGCGCTAGTAGTGTAGGCTTTGATGCCTCCTCCTCTATTTGAGGTAGCAACCTGCGCTTTGGGTAACTTTTGGTAGGGCGCTCGAGTCCGTATTCCTCGGCTGCCAGGACCTCAGCCCATCTATCAGTTAGCAGATCTTGATCAGCTTGAAGCTGCTGCTGCTTTTTCTTCAGGGTTTTTGCAGTGGCTATAAGCCAGTGTTTGAAGCGCTCCTGCTCGACGGGATCCTCAGGCACGGTGAATTCTTCGTCGCCAAGGCTTACTTCGTCTTCGAAGAGGGGCATGTAATTGTCATCCTTTGACTCTCCATATGTTACCTGTTCCTTAGGGCTAGCTTGCCCATCCTCCCGCTCGGCCTGCTCGAAGCTTGGCCAGGCGGGATTGTTTTCGTCTTCGGCACCATCCGGATTGCTATCGTCTTTTGTGCCGGTATTGCTATTTTTGTTCTGGCGGGGCTTAGAGCGGCGCCTATGACGCCGGTGCTTAGATTGCTTCTCAGGGGGAATATCCTCCATTGCCTCATCGCCATCGCCTTCTTTGGGCGTGTCCATATATATCATAGATGTGGTTGCTGTCCAGCGCCCTGTGGGCGGTGGTTCTTGTTCTTCTCCTGCATCATCGTCCATACTGTCGATTTCTTCAAAGTTGAAGTCAAGCACGTCGGTTATATCATCGACAGTGGCTATTAAGTGGGTGGTGGGTGGGGAACGAATTTCTTCGTCGTACGCTTCCCACTCGAGCCGGACATAGTTCGGCCAAGTGTCCCTTGATAGAGAGAGAGACCTTAATGAATT
Organism: Triticum aestivum; assembly: GCF_018294505.1. Classification (NCBI taxonomy): domain Eukaryota; kingdom Viridiplantae; phylum Streptophyta; class Magnoliopsida; order Poales; family Poaceae; genus Triticum; species Triticum aestivum. The sequence continues at coordinate 403,021,035 of NC_057810.1, read as the reverse complement.
TAGCACGTCGCCCAAGGGCGAGTGCGAAAAGATATCCATGGAGGTAAACTCCATGATCGGTGCCCAATCAGATTCGATGGGCATGGACACACGCGGTTCGGAACCTATGGCCGGAGATGCGTCTGAGGGTCCGATGACACAGACCTCTTTGGAGGTGAAGACTGTGTTCGGCTCTAGCATCGATGAGTGTGCGACCTCCATGGCAGGGTCCATCCACCCGTCCTCGGATGGCGCAATCTGCTCCAGATTAAGGGTCGGGGCATCCGCAGGTGCGATCTCCCGAACACCGTCCGGCGGCAGATCTAAGTCATGCTCGTCATGACTGTTCGGCGCTCCTGACATGGGCTCGAGTCCGTCGAAGATCAAGTCTCCACGGATGTTGGCAGTATAGTTCAAGCTTCCAAACCTGACCTGATGGCCAGGGGCATAGCCACCGACCTGCTCCAGATGGCCAAGCGAGTTGGCCCGCAATACGACGCCGCCGAATACGAATATCTGTCCGGGGAGGAAAACCTCACCCTGGACCGCATCGTTAAAGATGATTGAAGGAGCGATCGAGCCTTGTCGTGATGACACAGTGGAACTCTCAATGAAAGCACCAATGTCGATGTCAAAACCAGCGGATCTCGGGTAGGGGGTCTCGAACTGTGCGTCTAAGGCTAATGGTAACATGAGGCGGGGGACACGATGTTTACCCAGGTTCGGGCCCTCTCGATGGAGGTAATACCCTACTTCCTACTTGATTGATCTTGATGATATGAGTATTACAAGAGTTGATCTACCACGAGATCGTAGAGGCTAAACCCTAGAAGCTAGCCTATGATTATGATTGTTCTTGTCCTACAGACTAAACCCTCTGGTTTATATAGACACCGGAGGGGGCTAGGGTTACACAGAGTCGGTTCAGAGAAGGAAATTTACATATCCGAATTTCCAAGCTTGCCTTCCATGCAAAGGAGAGTCCCACCCAGACACGGGACAAAGTTTTCAATCTTGTATCTTCATAGTCCAACAATCCGGCCAAAGTATATAGTCTGGCTGTCCGAGGACCCCTTAATCTAGGACTCCCTCACTTAGCTTTGGGTTCAATCTTGCGATGTCTTTTCCCAGTGATAGCAGGGGCAGCAAGGCACGTATTGTATTGTTGCCATCGAGGATAAAAAGATGGGGTTTATATCATATTGCATGAGTTTATCCCTCTACATCATGTCATCTTTCTTAATGCATTACTCTGTTCTTTATGAACTTAATACTCTAGATGCATGCTGGATAGCGGTCGATGTGTGGAGTAATAGTAGTAGATGCAGGCAGGAGTCGGTCTACTTGTCACAGACGTGATGCCTATATACATGATCATGCCTAGATAATCTCATAATTATTCGCTTTTCTATCAATTGCTCGACAGTAATTTGTTCACCCACCGTAATACTTATGCTATCTTGAGAGAAGCCACTAGTGAAACCTATGGCCCCGGGTCTATCTCTTATTATATAAGCTTCCAATCTAGTTTTATTTGCATCTTTACTTTTCCAATCTACATCATTAAATACCAAAAGTATATTTATCTTATCATATTATCTCTATCAGATCTCACTTTCGCAAGTGGCCGTGAAGGGATTGACAACCCCTTTATTGTGTTGGTTGCGAGTTCTTGTTTGTTTGTGTAGGTGTGTGGGACTTTTGAGGAGCCTCCTACTGGATTGATACCTTGGTTCTCAAAAACTGAGGGAAATACTTACGCTACTATTGTTGCATCACCCTTTCCTCTTCAAGGAAAACCAACGCAAGCTCAAGACGTATCAAGAAGGATTTCTGGCGCCGTTGCCGAGGAGGTCTTCGCTCAAGTCAAGACATACCAAGTACCCATCACAAACCCATCACCCTCGCATTACATTATTTGCCATTTGCCTCTCGTTTTCCTCTCCCCCACTTCACCTTTGCCGTTTTATTTGCCCTCTCTTTCCCAATCTCCTCTCTCTTTCGCTTGCCTTTTGTTTGCTTGTGTGTTGGATCACTTGTCGCGATGGCGCAAGACAATACCAAATTGTGTGACTTTTCCAATACCAATAATAATGATTTCCTTAGTACTCCGATTGCTCCTCTTAATGATGTTGAGTCTTGTGAAATCAATGCTGCTTTGCAGAATCTTGTTGTGAAAGATCAATTCTCCAGACTTCCTACTGAAGATGCCGCTACCCATCTAAACAACTTCGTTGATTTGTGTGAGATGCAAAAGAAGAAAGATACGGATAATGATATTGTTAAATTGAAGTTATTTCTGTTTTCACTTAGAGATCATGCTAAAGTTTGGTTTTCGTCTTTGCCTAAGAATAGTATTGATTCATGGAATAAGTGCTAAGATGCTTTTATCTCTAAGTATATTCCTCCTGCTAAGATCATCTCTCTTAGGAACGATATTATGAATTTTAAACAATTTGATCATGAGCATGTTGCCCAATCTTGGGAAAGAATGAAATTAATGATTCGCAATTGCCCTACTCATGGTTTGAACTTATGGATGATTATACAAAAAAATTATGCCGGATTGAATTTTTCTTCTAGAAATCTTTTAGATTCGGCCGCGGGAGGCACTTTTATGGAAATCACCTTAGGAGAAGCTACTAAACTCCTTGATAACATTATGGCTAATTATTCTCAATGGCACACCGAAAGATCTACTAGTAAAAAAGTGCTTGCTATAGAAGAAATTAATGTTTTGAGTGGAAAGATGGATGAACTTATGAAATTGTTTGCTACTAACAGTGCTCCTATTGATCCCAATGATATGCCTTTGTCTACTTTGATTGAGAATAATAATGAATCTATGGATGTGGATTTTGTTAGTAGGGATAATTTTGGTAACAATGCTTATAGAGGAAACTATAATCCTAGACCGTTCCCTAGTAATTCCTCTAATAATTATGGAAATTCCTACAATAATTCTTATGATAATTTTAATAAGATGCCCTCTGATTTTGAGAATAGTGTTAAAGAATTTATGATCTCTCAAAAGAAATTTAATGCCTTGCTTGAAGAAAAATTGCTTAAAGTTGATGATTTGGCTAGGAACCTTGATAGACTTTCGTTTGATGTTGATTCTTAGAAACTTAGATCTACTTCTCCTTAGCATTATATCAATGAGTCTCTCAAAGCAATGAGAATTTCCATGGATGAGGGCAAAGAAATAACCGCTAGATTGCGTGCTAAGAAAGATTGCTTCGTAAAAGCGTGTTCTTCTAGTTTCCATGAAAATAATGATGAAGATCTAAAAGTTATTTATGTGTCTTCTATTAAATCTTTGTTTTGCAATAGGAATCTTAATAATGATGGGACTGGAGATGAGTCAACTTTAGTTAAAAGGCATCCCAATGATTCAGAGTTTTTAGATCTTGATGCTAAATTTGGTAAAAGTGGGATTGGAGAGGTCAAGACTTTAAATAGCATTGAACCATGGTTTTGGGTAGTGGTAAATTCGGTTACTACCCGGTAACCGCGTTTCCCGCTCCCCCACGAGAATCATGTATACCGGGCAAAAAATCCCGAACTTTTTGAATTGTTTTAATTTAAACTCCTATCGCCTAGTTAAATAAGGTATATCTCTTCCCAAAACACAAGTATACTCTTGTCATAGTGTAAGGATCTTTAACCAGCAGCTGCAGGTCATGTGTTCGAGTACAGCCAGCAGCACTTTTTCTTTTTTGAATTTTGAAGTTGTAATTTATAAAAAATATGAGTCTGGGAGGGTCGAACTCGCGACTTGCATGTGCGCATCATCAGAGCAGACCTCTTACCGTTGTGCTAGTGCTAGTGTAGACAACATTTTGTGCTCAAGGCTTATGTATTCTTGTCTTAAAAATTTTGAATTCAAATTTTGATTTTACATTTCGCTTGCATTTTTTTTGGAATTTCGTGGTTATCGTGGTAATCGAGTTTACCACCCCCTCGAGAAAAATGTTCCATTCGGAATCCAAAACCTTGCATTGAACCCACTATCTTGGATTTCAAGGAATTTAATTACGATAATTGTTCTTTAGTAGATTGTATTTCCTTGTTGCAATCCGTGTTGAATTCTCCTCATGCTTATAGTCAAAATAAAGCTTTTACCAAACATATTGTTGATGCCTTGATGCAATCTTATGATGAAAAACTTAATTTGGAAGTTTTTATACCTAGAAAACTTTATGATGAGTGGGAACCTACTACAAAAATTAAAATTAAAGATCATGAGTGCTATGCTTTATGTGATTTGGGTGCTAGTGTTTCTGCAATTCCGAAAACTTTATGTGATATTCTAGGTTTCCATGATCTTGATGATTGCTCTTTAAATTTGCACCTTGCGGATTCCACCATTAAAAAGCCTATTGGAAGAATCAATGATGTTCTTAATATTGCAAATAGGAACTATATGCCCGTAGATTTTATCGTTCTTGATATAGATTGCAATCTTTCTTGTCCTATTATTCTTGGTAGACCTTTCCTTAGAACGATCGGTGCGATTATTGATATGAAGGAAGGGAATATTAGATTCCAATTTCCATTAAGGAAAGGCATGGAACACTTTCCAAGAAAGAAAGTTAAATTACCTTATGAATCTATCATGCGAGCTACTTATGAATTGAGTGCCAAAGATGGCACTACTTAGATCTATCCTCACTTTTATGCCTAGCTAGGGGCGTTAAACTATAGCGCTAGTTGGGAGGCAACCCAATTTTATTTTTGTTTTTTGTTTTTGCTTTTGTTTGGTTATAAAATTTTATTATACCTTCTGTTTAGATGTGTTTTCATGTTTTAATTAGTGTTTGTGCCAAGTAGAACCTATAGGATAACCTATGGTAATAGTTAATTTGATTCTGCTGAAAAACAGAAACTTTGCGCGCACGAAAATAATTTTTGTAATTCACAGAAACGTGCTTTTGCGTTGATTATTTTTGCTGTAGATCAATAGTGAAATTTCCCAGGACTTCCTATTTTGGTAGGAATTTTAGAGTTCCATAAGTATTCGAGAGTTACAGATTGCTACAGTCTGTTCTGTTTTTGACAGATTCTGTTTTTCGTGTGTTGTTTGCTTATTTTGATGCATCTATGGCTAGTATTAAGTGGTATGAACCATAGAGAAGTTGGAATACAGTAGGCTTAACACCAATATAAATAAAGAATGAGTTCATTACAGTACCTTATGTGGTGGTTTTTCTTTCTTGCACTAACGGAGCTTATGAGATTTCCTGTTGAGTTTTGTGTTGTGAAGTTTTCAAGTTTTGGGTAAAGATTTCATGGACTATGGAATAAGGAGTGGCAAGATCCTAAGCTTGGGGATGCCCATGGCACCCCAAGATATTTAAGGATAACCAAAATCCTAAGCTTGGGGATGCCCCGGAAGGCATCCCCTCTTTCGTCTTCGTTCATCGGTAACTTTACTTGGAACTATACTTTTATTCGCCACATGATATGTGTTTTGCTTGGAGCGTCTTGTATGATATTAGTCTTTGCTTTTTAGTTTTCCACAATAATCCTTGCTGTACAAACCTTTTGGGAGAAGCCCACTTGATTAGAATTTATTAGAATACGCTATGTGCTTCACTTATATCTTTTGAACTAGATAGTTTTGCTCTATGTGCTTCACTTATATTTTCTAGAGCACAGCGGTGGCTTAATTTTGAAGAAATTGTTGATCTCTCATGCTTCACTTATATTATTTTGAGAGTATTTTAGAACAGCATGGTATTTTCTATGGTTATAAATTTGGTCCTAGAATGATGAGTATCAAAGTTGGGTATAATAAAAACTATCATAGAAAGTGCATTAAACACTAGGATCAATTTGATGCTTGATAATTGTTTTGAGATATAAAGGTAGTAATGTTAGAGCCATGCTAGTTGGGTGATTATGAAATTGAGAAATACTTGTGTTGAAGTTGGCAAGTCCCGTAGCATGCACGTATGGTAAAAGGTGTGTGACAAATTTGTTGCATGGGGTGCTCTTTTAATTTTCTTCCTTATGAGTGGAGGTCGGGATCGCGCGATGGTTAACTCCTACCAACCCTTCCCCTAGGATCATGCATAGTAGTACTTTGGTTTGAGGGTGAGTAGACTTTTGCAATAACTATATGAGTTCTTTATGACTAATGTGAGTCCATGGACATACGCACACTCACCCTTCCACTTTGCTAGCCTCTATTATGCCGCACAACCTTCGCCGGTATCATGCACCCATTATTTACCTTCCTCAAAACAGCTACCATACCTACCTATTATGGCATTTCCATAGCCATTCCGAGATATATTGCCATGCAACTCTCCGCTGTTCCGTTTATTATGACACATTCCATCATTTTCATATTGCTCGTTGCATGATCATGTAGTTGACATCGTATTTGTGGCAAGGCCACCTTCATAATTTTTCATACATGTCACTCTTGATTGATTGCATATCCCGGTACACCGCCGGAGGCATTCATATAGAGTCATATTTTGTTCTAAGTATTGAGTTGTAATTCTTGAGTTGTAAATCAGTGATGATCTTCATTATTAGAGCATTGTCCCAAGTGAGGAAAGGATGATGAAGACTATGATTCCCCCACAAGCCGGAATGAGACTTCGGACTTTTAGAAAATAATAATAATAAGAGGCCAAAGAGCCCACCAATAAAAAAGAGGCCAAAGAGCCTATCAAATAAAAAAATGAGAGAGAAGAGAGAAGGGACAATGCTACTATCTATTTTCCACACTTGTGCTTCAAAATTGCACCGTGATCTTCATGATAGAGAGTCTCCTATGTTGTCACTTTCATATACTAGTGGGAATTTTTATTATAGAACTTGGCTTGCATATTCCAATTATGGGCTTCCTCAAAATGCCCTAGGTCTTCGTGAGCAAGCAAGTTGGATGCACACCCTCTTAGTTTCTTTTGTTGAGCTTTCATATATTTATAGCTCTAGTGCATCCATTGCATGGCAATCCCTACTCACTCACATTGATATCTATTAACGGGAATCTCCATAGCTCGTTGATACGCCTAGTTGATGTGAGACTATCTCCTCCATTTTTGTCTTCACAACCACCCTATACCACATATAGTGCTATGTCCATGGCTTGCGCTCATGTATTGCGTAAGAGTTGAAAAAGCTGAAGCACGTCAAGAAGTATGAACCAATTGCCTGGCTGAAACCGGGGGTTATGCATGATGGGAGTATTTTGTGTAATGAAAATGAAGCATGGCCTAACTATATGATTTTTTAGGGATGAGCTTTCTTTGGCTATGCTATTTTGATAAGACATGATTATTTGTTAGTATGCTTCAAGTATTACTATTTTTATGTTTTATAAGCTTTTATCTTGAATCATTTGGATATGAACAATCATGCCACAATAAAGAAAATTACATTGAGAAATATGCTAGGTAGCATTCCACATCAAAAACTTTGTTTTTATCATTTACCTACTCGAGGATGAGCAGGAATTAAGCTTGGGGATGCTTGATACGTCTCCAACGTATCTATAATTTTTGATTGTTCCATGCTATTATATTACCCGTTTTGGATGTTTATGGGCTTTACTTTACACTTTTATATCATTTTTGCGACTAACCTACTAACCGGAGGCCCAACCCGAATTGCTGTTTTTTTGCCTATTTCAGTGTTTCGAAGAAAAGGAATATCAAACGGAGTCCAAACGGAATGAAACCTTTGGGAGCGATCTTTTTGGAAAAAACATGATCCAGAGGACTTGGAGTGGAAGTCAAGAAACAAGTGAGGCGTCCACGAGGGTGCCCGGCGCCCCCTACAGGTGGGCGCGCCCCCACCCTCGTGGGCCCCTCGAGCATCCACCGACCTACTTATTCCTCCTATATATACCCATGTACCCTGAAAACATCAGAAGCGACCACGAAAACCTAATTCCACCGCCGTAACCTTCTATATCCGCGAGATCCCATCTTGGAGCCTTCGTGGTGCTCCGCCGGAGGGGGAATTGATCACGGAGGGCCTCTACATCATCTCCAAGGCCTCTCCAATGAGTTGTGAGTAGTTTACCACAGACCTTCGGGTCCATAGTTATTAGCTAGATGGCTTCTTCTCTCTCTTTGAATCTCAATACAAAGTTCTCCTCGATCTTCTTGGAGATCTATTTGATGTAACTCTTTTTGCGGTGTGTTTGTCAAGATCCGATGAATTGTGGGTTTATGATCAAGTTTATCTATGAGAAATATTTGAATCTCCTCTGAATTCTTTTATGTGTGATTAAGTTATCTTTGCAAGTCTCTTCGATTTATCAGTTTGGTTTGCCCTACTAGATTGATCTTTCTTGCAATGGGAGAAGTGCTTAGCTTTGGGTTCAATCTTGCGGTATCCTTTCCCAGTGACAGCAGGGGCAGCAAGGCACGTTTTGTAGTGTTGCCATCGAGGATAAAAAGATGGAGTTTATATCATATTGCATGAGTATATCCCTCTACATCATGTCATCTTTCTTAATGCATTACTCTGTTCTTTATGAACTTAATACTCTAGATGCATGCTGGATAGCGGTCGATGTGTGGAGTAATAGTAGTAGATGTAGGCAGTAGTCGGTCTACTTGTCACGGACGTGATGCCTATATACATGATCATGCCTAGACAATCTCATAATTATTCGCTTTTCTATCAATTGCTCGACAGTAATTTGTTCACCCACCGTAATACTTATGCTATCTTGAGAGAAGCCACTAGTGAAACCTATGGCCCCCAGGTCTATCTCTTATCATATAAGCTTCCAATCTACTTTTATTTGCATCTTTACTTTTCCAATCTATATCATAAAATACCAAAAGTATATTTATCTTATCATATTATCTCTATCACATCTCACTTTCGCAAGTGGCCGTGAAGGGATTGACAACCCTTTATTGCATCGGTTGCGAGTTCTTGTTTGTTTGTGTAGGTGTGTGGGACTTTTGAGGAGCCTCCTACTAGATTGATACCTTGGTTCTCAAAAACTGAGGGAAATACTTACACTACTATTGCTGCATCACCCTTTCCTCTTCAAGGAAAACCAATGCAAGCTCAAGATGTAGCAAGTGTCGGTGACATTAGAGTTGGTTGATGTGTATCATATGGTGTTATTTTAGTACAAACTCTTGGGATGTTTGTGAAACTTATAGGGATAGCTCGATAGATCGATCGGAAAGGATAACTTTGAGGTGGTTTCATACCCTACAAACATTTTCTTCTTATGTTCTCCACTGGATAAGAACTTTGGAGTGATTCTTCGTCGTTCGTTGAGGGATGGTTATATGATCCAATTATATTAGCATTGTTGAGAGATTGCACTAGAGAAAATATGAACCCTAGGCCTTGTTTTTTATTGTTACTTGCTACCTTGCTGTTTTTTATTGTTCCTGTTACAAAAATCAATATATACTATCATTATTATACTCGTATCATCATCTCTTCGCCGAACTAGTGCACCTATACAATTTACCATTGTATTTGTTGTGTTGGACACAAGAGACTTTTTATTATTTGGTTCCAGGGTTGTTTGAGAGAGACCATCTTCATCCTACACCTCCCACGGATTTATAAACCTTAGGCCATCCACTTGAGGGAAAATTACTACTCTCCTACAAAACTCTGCGCTTGGAGGCCCAACACGTGTCTACAAGAATAAAGTTGCATGACAACCTAAGAACGTATGGCATCTCCCACCTCTCCTCTCCTCTCCCTCTCCTCCCCCACCTTCTTCACCAAAAATCATGGCGCTTTCTAGATTGATTCAAGATGGAAGGACTCCTGCATTGGGATTTTGCTCCTGGCTTAGCCCTTGTAGATCAGGTGAGAAGAAAGTTTGGTTCTGCGGTGCATTTCTCCCCTTCTCAAGACTCCAAGGAGTTCTTCCTTGTAGTCACGTTCTCTTCGGCTTCCTTCCCACTCAATGAAGAATCCGCGGGTATTGCACTCCAATGTTGCATTGGAGGGTTTAGGGTTGGCCTCAAAGTGCTTCAGATTAATCCTCGAGCCTTTCGTTTCTCGGTTGCCAATAATAAGGTGGGACATTTTATTTATGGGCTTAAGGATCGTATTTGGCCGGATTTCATTTGCCACTTTCATCTGTTCAATGGCCGTTTCAATCATGTGCCCTCGAATAATTTGAGCTAGCACGCGGATGAAGAGTTACCAGAGATCACTGCTCGACGTCCCATGGCTATTAAATCGAAGTTGGGGTTTTACGTTCTGATTCTTTGTATCAAGATTCATCCATGAAGGAGCTAAGTAAGTTTTCCCTCAAACCCATTGATCATATGGTTTTCTCCAACATGCATGCTCTGGAGGCGTCGTCATCCTCAGGCCCAAAGAACAGTCAGGGAATTCAAATTCAATTTGGGTCATTTCCAGCAGTGGATCATTTGCCAACGGTAATTGAGGAGTCATCGACGGTCTCATTACTTGAGAAATATCATCGTCAAGCGCAATCTGAGGGCACTAATGACATTGAGTATCTTCGCTTGGGCAGTTTTAATTGTCCCATTAATGTGTCTTATCCTAGCCCGCCACAATGCTTTCTTACCTCGGCTTTGAAATATGCCCCAGCCCATACTATCTGGCCACCTTGCCTGTCGGCCCAATACAAATTGGATTGGGCCCAGGCCGGATATTCTGAAGATGAGATCGATCTGATTACTACTAATTGGGCAGTTTTGTGTGCTCGTTGCCTTCAATGGGGGCACCGGAAGATTGATTGCCCTGCTAGACTGATTTGCATTAATTGCTCCACGCCTGATCACAAGGCAAGCAAATGCCTGGCCCGGATTCCTCTACAGTAGCTTGGACCAAAATTGGTAATGAATCCACCCAGTATCAATCAGTCTAGTCTCCCCTTAGCCTCTGCTCTCATAAAAAATAAACCCAAGACTAAATCGGCCGTTCGATGTGATGCTTGCGGCCATTATGGACATGTGGTGCAATCCTGTAGAAGGAAGCGTTGGCTGGAGCGTTGGAAATGGATCCCTAAAAATCCTCATATTACCAAAACAGCCTCGCACGCTTCTGCTTCTACTCGGTTTCCTCAATCGTCACCGCCCCGTGCCTGCCACTCGCCACCCCTGTCACACCCGTCACCTCAACCTCTCTCTCTCTCTCTCTGCACCACCATCATGGCGAACTACACCCTCAACCCGGTGCTGTTCCTGCCGCCGGGCTTCGCCGTCGAGCCGGGGCCGACCGATCGAGTCGTCCGGAGTGGGATGGTGGTCGGCCCTATTCCACCGCTCAACCACGACTACTTGGCAATCGCAGAGACAAGCGCCTATGTGCCTCTGCATCGCCTGGCTGCGGTTCGTCAAGCTGTTCATGGTCTGCTCCAAGAAGCCCAACTGTTCACCACTGAAGTAAGTGACCACCCTTTTGGGATTGGAATCTTTGGATTTGCCGATTCCTTCATCCGTGATACCGCCGTTGCAACACCATTAGAGCTTGAGGATGAAGATCTGCTTGTCACCTTTGTCCCCCACAATGAAGCACTCAATCGTCGCTCCACCACTTTTGGACCAGAGATCTGGTTGATGTTTTTTGGCTTTCCTTATGACTACCAGACTAACTATTACATCAATAAATCCTTGGGTGGTTTCGGTTCGCTTGTTTCTTGGTACAGTCCTCGCCAGGACCGTCGTTTCATGCTCATTAAGCCGAGAGTTCTGAACCTGCGATTGGTGCCAAAGAGTTTTGTGGTTTGGCAGCTTGGTGGCGCAAGGGATTGTTGGACTGTCCAGATCACCATTCTCAGGAGCAATGACTGGAACAGGCTACTTCCAGAAGTCCTACCCGCCGGAGAAGAACCACCGCCACCTGATGGAAATCCTCATCCTCAGTTTGGCCCTGGTCTGATAGCCGAGCAACTGTATCAGCAACAGGTCCACAATTGGCTCATGCAGAATGCGGCACCCCCCAATGGTGTGCTCGATGGTCCTGCGGCTCAACCTAACCATGATCATGTTGGATGGGGAGAATGGCCTGCTCCGCCAGCCCCACCTCTGCCACAATTGCCACCGTTTCTCATGAACTTTCAGGCCTGGCTCGCAGCTCAGGGTTTACAGGTGCAAGATGGCATTGTCCTAGAGAACAATGTCTCTGACAATGCTCTTCAGGCTTGGCATGACTCGCTCACGAGCTCTGAAGATTTTGAGTCCACCCATTCTGCTGATTTTCTCCTGCTCGCTGGATTTGATGCACCGGAGGTTCAGAGTCACAATGAGGTGCTTACTGTATCTGTTGATGTTCATCCTCAGGGTCTGCGCTTTGGTCTGTCTGTGCAGGGTGATGTGCTCATGGCTCTCCTGTTAGCCAACCCTATCCCTCGTCAACAGCTGAATGCGGCTCTCTTCTCGGCGCTGCGCCCGCTTGTAGCTTCATTTGGCCCCTGGTGCTCGGGCCTTGGCTTTCGTCAAGATTCAGTCCAAGTGGTGGTGCATGTGTCTCTTTCAGGTGAAGACATTCAGTTCTCTCCGGTCCAGACGGTGATCTCTCCTGCTCAAGTTAGTCTGTCTGCTCCGCCTGCTCCCCTGCTCCTCACCATGGAGCAGTCTGAACCCATGATCACCAACACTGATGAGATACACTCGATGGGTGAGATCCCACAACCTGCTCAGTTTGTTGCTGATGCTCCGGAGCCACTGATGCCACCTCTGTCACTGCCTGAGGAAGGATCATCAAGCTCCCTGCCCCATACTGCACAAGCCCTGAAATAGAGGAAAGGTAAGATGTTAGCCCCAATTGACACTGCAACTCTGCGCAGAAGCACAAGAAACAACAAGTACGATGGCTTCTGGGTCCCTCACGCCTCTGACTCTCATTAGCCCAAGTCCAGAGTCAAGCCTCGTGTCATCCCCTCTGCTCTGGAGGCTACTGAAGATACTCCTGTGGATTCCACTGCTGTTGATGCCCGGGAGTCGATGATGCTGATTCGATCCACCTCCAACACCCATCCCCACCATGCAGGCCGTTGGCTCCAACCTTTGCGCGGTGCCTGCTGAAGAGCTCACTATCTCGGCCCTGTCCAAGGAATATGTGGGTTTCTTATTTATCTTCTGCAGTTATCTGAACTTTTCGTACCTCGATGCTTTTGTGCAACTGGAATGTACTCTGCTGGAATGTGCGTGGTCTTAATGCACCTGAGAAACATTTAGCACTTAGTAATGCGATCCAGGCTAGTGGTTGTGCGGTGATTTTCCTACAAGAATCTAAGATGCCTTCTTTTGACGCTGCCACTCTCAAATCTATATGCCCGCGATGTTTTGATCAATTTGGGTATATTCCCTCACACGGCGCTTCGGGTGGCATTATTACGATCTGGAACAGTAGTGTTTTCACGGGCAGGGTTTTCGTGTCTAAGCAATTTGCGTTAGGAGTTGAGTTTACCTCCACGCAATCTAATCACCGTTGGAAACTTGTCAATGTGTACGGACCCTGTCAAGGTGATCTTCGTACGTCTTTCACTAGGTGGTTATTTGATCTGGATATCCCTGCTGCTGAAGACTGGCTTATTCTTGGCGACTTTAATTACAACCGCAACAAACCTGGTGGGAATGTCCAGGATATGTTCACATTTAATGACTTTATTCATGAACAAAACCTCACTGAATTACTCATTAAGGGCAGAGCTTATACCTGGTCCAATATGCAGCAACAACCGCTCCTGGAACAACTCGATTGGTTTTTTACCACACTAAACTAGACCATATCGTTCCCTAACACTTTGGTGAATCCTTTGGGGAAGCCAGTCTCCGACCATACTCCTTGCTCTGTGGTCATCCAAACAACTATTCCAAGAAGTAAGCTCTTTAGGTTTGAAACATACTGGGTTGCCCACCCAGGGTTTACGGAGGTTGTGGCACAAGCTTGGAATAAACCCATCAAATACAATAGACAGTCCAACGCGGCTGCCAGGATTGGACAAAAGCTCAAGGCTGTGCAATACGCTCTCAAGAATTGGAGTATGAAGATTTCCCGCTTAAACATTGCTATTGAAAATACTAATAAAACGCTTCTGGAGCTAGATAATATTGAAGATCGCAGGCCACTTACCACTCCTGAGCAAAACTTTCGCAATATACTCAAAAAACATCTCTTGAGGCTTCTCCAACATTAGAAAGATTATTGGAAAAAACGATGCACCATTAGATGGATCCAATTCGGGGATGAGAATTCAAATTTTTTTCAAACTGTGGCTACTGAACGTTGCAGAAGGAATTACATCAGCTCTCTGAAAACTGTTGATGGCAGTGTTGTTGAGGATCATGTAGGTAAGGAATCTGTCCTCTTTGAGGCTTCCAAGGCTCGGACGGGACAAGCTAACCCCTCACCTATGAAGTTCAACCTAGATAATCTTCTCAAGGAAGAGGTGTTGTTTGCCACTCTTGTGGCTCCATTTACAAATAAAGAGATTGATGATGTGGTTGCGGCAATGCCGCCTGATCGGGCCCCTGGCCCCGATGGTTTCAATGGCGCCTTTTTGAAAGCTTGCTGGCCTATCCTAAAAGAAGACTTCTATCTCCTCTGCCAGGAATTTCATCAGGGTGGTCATAGTCTGGAAAGTATCAATGAGGGTTATATCACGTTGATTCCAAAAAATAACTGCCTAACAACGTGAATGACTACAGGCCCATCACCCTTCTCAACTGTTGTCTAAAGCTAATCACTAAAATCCTGGCTGATCGCCTGCAACTCATTATTCTTCAGTTGGTACACAAAAATCAGTACGGCTTTCTTCGGGGCAGGTCCATCCATGATTGCCTAGCTTGGGCCTTCGTATACATACATTAGTGTCAAGCCTCCAAGAAAGAAATCATTCTCCTCAAACTGGACTTTGCCAGGGCATTCGATACCATTGAGCATTCGGCTATGCTCCTCGTCATGAAGAAAATGGGTTTTCCACCTGCATGGCTAGGTTGGATGCACAATATCTTCTCTTCCGGCAAGTCCTTAGTGCTTCTCAACGGTGTTCCTGGTCGGCAATTTCACTGCAAGTGCGGGGTCCGCCAAGGTGATCCTATGTCCCCCCTCATTTTTGTAATTGCGTCCGACCTCCTTCAAACTGCCATCAATGATGCGCTTGCACAAGGCTTGATCAGTCACCCGATCCCTCCTAAAGGTGAAGCTAAGTACCCTGTCATCCAATATGCCGATGAAACTATCGTTGTATTGCCTGCATGTCTTCTCCAAGCGGCCAAGTTGAAACAAATCCTTGAAGACTACGCCATGTCTATCGGGCTCAAAATCAACTTTCACAAATCCACGATCGTCCCTATCAACACCCCTGCCAACAAATGCAATGCCCTGGCAAATCTATTTGGTTGCACCCAAGCATCTATGCCATTCACTTACCTTGGACTGCCCCTAGGGACCACACGTCCAACGGTCTTGGATTTGACGCCGTTTGTGTGCAAACCAGAAAGAAAAATCACGGCTGCCATGTCTCTCATGTCTCATGCTGGCAGGTTGGCGTTGATCAATTCACTCATTAACTCTCTGGCCATATATCCAATGGGCACTTTGAGACTACCACAGACAATTATTGCCCAGCTGGACAAAATTCGTAGGCATTGCCTCTGGTTAAAAAAGATAGCCGATGGTGATAACTACAAGTCTCTTGCTGCTTGGCCCATGGTCTGCCGTCCCAAATCTAGCGGTGGCCTCGGTATTCTTGACTTGAGGATTCAAAATGATGGCCTGCTTCTGAAATTCCTCCATAAATTCTTCAATAAACTGGACATTCCTTGGGTGTAGTTGATTTGGGATACGTACTACTTGGACTCAATCCCGCATGCAGCTGAGATATGTGGCTCCTTTTGGTGGTGAGATCTCGTTCACCTCATGCCAATATACCGTGGTATCTCCCATGTTCAAGTCAACAATGGTAAATCTGCATTGTTTTGGAAAGACAGTTGGAATAAGGATGTTTATGCTGACAAGTATCCTAGGGCATTCTCGTACGTCCATCATGAAGATCTTTCGGTCCAGGATTTTCTGACGACAGCCACCCTGCATGAAACCTTTCAGCTCCCCCTGTCCGTACAAGCCCATGATGAGCTGAAGCTTCTGCAGCTTGACATTGCGGAAATTTCACTTGATGAATGATAGGATGTTTGGGCCTACTGCTGGGGGGCCACTGTTTTCAAAACTGCCGCATATTACAAATTTTTCTTTCGGGACATGGTGGCTCATGTGGCGTACAAGTGGCTTTGGCGGACCAAATGCACCCCGAAGATCAAAGTCTTCGGTTGGTTTTTTCTCTCTGATCGCCTCAACAGACGCAACATGCTGAAATGCCAACATTATAACATTGGGACCAACCTTGATTGCCTGCTGTGTGGTCGTTACGTTGAAGAAATGGTGGAGCACATTTTCTTCCACTGTACCTTTAGCAACGTTTGTTGGCAACGCCTGAACATCGTGTGGGGGACGATTGGCAACCGGCTGGATCTTATTGAACAAATGAAGACTCAGCACCCGTGCAAGATGCTCATGGAAATCTTTCTGATTGCTGCTTGGAGTCTCTGGAAAGAGCGTAACAACAATTATTTCAGGCGTGTGGTGCCTTCCGTTGACTCATGGTGGACTAGGTTCAAGATTGACTTTGGTAACCTTCTTTATAGATTGCCAGAACACAAGAGACATGTTGCCTCTTCCATTTTGCAAACTCTAAACCAAGGCTCTCATTAACCTTGAGGCTTGTAGCTTAGTAGTGTCTAACTCCCCCACTTTGTAATTATCACCATGTAACCAAGTTTATTTTATACTTAATATACATGCAGTAGGAGCCTTTCCTACTGTCCCAACCCTCAAGAAAAACAATAAAGTTGCATAGTAGACAACAATATGCTTGTGTTCATAATCTATAATCCAATGGTGTGGTGAAGCTGGCCGCTCCTGCACAATGCCATTTCCTGCCGTATTAACTATGAACAATGCCTATTATGTTAATGTTATTTTAAATTGTGTCTCTTTATTCCTGACTAAGAAATGATATGAATTGACAACACTGATGCTTATACATGCAAAACCTGTTATCTACCTACTTGTTTCTCTTTTAGGATGACATCACTGATGCTAGGAAGAACTGCCACAATGATAGTGAGACGAACCTATTGCTTATCCCTCCGACATATATTCCAGAGAAGAAGGCAACACATCTTGAGGATAGCGATACAACCCCGAAGTCATGTCTTGATGTAGTGTCGAACTTACTCACTAATACCAGTGACACAAGCTCGATGAAGTTGCCGCCTGAATCTGTTCGACTTCTTCAGTCTAAAATTCATGCAGAAAGACATGTTTCCACTCAAATCCGACTGGAACTCCAATATTTATGCAAGATTAACCATAAGTACAGGACATTTATTGATGCTATGCATCTTTAGTTGGTGGATATAAGCATCAAACAAGCGCAACCTCTTCAGGTTGCTAAGCTGCTTGCGCTGCAGCTCCTGGGCAGGGCTAAACTTTCTTGAATTGTGTTGAAGTGTTGTCGGCTGTTAGGACCCCGACTCAATGCCACACCAATCTAGCATGTAACACCTCATATCACTTGGCAGCCTCACGCACGGTATCCCCACGGGTGTCGCCTTACCAGGCCCGGGACCGTTTGCGCCTTTTGGCACACATATATGATAGTGTTGCTAGCATCCATATGACAAGGAGCCCGGGCTGACATGGCTAGTCGTGAACCCAAAGTGGCACTAACTTACAGGGACAGGCATACATGACCCAGCAACGAACATCTGGTCATCAGTGAGTGAATCCGGGCTGTAGCAGCTGGGCTAGCAGGACTTCGGAGAATCCGGGCTATAGCAGGCTAACAGGACTCCGGTAGACACCATGTGACATTTCCCCGAAGGGACAGACATAGGTGAGGGAGTCCTGGATTAGGGGGTCCTCGGACAGCCGTACTATGTACTTGTGTCGGACTGTTGGACTATGAAGATACAAGATTGAAGACTTCGTCCCGTGTCCGGGTGGGACTCTCCTTTGTGTGGAAGGCAAGCTTGGCTATTTGGATATGTAGATCTCCTTCTCTGTAACCGACTCTATGTAACCCTATCCCCCTCCAGTGTCTATATAAATCGGAGGGTTTAGTCCGTAGTACAAGAACAATCATAATCATAGGCTAGCTTCTAGGGTTTAGCCTCTACGATCTCGTGGTAGATCAACTCTTGTAATACTCATATCATCAAGATTAATCAAGAAGGAAGTAGGGTATTACCTCCATAGAGAGGGCCCGAACTTGGGTAAAATTGTGTCCCCCACCTCCTGTTACCATTAGCCTTAGACGCACAGTTCGGGACCCCCTACCCGAGATCCGCCGGTTTTGACACCGACATTGGTGCTTTCATTGAGAGTTCCACTCTGTCGTCACCATAAGGCTTGATGGCTCCTTCCATCATCTACAACGATGCGATCCAGAGTGAGGTTTTCCTCCCCACACAGATCTTCGTATTTGGCGGCTTCGCACTGCGGCCAATTCGCTTGGTCATCTCGAGAAGATCGTAGCTACACCCCTGGTCATCAGGTCAGGTATGGAAGCCTGAACTACACCGCCGACATCCGCGGAGACTTGATATTTGATGGATTTGAGCCCATCACAGGTGCGCCGAACAGTCACGATGAGCATGATTTAGATCTGCCATCAGACGATATTCGGGAGATTGCACCTGCAGCTGCCCCGGCTCTCAATCCGGAGCAGATCGTGCCATCCGAAGACGGGTGGGTGGACCCCGCCATGGAGGCCGCACACTCAGCGGCGATAGAGTCGAACACAGACTTCGCCTCCAATGAGGTCTGCGTCGTCGAGCCCCCGGACTCGTCTCCGACCGCAGGCTGCGAACCGCGTACATCCGTGCCCATCCAATCTGATTGGGCACCGATCATGGAGTTTACGTCCGTGGATATCTTTCAGCACTCGCCCCTTGTCAACGTGCTAAATTCATTAAAATCCCTCTCCCTGTCAGGAGGCTCTTGGCCAAACTATGTCCGGCTTGAGTGGGAAGCGGACGAAGAAGAAATTCGTTCCCCACCCACCACCCACTTAATAGCCACTGTCGACGACTTAACCGACATGCTTTGATTTCGCCTCCGAAGACATCAACGGTATGGATGACGATGCTGGAGAAGAATAGGAACCAACGCCCACAGGGTGCTGGACAGCCACCACATCATATGATATATATATATGGTGGACACACCCAAAGAAAGCAATGGCGACAAGGCAACGGAGGATAACCCCCTGGAGAAGCAATCTAAGCGCCGGCGTCCGCGGCGCTGCTCCAAGCCCCGCCATAGCAAAAGTAGTGATACCGGCACAAGAGACAATAGCACTCCAGACAATGCCGAAGACGAAAACAATCCCGCCCAGCCAAGCTTCGAGCATGCCGAGCGGGAGGATGGGCAAGCTAGCCCTGATGAACAGGCAATGGATGGAGACTTGGAGGATGACAATTACATGCCCCTCTCCGAAGACGAGGTGAGCCTCGGCGACAACGAATTCATCGTGCCTGAGGATCCCGTCGAGCAGGAGCGCTTCAAGCGCCGGCTTATAGCCACTGCAAAAAGCCTGAAGAAAAAGCAGTAGCAACTTCAAGCTGATCAAGATCACTAACGGATAGATGGACTGATATCCTAACAGCAAAGGAATACGGACTCGAGCACCCAACAAAAAGCTACCCAAAGCGCAAGTTGTTACCTCAATTCAAGGAGGAGGCATTAGAGCCGACACTACCAGCGCAGGATGCGGCTGACCGGCCGCCTCGTGGCCGAGACAAAGCGACATATCAACCCGAACACCAGCCCGCATCCCGTCACCAATCTAATAAAAACACGAAGGCCCGGGGCTACACCCAGGACCTGCAAGACGTGTTGGAAAACAAAGCAGGACAGTGAAGATCAATCTACGGATCACGGGGGCGCGCCCCAACGCGTGACGATGATCACCATGCCGGATATACTAAATACAAATCCGGCCGGGCCGAATACAACCGACCAGACTCATTTGAATTGTGTCGTGATGTAGTCTGGCATAGAGGCGCCGCACACCCCATATGCTTCACTGATGAAGTAATGGATCATGAGTTCCTAGAAGGGTTTAAACCCATGAACATCGAATCATATGATGGGACAACAGACCCCACGGTATGGATTGAATATTTCCTTCTCCACATTAACATGGCCCGTGGCGATGATCTACATGCCATCAAGTACCTCCCACTCAAACTCAAGGGACCGGCTCGGCATTGGCTGAATAGCCTGCCGGCAAACTCCATTGGCAGTTGGGAGAAGCTGGAAGACGCATTCCTTGATAACTCCCAGGCACTTATGTGCGACCATCGGATGCTGATGACTTAAGTCACATAACCCAACAGCCCGGAGAGTCAGTCAGGAAATTCTGGATTCAGTTCCTAACTAAAAAGAACCAAATTGTCGACTGTCCAGATGCCGAAGCCCTAGCAGCCTTTAAGCATAACATCCGTGATTAGTGGCTTGCCCGACACCTCAGCCAAGAGAAGCCGAAGTCCATGGCAGCCCTCACGACACTCATGACCTGCTTTTGTGCGGGCGAAGATAGCTGGCAGGCTCGCAGCAACAGCACATCAAGAAATCCTGGCACCTCAAATGCCAGAGACAGCAACGGCAAGCCCCAACGCAACAGACATAAGCGTCGCAATAATGGTGATAATGCCGAAGACGAGGCCGTCAATGCCGGATTCAGTGGCTCTAAGTCCGGTCAGCGAAAAAAGGCATTCAAAAGAAACAATCCGGGCCTCTCCAGTCTGGAACGCATACTCGATTGTTCATGTCAAATTCACGGCACCCCCGATAAACCAACCAACCACAAATGTTGGGTGTTCAAATAGGCCCCCAAGTTGAAAGACGAAAACAAGGAAAAGGGGCCGCATAGTGATGACGACGAGGAGCCCCGGCTGCCGAACACAGGGGGACAGAAGAAATTTCCTCCACAAGTAAAAATGGTAAATATGATATACGCAACCCATATTCCCAAGCGGGAACGGAAGCGTGCACTAAGGGACGTCTATGTGATGGAGCCAGTCGCCCCAAAGTTCAACCCATGGTCTTCTTGCCCGATCACCTTCAATCGTAGGGACCATCCGACCAGTATCTGTCATGGCGGTTCGGCCGTGTTTGTCCTAGACCCCATCATTGACGGATTCCACCTCACACGAGTCCTTATGGACGGTGGCAGCAGCCTGAACCTGCTCTATCAGGATACAGTGCGCAAAATGGGCATCGATCCCTCAAGGATCAATCCCACCAAAACCACCTTTAAAGGTGTCATACCAGGTGTAGAGGCTTGTTGCATGGGCTCAATCACACTAGAAGTAGTCTTCGGATCTCCGGACAACTTCCGAAGCGAGGAGTTAATCTTCGATATCGTCCCTTTCCGCAGTGGCTATCACGCACTGCTCAGACGAACCGCATTTGCTACATTCAATGCGGTACCGCACTATGCTTACCTCAAGCTCAAGATGCCCGGAACTCGTGGGGTTATAACAGGCAATGGAAAAACATAGCGCTCCCTCCGTACGGAGGAGCACACTGCAGCCCTCGCAGCAGAAGTACAGAGCAGCCTTCTTGGGAAGACCTCCAATACGTCTATAAAGCCTCCGGACACCGTTAATGTCAGGACCCCGACTCGATGTCACATCGATCTAGCCGGTAACACCGCATATCACTTTGCGGCCTCACGCACGGTATCCCCACGGGTGTCGCCTTACCTTTGCCCGGGACCGTTTGCGCCTTTTGGCTCACGTATATGATAGTGTCGCTAGCATCCATATGATAAGGAGCCCGGGCTGACATGACTAGTCGTAAACCCAAAGTGGCACAGACTTACAGGGACAGGCATCCATGACCCAGCTTCGAACGTGTCGGTCATCAGCAAGTGGGTCCGGGCTGTAGCACTGGGCTAGCAGGACTCCGGTAAACCGGGCTGTAGCGGGCTAACAGGACTCCGGTACTCAAAGCGTGACATTTCCCCGAAGGGACAGACACAGGAACGAAGAAGGACACATGCCGGCCAGCCTAAGTGTTCCAGAGCAGTAGCAAGCTACCATGGCTCAGCGGTAACACTAGGAGACATTTCCCGGTAAGAGAGGCTACTAAAGATAAACAACTAGATAGTCAGATCCCACACATACCAAGCATTTCAATCATACACACAATATGCTCGATATGTGCAAATACAACGAAGCATCACAACATGACTCTATGACACAAGTACTTTATTTAAGGCTCAGGGAGCCATACATAACATACACAAAGGTACGGGTCTCACGACCCAACATTCAAGTCATACAGTCATACAAACCAGCAGCGGAAGTAACTTGTCTGAGTACAGACAACTAGTAAAATAAAAGAGGCTTGGAAAGCCTAGCTATACTACATGGTCCTTCACAAGCTCAGGGTCACCACCTGGGCCTTTAGCCTACTCGTTGATGTCAATGTCTACATAGAACCCATCAGAAGGGGTTGCAGCGTCTTCTGTAAAATGTAAATTATAGCAACATGAGTACAAAGGTACTCAGCAAGACTTACATCAGATCCTACATACATGCATATTATCAAGAAGGGTTGGTGGAGTTATTGCAGCAAGCCAGCTTTGACTCTTGGCTAGACTATCCTACGATACTTCAACTTGAAATGGTTTTGCGCACACGAGTCCACTACTCACCACTTCAATACACTACCGAGGATCCGCCTCCGTCTTCCTACGGAAGAGCCATCCTCGGCACTCACACTTATCTTGAGGCTTTTAGTAGTTTCCATTTACTTGTCTATGAACTGTATAGGCAACCAAGTAGTCCTTTACCGCGGACGCGGCTATTCGAATAGATCATGTTAACCCTGCAGGGGTGTACTTCTTCATACACGCTCTCACCACTTACCGTCGTTTACACGACATGTACTCGGCAACCTTCAAGCGGAAGCCCAACGTGGGTGTCGGCCACGACCTACCTAATCACCTAAGCCTCCAGTCCAGGTTTATCGCCTATCCAGGTTCCATCCGCAGGGAGTCCGGCCGAGGTTTCCCATACGGCCCCGAACGATGTGAACAGGGTTCCCGAGATACCTAACGGGTATTCGGTACACCGTGCCACGTACCTACCGCATCACAGCCCACCCCTACGGTCAGCGCTGTCCACGGCCTCCAGTAGGCTACAAACACCAGAAACTACTTGCAACTCCTGGACGGAGAACTAGGGTGAATAAGAAGCCGAGAGGGTCCATTGGTTTCGGGCCCAATGCATGGTAGTAGCTGATTCTTAAATCACACATACAGATCTCAGTGCTTAAGGTCGGCTTCAATGAAACAACCCACCATGTACTCCTACATGGCCTCTCATCGATACCTTTACCAAATCGTGTTCACCACACCACTCTCATTACCGACATAATCATTTCACTCTAGCCCATCACCCAGATGAACCAGACCTGACACGACTCTAAGCATAGCAGGCATAGCAAGGTAGGAACAACACATACATATGGCTCATACAACTCCTACACATGCTAGTGGGTTTCATCTAGTTACTGTGGCAATGACAGGTCATGCAGAGGAAATGGGTTCAACTACCGTAGCACACAGCAGTTTGAAACGCGTTGTCTTAATGCAGTAAAAGAGAGCAGGAGCGAGAACATGGGATTGTATCGATATGATCAAATGGTTGGTTGCTTGCCTGATGGGTCGATGCACTGATACGGTTCTTCGTTAGGGTAATCACGGTACTCCTCGGAGGCAGAACCTGTCGCAAAGGACACCGATACACAACCATCACCAAACAATGTGCAACAATATGATGCATGCATGAAACATGGCAATATGAGTGTGTTGGGCTAATGCAACTAAAACCAGAAGGGTTTGAACCAATTTGAATCAAAGATTCAAATTTCAAACTCAAACATGGCCTTTTAAAGTGCTTTTCCTTGTTCTGCTTTAAACATCAATTTAACTTGTTTGATCATGCATGAAAATAGTACAGATGGATAGATTGGATTTTTCTGATCATTTTACATATATAATTTGTCTGATTTGGAGTTACAGAATAAAAGTTATGAATTTTTGAAGTTTAAATAATATTCTGGAATTTCCTGATTTAAATTAAATCCAGAAATATATATATTGCGCCAGCATGACGTCAGCATGACGTCAGTGGTCAACTGCGGCTGGCTGGGGTCAAACCTGACGTGTGGGGTCCGCACGTCAGTGACAGGGGGTTTTAACAGGGTTAGTTTAATTCTAATTAAGAATTAGTGGCGCTGGGGCCCACTGGTCAGTGTCAGGGGGGTAGTTAGTTTAACTAATTCGGTTAGTGCTAATCCTAATTAGCTAACAGGGCTGGGCCCACCTGTCATGGACACAGGGGGGGTCCTGCCGTGGTCAAGGTGGGTCAAACCCACCGGCGACATGACGCCGGCGAGGCCCGAGACGGCGGCGCGATACAGAAACGCGCTACAGGGCACGGGCGAGGCCGTGCTTGGGCTCGTTGGAGAGCCCTTGCTCCCGCGCGTCGAACGGTGGTGGTGGCCATGCCTGAGGTGGCCGGTACCGACGACGGCGAGCTCGTGAGCGGCGGCCGGAGTTCGGGTGCGGTCGGGATCGGCGCTGCTGCTCGCAAGCGAGGGAGCTGAGGCGCTGGAGGGGCTCTACGGGTCGCGGCAAGCACAACGGGTGCACGCCCGTGACCAAATGGTCACCGGGGCTTCGCCGGCGACGAGCCCGTGCGGCGGAGCGTCTCGGCTCCGGTAGAGGGGCGGCTAGAGCTCGAAATCGAACATGGGGTTAGGGGGAAACGAAGCAGGGGCTCACGGGGATCATGCAGGGAGGGTCAGCGAGCTCGGGGAAGCACGAACGGCGGCGAATCGACGGCGACCATCGGCGGCGGTCGAGGACGAAGACGATGGCGTGGAGGCGATGCAGAGCTTCCCGAGGGGCTTGGCTTGGTGGGGAGGAAGAGGGGGTCGCGGCGGAGCTCCTGAGCTCAGCGGAGGGGCGAGGGGTGGCCGGTGACGGCTGCTATGGCGAACGGCGGCGAGGGGTGCGTTCGGACACGGGAGAGAGAGAGCGAGGGAGAGGAGAGGAAGAACCGGGGGAGAGTGAGAGAGAGCAGGGGAGGGCGTGGCGTCGTTCCAGGCCATCCAGACGAGGAGGGGAGGGGCAGGCAGGCAGGCGAGCTGGTGGCGTGGCACGGTGGCGCGCGCGCGCCGGGCACACTCCCCTCCCTCTGTCGAGGACGAAGACGACAGAGGAGGGAGGCGGGCTGGGCCGGCCAGCTGGCTGGGCCAGAGGCGCCAGGTAAGAGGCCCAGGTAAGGTTTCCCTCTTTTATTTATTTTTGTTTTTCTAATTTCTGACATTTGTTTTGATTTAAATAAAATATTAAATCATTTTATAACCTTATGCCAATTTTTGCAGGAGCTAGATATATTATTCTAGAGCTCCCCAACAGGTGGCATAATTTTTGGACATATATTAATATATATAACTAATATATTTCCAATGCAAATATTTATGCATTAATTCCAAATGCCCAAAATTAATACCTATGAGCTCTTAAAAATATTGGTTTGATTTTTATCTCTGTCCAATATTTTCAGAGAGCAACATGAGCATTTTCTTGGACCCTTTTGGAGAAATTTTTATTTGGGTCATTTTCAAAAATGATTCTGAGGGTTTCACAAATCCCCATTTCAAGATTAAATGAAATTTTAAACATGATGCACACACTCTGATGCATGACTAGCTAGGGTGTGACAACTCACCCCCACTCAAAAGAATCTCGTCCCGAGATTTGGGTTCCTCCGGGAAGAAGGCGGGATACTCGAGTCGAAGACGATCCTCCCTTTCCCAAGTTGCTTCATCCTCAGAATGGTGCGACCATTGTACTTTGAGAAACTTGATATTATGACGTCGAGTGGTACGCTCGGCCTGATCGAGGATACGAATGGGGTACTCTCGATATGTAAGATTATCTTGGAGATCAAGCGTTTCGTGGTCCACTCCACGGATAGGATCCGAGAAGCAACGCCTGAGTTGAGAAACGTGGAAGACATCGTGGACTCTGGAGAGGTGCGGAGGTAGTTCCAACTGGTAGGCAACTTCTCCTCGTTTGGCGAGAATGCGAAAAGGTCCAATGTAACGAGGAGCCAATTTGCCTTTGATACCGAAACGATGGGTTCCCTTCAGAGGGGTGACCCGAAGATAAGCCTTCTCGTCAACCTCGAAAGTCATAGCCTTATGTTTTCGGTCATATTGACTCTTTTGACGAGATTGGGCTGTTTTCAACTTTTCACGAACGATACGAACTTGTTCTTCTGCTTCCTGAATCATATCCGGGCCAAAGAATTGTCTTTCCCCGGTCTCTGACCAGTTAAGGGGTGTTCGACACCGTCGTCCATAGAGAACTTCAAAAGGGGCTTTACCCAAGCTAGATTGATAGCTGTTGTTGTAAGCGAATTCGGCAAATGGAAGGCACTTCTCCCAGTCCATTCCGAATGAGATAACAGAGGCTCGAAGCATGTCTTCTAGAATCTGGTTGACGCGTTCCACTTGACCACTCGACTGAGGGTGGAAGGCGGTGCTAAAGGAGAGACGGGTTCCCATAGCATTTTGGAAGCTTTCCCAAAATCGAGAGGTGAAAAGACTTCCTCGATCCGAGTTAATTTCCAAAGGAACACCATGGAGGGACACTATTCGGGAGATGTATAAGTCTGCCAGCTGACTAGCGGTTATACTCTCACGAACAGGTAAGAAATGGGCTACTTTGGAAAGACGATCGACAACGACGAAAATAGCATTATTCCCTCTCTTGGTCCTGGGAAAACCGGTAATGAAATCCATACCAATTTTATCCCATTTCCATTCAGGAATAGCTAAGGGTTGAAGGGTGCCAGCAGGCCGTTGATGCTCTGCTTTTACACGGCGACAGACGTCGCAATTAGCAATATACTGAGCAATTTCTCTCTTCATCCTAGTCCACCAGAACCTCTGGCGTAGGTCCTGATACATCTTAGTACTACCGGGATGAATGGTGAGAGGAGATTCATGAGCTTCCTTAAGGATCAATCGCCTCAGATTTCGCACTTTGGGAACCACTAATCGATTCCCGAAGTATACGACCCCTTGATCATTAATGGAGAAGCAATTCGCAATTCCTTTCTGAATGTTTCTCTTGATGCGGGAGATTCCCGGATCTACCTTCTGTGCTTTGATGATCTGATCCGTAAGGGTAGGTTTTGCCACCAAGGTGGAAAGAAAACCTTGAGGAACAATGTGAAGGTTAAGCTTCCGAAATTCCTCATGGAGAGGCGGTTGACTTTGTTGTAACATCAGGTTGTTACAATAAGATTTACGACTTAGCGCATCAGCCATGACGTTGGCTTTCCCTGGGGTGTAGGTTATTCCTAAGTCGAAGTCTGTGATCAACTCAACCCAACGTCTTTGCCTGAGATTCAGATCCGGTTGGGTGAAAATGTACTTCAGACTTTGGTGATCAGTGAATATTTCGCAACGGTTACCGAGGAGGTAATGTCGCCAGGTCTTGAGTGCATAGACTACGGCTGCAAGCTCTAGATCATGAGTAGGATAATTCTCCTCATGTGGGTGCAATTGCCGTGAAGCGTAGGCAATTACGTGTCGATCTTGCATGAGAATGCAACCTAGTCCTTGTCGCGAGGCGTCGCAGTAGATAACAAAGTCCTTGGAGAAGTCTGGCGGTACCAGTACGGGAGCAGAGGTCAGGCGTCTTTTCAGTTCCTGAAAGCTGTGCTCACATTGTGGAGTCCATTCGAACTTCTTATCTTTCTTGAGGAGTTCGGTTAGAGGTTTGGCAACTTTGGAGAAGTTCTCGACAAAGCGACGACAATAGCTCGCTAAGCCCAGAAAACTCCGAACTTGCTTGACCGATTCAGGTGGAGTCCAATTAAGGACGGCTTGAACTCGCTCAGGGTTAACAGCAATACCTTTACCAGATATTACATGACCCAGATAGGTCACTTCTGACAACCAGAATTCACATTTAGAAAATTTGGCATAAAGGCGATGCTCTCGAAGTTTCTTCAACACTAGCCTTAGATGTTCGGCATGTTCCTCCTCGTTCTTGGAGTAGATGAGTATATCATCGAGGTAAACCACGACGAATTTATCCAAATACTCCATGAAGATTGAGTTCATTAACCGAGAAAAGGTGGCTGGAGCGTTGGTTAAACCGAAGGACATGACGGTGTACTCGTATTGGCCATAACGAGTAACAAAGGCCGTTTTAGGAATGTCCCCGTTTCTGATTTTGATTTGATGGTAGCCCAACCTCAAATCCATCTTGGAGAAGACTGAGGATCCAGCGAGCTGATCATACAGGTCGTTGATCCTGGGGAAGCGGATATTTGTTCTTGATTGTGACCAAATTGACAGGTCGGTAATCTACAACCATCCGGTCCGTACCATCCTTCTTCTTGACGAATAGGACGGGGCAAGCCCACGGAGATGAACTAGGTCGGATGAAACCCTTTTTCAAGGACTCATCGAGTTGTTTCTTAAGCTCGGCTAGTTCTAGTGGTGCCATCTTATAAGGTCTTCTAGCAATCGGAACGGTTCCTGGGATGAGGTCTATTACGAACTCAACATCCCTGTCAGGTGGAACACCTGGCAATTCCTCTGGGAAGACATCCGGGAAGTCACGGACTACCGGAACGTCCTCAAGGTCTGGCAAAGGGCTGGCGTTAAGAGAATATAATTGTCGCTTGGCTATTCGGGTTAAGACATTGACTATCTTCCCCGAAGGATGGGTGAGTTGAACAGTCCTAGAGAAGCAATCAATTTGGGCATGATGAGCCGACATCCAGTCCATACCCAGAATGATATTAATATCTGAAGATTTAAGAGCTATCAAAGATGCGAGGAAAACAAGTCTGTCGACTTGGATTTCATTTCCATGGCTTACTCTAGAAGTTTGCCATTTGGATCCCGGAGTTTGAATTTCCATAGAGGTTGGCATATCACCGAATGCGACGTTATGCAAACGAGCATAATTTTCGGATATAAAAGAATGAGAGGCTCCTGTATCGAAAAGAACAGATGCCGGGTGGCAATTAACAAGGAGCGTACCGAGAACGACGTTGGGATCCTCTTGAGCTTCTTCGGCAGAGATACAGTTGACATGGCCACGTGAGGCGGTGGCCGGCTTGGCGTGGAACACTTTCCCTGTCGGCTTGCCACGGCCAACAGCTTTAGCAGACTGGTTGGGGTTGGTCTGGGGACACTCACGCATATAGTGGCCAGATTCCCCACACTTGAAACAAGTCACGGAACTGGTACGTGGAGGAGCATTGTTGGTTGGACCCCCATAGGGCTTGGCCGGTGCAGACTGTTGAACAGGGCGAGGCGCCTGGAAAGATGGCCTCGGTGTGAACCTGGGTGGCAGGGCGGTGTTGGGTACCCACACGCGGCGCTTCTGAGGACCAGCACCGGATGAGGAACCCATGTCACGGCCATGCTTGCGTGTTGCGTCATAGTCAGTCTGACCAGTTTCAGCACTGATGGCTTTGTTGACAAGTTTCTGAAAAGATGTGCACTCATGCAGACGGAGGTCACGGCGAAGCTCAGGACTAAGGCCCTTACGGAACCTTGCTTGCTTCTTGGCATCAGTAGACACTTCCTCAGTTGCATATCGTGCGAGATTACCAAACTCCCTGCTGTAAGCATCCACAGAAAGTCGGCCTTGGGTGAAATTGCAAAATTCCTCACGTTTACGGTCCATGAGACCCTCCGGAATGTGATGTTCACGGAAAGCCTCGCTGAATTCAGCCCAAGTAGTGACATGGCCCGCTGGGCGCATAGCTCCATAATTCTCCCACCATAGACTGGCGGGGCCTTCAAGATGATATGCAGCAAAGGTGACCTTGTCAGCCTCCGCTACCAGCGCGGAACGCAGTTTGTGAGAGATACTGCGAAGCCAGTCATCAGCGTCGAGAGGCTCGACGGAGTGGTGGAACGTGGGTGGATGTAATTTGATAAAATCACTGAGTGACACCACGTTAGTCCTCTGATGGTGTGCTGTGTTCTGTTCAATACGCTCCAACAAACGGTTGGTCTCCCGCTTGTTTCTCTCAGCTTCCATCATAACCTCGGCTAGGGAAGGAGGATGAGGCAGATTTGCATCCCTGACTTCACTGCCTTCGGCCTGCTCTTGAGGAGCAGGGTTAGTGCGCGTGTTGACCATCCTAGGTAAACAAGACAATGATTTAGTCAGGATGATAAAATTCCGACATAGGATATAAAATGTAAGGAATAACTCGAAATGCAAGATGATCATCCGTATGACATGGTAAATACAGAAACTGCTTCTTTATTCCATCGTCATACACACCATACAGGGTTTAGTACAAGACCAAACAAAGTACTATTACGGTGAAAAGAGGATTACATCTCATCGGAGGCATTCCAAGCTCCTATACATTATTTTTCTACACCTCCGGAAAGAGTACAAACTAGGTCATATCCCACGAGTCACGCGGGACGATAGACGACACAGCTAGTGCGAACTAGTGATACTACCACTAACTCAGACCGATCCGTAGTAGTCCTCGTAGAAGTCACCTCCATAGCCTGGAAGCTCAACATGATCATCCGGAAACAGACGATCTCGCGGAGCTTGTGGACCATAGGGGCTAGGATGAGGTCTTGGACCAACAGACGGTGGCCTGCGGGGACCGCGAGGTGGGGTGATGCCTCCTACATCACGCCAACCCATCACGTCTGGCAGAGCAGATCTCACAGGATAGAGATCGCGCATATCTGAATATCCAGCTTGCACCGCCGGTGCGAAACCGAGTCAATGTGGCCCAGTGGTCAGCACGGGTATTGAAGAGCTCTAACCTCAAGGCCCGATTTTCACGGTCCTTATCCTCGAGCATCTCAGCAGTGGTGCGAGTCCGTGAATCCTCCTGGGTGGGGTCAGCATAGATAGCCTGGAGATACCCTTGTGCTCCCGGAAGTGATCCTGGCATATACCGGAAATCAGAGTCCCGAAATAGACCAGATCTGACTCGCATGATGGTCATCATAGAGTAGGCGGCGTCCTGCACAGCCATCTCAATAGTAACCCCGAGTCCATAGGAGCAGTGAAGGGGCTCGGTGGATCCAGGATAAGATGGAAATATCCTGACAGTGCAGAGATACTGGCTTTGATTGAAGTCCCGAAATTGCTCTTCGACCGTGTACTCAGGATACCAGCGGTATCCAGCCTCAGTCATTACCCTGACCAACTTGGCAGTATGGCCGGGTACATCTAGGCATCGAGTCAGGCGAACCACTTGATTGAGGTCGCGAGTGGCCATCTGAAAGCACAATCATAATGCAAAGGCATTAGAATTTCTAGCAAAATTTCGGCAGCATAACAGCTGTAAATGCTCAAGAAGGATTTTGAGACATTTGACAAAGGATTTCATACACACTCAACATCATCATATCAAGTTCTGAGTCCATCCTAGCAACATAATATGGTAGAAGAACTGAACTAGGCTTGTATCCATCAAACCTATAAGGTACTACTGATTAGTAACACGTGATCCTGATAGAGAGAATAGATCCTAATTCCTTAACCCCCGGTGGAAGAATGGACTGACTCAGATCAGAATGTCATAAGATAAAGGAGTAAAAAGAGCCTTACGTTCCAACCCACAAACAATTCCCCTACATATAACTAAAGAATTTCTAGACTCAACATCGACCAGTTTGGCTTGGAGAACCTACAGGCAGTCCGGCTCTGATGCCAACGCTGTCAGGACCCCGACTCGATGTCACATCGATCTAGCCGGTAACACCTCATATCACTTTGCGGCCTCACGCACGGTATCCCCACGGGTGTCGCCTTACCTTTGCCCGGGACCGTTTGCGCCTTTTGGCTCACGTATATGATAGTGTCGCTAGCATCCATATGATAAGGAGCCCGGGCTGACATGACTAGTCGTAAACCCAAAGTGGCACAGACTTACAGGGACAGGCATCCATGACCCAGCTTCGAACGTGTCGGTCATCAGCAAGTGGGTCCGGGCTGTAGCACTGGGCTAGCAGGACTCCGGTAAACCGGGCTGTAGCGGGCTAACAGGACTCCGGTACTCAAAGCGTGACATTTCCCCGAAGGGACAGACACAGGAACGAAGAAGGACACATGCCGGCCAGCCTAAGTGTTCCAGAGCAGTAGCAAGCTACCATGGCTCAGCGGTAACACTAGGAGACATTTCCCGGTAAGAGAGGCTACTAAAGATAAACAACTAGATAGTCAGATCCCACACATACCAAGCATTTCAATCATACACACAATATGCTCGATATGTGCAAATACAACGAAGCATCACAACATGACTCTACGACACAAGTACTTTATTTAAGGCTCAGGGAGCCATACATAACATACACAAAGGTACGGGTCTCACGACCCAACATTCAAGTCATACAGTCATACAAACCAGCAGCGGAAGTAACTTGTCTGAGTACAGACAACTAGTAAAATAAAAGAGGCTTGGAAAGCCTAGCTATACTACGTGGTCCTTCACAAGCTCAGGATCACCACCTGGGCCTTTAGCCTACTCGTTGATGTCAATGTCTACATAGAACCCATCAGAAGGGGTTGCAGCGTCTTCTGTAAAAATGTAAATTATAGCAACATGAGTACAAAGGTACTCAGCAAGACTTACATCAGATCCTACATACATGCATATTATCAAGAAGGGTTGGTGGAGTTATTGCAGCAAGCCAGCTTTGACTCTTGGCTAGACTATCCTACGATACTTCAACTTGAAATGGTTTTGCGCACACGAGTCCACTACTCACCACTTCAATACACTACCGAGGATCCACCTCCGTCTTCCTACGGAAGAGCCATCCTCGGCACTCACACTTATCTTGAGGCTTTTAGTGGTTTCCATTTACTTGTCTATGAACTGTATAGGTAACCAAGTAGTACTTTACCGCGGACGCGGCTATTCGAATAGATCATGTTAACCCTGCAGGGGTGTACTTCTTCATACACGCTCTCACCACTTACCGTCGTTTACACGACATGTACTCGGCAACCTTCAAGCGGAAGCCCAACGTGGGTGTCGGCCACGACCTACCTAATCACCTAAGCCTCCAGTCCAGGTTTATCGCCTATCCAGGTTCCATCCGCAGGGAGTCCGGCCGAGGTTTCCCATACGGCCCCGAACGATGTGAACAGGGTTCCCGAGATACCTAACGGGTATTCGGTACACCCGGCCACGTACCTACCGCATCACAGCCCACCCCTACGGTCAGCGCTGTCCACGGCCTCCAGTAGGCTACAAACACCAGAAACTACTTGCAACTCCTGGACGGAGAACTAGGGTGAATAAGAAGCCGAGAGGGTCCATTGGTTTCGGGCCCAATGCATGGTAGTAGCTGATTCTTAAATCACACATACAGATCTCAGTGCTTAAGGTCGGCTTCAATGAAACAACCCACCATGTACTCCTACATGGCCTCTCATCGATACCTTTACCAAATCGTGTTCACCACACCACTCTCATTACTGACATAATCATTTCACTCTAGCCCATCACCCAGATGAACCAGACCTGACACGACTCTAAGCATAGCAGGCATAGCAAGGTAGGAACAACACATACATATGGCTCATACAACTCCTACACATGCTAGTGGGTTTCATCTAGTTACTGTGGCAATGACAGGTCATGCAGAGGAAATGGGTTCAACTACCGTAGCACACAGCAGTTTGAAACGCGTTGTCTTAATGCAGTAAAAGAGAGCAGGAGCGAGAACATGGGATTGTATGGATATGATCAAATGGTTGGTTGCTTGCCTGACGGGTCGATGCACTGATACGGTTCTTCGTTAGGGTAATCACGGTACTCCTCGGAGGCAGAACCTGTCGCAAAGGACACCGATACACAACCATCACCAAACAATGTGCAACAATATGATGCATGCATGAAACATGGCAATATGAGTGTGTTGGGCTAATGCAACTAAGACCAGAAGGGTTTGAACCAATTTGAATCAAAGATTCAAATTTCAAACTCAAACATGGCCTTTTAAAGTGCTTTTCCTTGTTCTGCTTTAAACATCAATTTAACTTGTTTGATCATGCATGAAAATAGTACAGATGGATAGATTGGATTTTTCTGATCATTTTACATATATAATTTGTCTGATTTGGAGTTACAGAATAAAAGTTATGAATTTTTGAAGTTTAAATAATATTCTGGAATTTCCTGATTTAAATTAAATCCAGAAATATATATATTGCGCCAGCATGACGTCAGCATGACGTCAGTGGTCAACTGCGGCTGGCTGGGGTCAAACCTGACGTGTGGGGTCCACACGTCAGTGACAGGGGTTTTTTAACAGGGTTAGTTTAATTCTAATTAAGAATTAGTGGCGCTGGGGCCCACTGGTCAGTGTCAGGGGGGTAGTTAGTTTAACTAATTCGGTTAGTGCTAATCCTAATTAGCTAACAGGGCTGGGCCCACCTGTCATGGACACAGGGGGGGTCCTGCCGTGGTCAAGGTGGGTCAAACCCACCGGCGACATGACGCCGGCGAGGCCCGAGACGGCGGCGCGATACGGAAACGCGCTACAGGGCACGGGCGAGGCCGTGCTTGGGCTCGTTGGAGAGCCCTTGCTCCCGCGCGTCGAACGGTGGTGGTGGTCGTGCCTGAGGTGGCAGGTACCGACGACGGCGAGCTCGTGAGCGACGGCCGGAGTTCGGGTGCGGTCGGGATCGGCGCTGCTGCTCGCAAGCGAGGGAGCTGAGGCGCTGGAGGGGCTCTACGGGTCGCAGCAAGCACAACGGGTGCACGCCCGTGACCAAATGGTCACCGGGGCTTCACCGGCGACGAGCCCGTGCGGCGGAGCGTCTCGGCTCCGGTAGAGGGGCGGCTAGAGCTCGAAATCGAACATGGGGTTAGGGGGAAACGAAGCAGGGGCTCACGGGGATCATGCAGGGAGGGTCGGCGAGCTCGGGGAAGCACGAACAGCGGCGAATCGACGGCGACCATCGGCGGCGGTCGAGGACGAAGACGATGGCGTGGAGGCGATGCAGAGCTTCCCGAGGGGCTTGGCTTGGTGGGGAGGAAGAGGGGGTCGCGGCGGAGCTCCTGAGCTCAGCGGAGGGGCGAGGGGTGGCCGGTGACGGCTGCTATGGCGAACGGCGGCGAGGGGTGCGTTCGGACACGGGAGAGAGAGAGCGAGGGAGAGGAGAGGAAGAACCGGGGGAGAGTGAGAGATAGCAGGGGAGGGCGTGGCGTCGTTCCAGGCCATCCAGACGAGGAGGGGAGGGGCAGGCAGGCAGGCGAGCTGGTGGCGTGGCGCGGTGGCGCGCGCACGCGCCGGGCACACTCCCCTCCCTCTGTCGAGGACAAAGACGACAGAGGAGGGAGGCGGGCTGGGCCGGCCAGCTGGCTGGGCCAGAGGCACCAGGTAAGAGGCCCAGGTAAGGTTTCCCTCTTTTTATTTATTTTTGTTTTTCTAATTTCTGACATTTGTTTTGATTTAAATAAAATATTAAATCATTTTATAACCTTATGCCAATTTTTGCAGGAGCTAGATATATTATTCCAGAGCTCCCAAACAGGTGGCATAATTTTTGGACATATATTAATATATATAACTAATATATTTCCAATGCAAATATTTATGCATTAATTCCAAATGCCCAAAATTAATACCTATGAGCTCTTAAAAATATTGGTTTGATTTTTATCTCTGTCCAATATTTTCAGAGAGCAACATGAGCATTTTCTTGGACCCTTTTGGAGAAATTTTTATTTGGGTCATTTTCAAAATGATTCTGAGGGTTTCACAAATCCCCATTTCAAGATTAAATGAAATTTTAAACATGATGCACACACTCTGATGCATGACTAGCTAGGGTGTGACAGTTAAGCGGGTCCAAAGTACTCTGCAACATGATTTTCCGGCACGACCAAAGCTCGACTAGCAATTCTCCCTCCGTCCTAGTCCCGGTCAAGCGGTGAAATTTGTGCCGCGCATACATAATTGCGCACTTAAAATACCATGGGCATAGGCGGAGGCACAGCTACAATGCGGTCCACAATGCGGCTCAACCACCCCAGGACCCATATACCTTCACTCTTTTCTTTCTTTCAGGTCCCTATCTTCTGGAGGCTCTTCTGGTAGCCTGATTATCGGATCCATCGCGGGACAGAAACACCAAGGAGGCAAGGAGCTTTGACGTACAAGGGAATCCCTAGGTGGTTTCTGATAACAATCGCTATACCTGTTTTACAAACCCACACACAGCTTGCCTTTGGTTAGGACATGTCAAATAGTCCTATTTTGCTTAATGCACTACTTGTATATATACGCCTTGACGTATTACTCAAATAACAATGTAAAATAATGTACACCGTCAGCTTATTATTACATTTCTTTATCTTTTCCCTTGACTATTTATTTTTTTACAAATTGCACCCGTACATTTTGGTACGTTCAGTCCGCCAGGGGCTTCAGTGTACCCCATAACACGGCAAGAAAAGTCCGAACACTTTCGACAGTGCGGCACCCCGAACTTATAGCATTATATGCATCAACTCCGAATCATGTCTTGGGTCAATAGTTGGGTTTGCCTGGCTCCCATGTTTTGCTGCCTTATGTTTCGCTATATCGGCTAAGGTGGCACAGGAAGAACTACTGCGATTGTGTCCCGGTTCTTCTGGACGAGCACCTCAGTAGAGAAAGCTGAAAACTGACTATCATGATACGGCGAGAGCTGGTCGCTATTCAAGAGGTCTCAAATCCTTAAAGATGTTTTCCTCTTCAGGCGAGGAGTCGGCCTTGTCCAATTGAGGCGTGTATAGCGCCCCAAGTTCGGCCTTCCGAATACCAGGGGCTACACCAAAATTTAAAATTATAGAACTTTTATGGCTAAGTGAGAGTGATAAAGCTGTATAGTCCGATTTCCTTGTTCGTTGCACTAAACACCTCCTTAAAGGACCAAAAATTTGGATAAAGAGTGTTTAGATTTATTCCGAACACCCCGGTACTAGTTACATGGGGGCAGAAGCCGACGACTGGCCAACTCTCAGATTTTATAAACGGCCGCACAGAAGGTAAAATTTTAAATCAGCAAGCGTTATATTGCGCAAAAGAACTTGTTTCATATTACAGGATAAAAAAATGTATTCATTCAAATATTACATCCTTCGCACATTGCTCCGCCACAAGGCGGGAGCCCTTCAGGACACTATCGTAATACTTTTCGGGGTGGCGATGCTCCTTGCCCTTCGGCGGCCCTTCGGTCTTCACCTTCTCGGCATCCATCTTTGCCCAGTGCACCGCACCTTCAATGCAAACTGACCGCTTTATTACTTCAAGCCGCGGGCAGGCATTGACAAGCCGCTTCACGAGACCGAAGTAGCTGCTGGGCAAGGGCTCGGCGGGCCACAGCCAGACTATAAGGTCCTTCATGGCCAGTTCGGCCGCCTTGTGCAGTTCGACCAGTTGCTTCAGCTGGTCGCTCAAGGGCACCGGATGTTCGGTCCCAATATACTGAGACCAGAACAACTTCTCTGTCGACCTCCCTTCTTCAGCTCGGTAGAACTCTGTGGCATCTGATATGCTGCGTGGCAGATCTGCGAACGCTCCTGGAGAGCTCCAAATTCGGGTCAGTAAAAGGAAAGTCTCCTTCGCATTCTTGCTTTGCATAAGGAATGCCTTACCCGCCGCTATCTTCTTGGCCGCCTCAATCTCCTGGAGGGCCTTTTGGGCTTTGGCTTTGGCGTCTTTCACGCTCTGGAGGGCCTTAGCAAGCTCGAACTCTCGCGTCTTAGAGTCACGCTCCAAGGACTCGTATTTTTTGACGAAATCCTAGAGCTCTTGCTGGACCTCGTCGAACCGGGCCTCTTGCTTCTCGCGCTCGGTGCGCTCCTTGGCCGCTTTGTCTTCGGCCTCAGTCAGCACCTTCTTCAGGGCCGCCACTTCGGTCGTGGCCCCTATTGAATTCATGACGCTTCTATGAGCTTAAACCATTTTTTGTTTATCAACATACAGACGGGGTATTATTTACCTTTGTTCTCCTTGAGCTGCATCTTCACGAGGCTGAGCTCTCCTTTGGTCCGCTCCAGGTCATGCTTCAGTCCGGAGACCTCAGCAGTATGAGCGGTAGCGGCTAGCAGTGACGCCTGCTTATTCACATGGACATTTTCTATTAGACTCCTGCGGATGTTATTTGATCCTCTGTTTGGCCTTTCTTTCCGAATGCCAAACAAAGCATCAGGGGCTACTGCCTATACTATGATATTTTCTTATAATTTCATTACTTACCTCAAAGCCTGTTAGGAGGCTGGCGCAGGCTTCCGTCAATCCGCTTTTGGGGACCGGGCCTTCTCGATCACCGCACTCATGATGGTGTTGTGCTCTTCGTCAATGGAAGCGCCGCGAAGCACTTCCAGCAAGTTGTCTGATGCCTCTTGATGGACAGGGGTCATCGGCACAGGCGGCTCACCCACCCTTAGTGAGAGGCTGCCTGCCTGAATCCGGAACCGCTGGGGGTTCTGGTGCAGTATCCGGCTGGGGGCCTGACTTGTTGCGGCCCCTTTATCGGAGTCCATGGGGGCTTCCCTCCCCCCCCCCCATGTGCCCGGAGGCTGGGATTTCGCCTTGGTCCGGTATCCTTTGAGACAACACCTCAGTGTCATCCGCAGGCCGGGGGGAGGTGGCCGTCGGGAGTGAATCATTGTTCATCGCCGAATGACCCAAAGACCCATCTGAGGAGGATACCCCGATGTGTGACTTGGCCGGACTGCATATGCATGTTTGGCATGGTAAGAAGCAATAAGTCAAAACATACCGGAAGTATTATAGTGTCCAGATACTTATGACTTCGCCAGGGGCTTGTCCCTGGGCAACCACTCCTCGTCGCTGTAGGCGGCTGTGGTGGAGTGGTTCGGAGGGAGGGTCTTTCCCTTCTTGGACCCTTCGGCCTCCCCAGATGGGGCGGCCTTCCTTTTCTTCTCCCCCCCCCCGGTTGCGGGGGGAGGGATTTCCTCTACCTCCTCCTCGTCTTCGTTGGAGGAGCACGCCTTGGTGTCTTCGAACGATGAGTCTGATACAACCTTGCGCCGGAGACCTTTCCTGGTCCCCGCGGCTTTCTTCTTGGCCTTCTTCTCCGGCACCTCATAGGGCGCTGGAAACAGCATCTTCGTTAAGAGGGACGATGCTGGATCTTCAGGTAGCGAAGCCGGACAGTTGATCTGCTCCGCTATCGTAGTTTCCTCCCGCGATGCGCTGGGAAAGGCACATCTTGCAAAATATAAAAACTTACCGGATTGGCGGGGCGCTTTGCGCTGAGTCCGCAATCTTCGGCTATGGGCGGTGGTACCTCGGCGGCCTTGAACAACACCTTCCAAACGTCTTCGTGCATCGTGTCGAAGAGCTCTCGCAGCGTCTGGTGTTTGGCCGGGTCGAACTCCCACATATTGTAAGCCCGCCTCTGACACGGAAGGATCCGGCGGATGAGCATGACCTGGGCCATGTTGGCAAGCTTGATTTTCTTGCCTATCATATTTTTGATTCAGGTCTGAAGTCCGGTCAGCTCTACTGATGAACCCCAGGCTAAGCCCTTCTCTTTCCAGGAGGTGAGCCGCATGGGGAAACCGGATCTAAATTTGGGGGCCGTCGCCCAGTTGGTGTAGCGCGGCTCGGTGATGTAGAACCACCCCGATTGCCACCCCTTCACGGTCTCCACAAAGGAGCCATCGGGCCAAGTGTCATTGGGCATCTTCCCCACCATGGCGCCTCCGCACTCGGCTTGCTGGCCGACCACCACCTTCGGCTTCACGTTGAAGGTCTTCAGCCATAGGCTGAAGTGGGGCATAATGTGGAGGAAGGCCTTGCACATGACGATAAACGCTGAGATGTTGAGGATGAAATTGGGGGCCAGATCATGGAAGTCTAGCCCGTAGTAGAACATGAGCCCGTGGACAAACGGGTGGAGGGGGAATCCCAGTCCACGGACGAAGTGAGAGAGGAACACTACCCTCTCCTGGGGTTTCAGGGTAGGGACGATTTTCCCTTCGGCCGGAAGCCGGTGCGCGATGTTCGCGGACAGGTATCTGGCCTCCCGGAGCTTCGTGATGTCCTCCTCCTTAACAAGGAGGCCATCCACTTGCCTCCCGCTCCAGACATGCTTGGAATGACTTTGCGGAGAAGGTGAGAACTTGCGCGCTGGAGCTTGAGTGAAGAAGAATGGGTGAGCAGAGGAAGAAGGAGGCGTGGGTGAAAAAGGGGAATCCTTATCTCTTTATAAAGGCGGTAGAAACTGTGCGCCTCCCCACTTGCCCCGTAAACTCGCTTATTCCCAAAGCGCCGCGTTGATGGCGCAGTTGGGTTACCCACACCCGTATTGATGAGAATCCCGTGATAAGGGGACATGATCTATGCTTCGACAAGACGTGCCAATGAAACCGCCTCGCAAAATGTGCAGTAACAGGTTGAGAAAAACGGTTCGAATAATGACCGGGCCGTTGATATGTCTCCAACGTATCAATAATTTTTTATTGTTCCATGCTATTATATTGACCGTTTTGGATGTTTATGGGCTTTACTTTACACATTTATATCATTTTTGGGACTAACCTACTAACCGGAGGCCCAGCCCGTGTTGCTTTTTTTTGCCTATTTCAGTATTTCAAAGAAAAGGAATATCAAACGGAGTCCAAACGGAATGAAACCTTCGGGAGCATGATTTTTGGAACAAACGTGATCCAGAGGACTTGGAGTGCAAGCCAAGAAGCAGCCGAGGTGGCCACGAGGGTGGAGGGCGTGCCCCCCCCCCCTACAGGGTGCGCCCCCCTATCTTGTGGGCCCATCGGGCAACCACCGACCTACTTCTTCCTCCTATATATACCCACGTACCCCGAAAACATCAGGGGAGCCAACGAAAACCTAATTCCACCGCCGTAACCTTCTGTATCCGCGAGATCCCATCTTGGAGCCTTCGCCGGTGCTCCGCCGGAGGGGGAATCGACCATGGAGGGCTTCTACATCAACACCATAGCCCCTCCGATGAGTTGTGAGTAGTTTACCACAGACCTTCGGGTCCATAGTTAGCTTCTTCTCTCTTTTTGGATCTCAATACCATGTTCTCCTCGATCTTCTTGGAGATCTATTCGATGTAACTCTTTTTGCGGTGTGTTTGTCGAGATCCGATGAATTGTGGGTTTATGATCAAGTTTATCTATGAGAAATATTTGAATCTCCTCTGAATTCTTTTATGTATGATTGAGTTATCTTTGCAAGTCTCTTCGAATTATCAGTTTGGTTTGGCCTACTAGATTGATCTTTCTTGCAATGGGAGAAGTGCTTAGCTTTGGGTTTAATATTGCGGTGTCCTTTCCTAGTGACAGCAAGGGCAGCAAGGCACGTATTGTATTGTTGCCATCGAGGATAAAAAGATGGGGTTTATATCATATTGCATGAGTTTATCCCTCTACATCATGTCATCTTTCTTAATGCGTTACTCTGTTCTTTATGAACTTAATACTCTAGATGCATGCTGGATAGCGGTCGATGTGTGGAGTAATAGTAGTAGATGCAGGTAGGAGTCGGTCTACTTGTCGCAGACGTGATGCCTATATACATGATCATACCTAGATAATCTCATAATTATTCGCTTTTCTATCAATTGCTCGACAGTAATTTGTTCACCCACCGTAATACTTATGCTATCTTGAGAGAAGCCACTAGTGAAACCTATGGCCCCCGGGTCTATCTTTTATCATATAAGCTTTCAATCTACTTTTATTTGCATCTTTACTTTTTCAATCTATATTATAAAATACCAAAATATATATTTATCTTATGATACTATCTCTATCAGATCTCACTTTCGCAAGTGGCCGTGAAGGGATTGACAGCCCCTTTATTGCGTTTGTTGCGAGTTCTTTGTTTATTCGTGTAGGTGCGTGGGACTTTTGAGGAGCCTCCTACTGGATTGATACCTTTGTTCTCAAAAACTGAGGGAAATACTTACGCTACTATTGCTGCATCACCCTTTCCACTTCAAGGAAAACCAACGCAAGCTCAAGACATAGCAAGAAGGATTTATGACGCTGTTGCCGGGGAGGTCTTCGCTCAAGTCAAGACATACCAAGTACTCATCACAAACTCATCTGCCTCGCATTTACATTATTTGCCATTTGCCTCTCTTTTTCCTCTCCCCCACTTCACCATTGCCGTTTTATTTTCCCTCTCTTTCCCAATTTCCTCTCTCGCTTTCGTTTGCCTCTTTTTGTTTGCTCGTGTGTTAGATCGTTTACCTTGTCGTAATGGCTAGTTCCTTATCCGCTCCTATGTCTCTCGAGTTTGAAGTTCTTCACTTCAAGCAAAGGCAAGGATAAAACTTAAAAGATGCTTGGTATAGGATGATGGAATCTTATCGCAATTGCACCCTAGAGGTGAATTTTAGAATTCTTCTTCGCAATTTTTATGTTGGGCTAAATATGTCGCATAGACAACTCTTGGATTGCATTGCCAAGGGAATTTTCATTGAAGTTGATCCTAGTATTGCACATGAAATTATAG
This sequence comes from Triticum aestivum, assembly GCF_018294505.1. Classification (NCBI taxonomy): domain Eukaryota; kingdom Viridiplantae; phylum Streptophyta; class Magnoliopsida; order Poales; family Poaceae; genus Triticum; species Triticum aestivum. Next base: position 402,978,432 of record NC_057810.1, on the reverse strand, counting down.
AGGGAATAGTGGGAACACTACCTCAAAAAGGGGGACCACATCCTACCCAAGAAGAAACTCAAGTGTTTGGAAAGATCTGCGAAGTAACAAAAATATTACAAAAGTCTCTTGAGCCTCTTAAAAGTGTTAGCGCAAATCTTCACCGCATGAATATGTTGATTACTCTTTGCAATAAGCGGTTGGATTCTTTAGATCTAAAAATTTCCGAGTATGAAGGGAAACATAAAGAATCTCCCGGATTCGAGCATGACTCCGCTAAAAAACTGAAATTAAAGATGGCACTACTTAGATCTATCTTCGCTTTTATGCCTAGCTAGGGGCGTTAAACGATAGCGCTAGTTGGGAGGCAACCCAATTTTATTTGTGTTTTTTGTTTTGTTTCTGTTTAGTAATAAATTTTGCATCTACCTTCTATTTAGATGTGTTTTATGTTTTAGTTAGTGTTTGTGCCAAGTAGAACCTATAGGATAACCTATGGTGATAGTTCATTTGATTCTGCTGAAAAACAGAAACTTTGCGCGCACGAAATTATTTTTGTTAAATCACAAAAACGTGCTTTTGCGTTGATTAGTTTTGATGTAGATCAATAGAAAAATTGTCCAGGACTTCCTATTTTGGCAGGAATTTTAGAGTTCCAGAAGTATTCGTGGGTTACAGATTGCTACAGACTATTCTATTTTTGACAGATTCTGTTTTTCATGTGTTGTTTGCTTATTTTGATGCATCTGTGGCTAGTATTAAGTGGTATGAACCATATAGAACTTGAAATACAGTAGGTTTAACACCAATATAAATAAATAATGAGTTCATTACAGTACCTTATGTGGTGGTTTTGCTTTCTTTCACTAACGGAGCTTACGAGATTTCCTGTTAAGTTTTGTGTTGTGAAGTTTTCAAGTTCTGGGTAAAGACTTGACGGACTATGGAATAAGGAGTGGCAAGAGCCTAAGCTTGGGGATGCCCATGTCACCCCAATATATTCAATAATAGCCAAAAGCCTAAGCTTGGGGATGCCTCCGGAAGGCATCCCCTCTTTCGTCTTCGTTTATCGGTAACTTTACTTGGAGCTATATTTTTATTCGCCACATGATATGTGTTTTGCTTGGAGCGTCTTGTATGATATTAGTATTTGCTTTTTAGTTTTCCACAATCATCCTTGATGTACACACCTTTTGGGAGAAGCCCACTTGATTGGAATTTATTAGAATACTCTGTGTGCTTCACTTATATCTTTTGAGCTAGATAGTTTTTGCTCTAGTGCTTCACTTATATCTTTTAGAGCACGGTGGTGGCTTAATTTTGTAGAAATTGCTAGTCTCTCATGCTTCACTTATATTATTTTGACAGTCTCTTAGAACAGCATGGTATTTTTTATGGTTATAAAATTGGTCCTAGAGTTGTAGGCATCCAAGTTGGGTATAATAAAAACTATCATAGGAAGTGAACTGGATGCTATGATCAATTTGATACTTGATAATTGTTTTGAGATATGGAGGTAGTGATATTAAAGTCATGCTAGTTGGGTGATTATGAATTTAAAGAATTTTTTTTCAAGGAACCGGCAGGAGCACTGCCTTTTCATTTCAGACGAAATGAGGGGGTAATATGTACAGAGGTGGCAGGTTTTCTAAGGAACCTGATGAAAACCCGTACAAAAACACAAACATCTTACATGTCACCCAATACCTGTCGCCACATGGGCCCTGCCGAAAGCCATGGCCCTCTATTTTATGTTGTCGAACGCGAGGGCAGCCACTTCCACATGAGTTAGGCGGGTCCCGTTGAAGATGCGGCGGTTACGCTCCTTCCAGATATTCCAGATGGTGTATAGGAGGCGACCACTACGGCATCGACTATCCTCCTTGGAGAGCGGGGCGATGAGCGAGTCCCACCAGTCAGAGATGCCCACGGCAGCCGGCGTTGCCATCGGGGCCGCTGGCACCTCCCCAGTCCATCGTTGTACATGTGACCAAACCGCAACCGCGAACGGACAGTCCTTGCACAAGTGATTTGCAGTTTCTGGTGCTCGCAGACAGAGAGGACAGATAGGGTCATGTGGCCAGCCGCGAATAGCAAGCATGTCCGCCGTGAGGATTTTCCCATGGAGAACCAGCCAGGAGAAGAGTTTGCATTTTGGTTCTGCATGGGCCTCGCAAATCTTGGACGGCGTGAACCTGGGGAAGGATCTACAGAACTGGGCCATGTAAGCTGAGGCAGAGGAGTAGGTGCCATTTGGGGTCCAACGCCAAGAGATTTTGTCTTCACGGTCTGGGGTCAGCATGGTTTGCGAAGTCAGAGAAGCTAGCTCGATGAACTCGTGCAGCTGTGGTGATGTGCTCAGTCTGGCGACTGATCTGATCCAGTTGTTGTCCTGAAACTCCTTCATGACCGATATCTGCTTTCTCGTGGCGATGGTGAAAAGCTCGGGGGCGATGAGTCGCAGAGGGCCCCTTCCTGACCAGTCGTCATGCCAAAACAGAGATTTCCGGCCATTTCCCAGGACGATGGTGGTGGAAGCCCTGATAGCGCCATGTCCACCTCGTCGCAGGGAATGGCGGAGCCCACCCACTGCCGGGTAGGGTCGGTCCACATGAGCCAAGGCCAGCGCAGGCGAAGAGCCCTGCTAAATCTCTCAAGGTCTGTGATCCCGAGCCCACCGAGGGCTTTCGGCCTGCACACCGTCTTCCAGTTGACCAGGGAGTGCCCCCCAGACGCGTTTTCAAAGTTGTCGCCGCTCCAGATGAAATTTCGTGAAATCTTGCTGAGCTTGTGATTGGCCCAAGCCGGGAGGGAGAACGCAGTGAGGTGGTGTGTGGCAATAGCACACAAGAGAGACTTTGCCAAGGAGACCCGTCTAGGCCTAGCGAGGTTTTTGCCCTTCCATCCCGGCAGTCTGCCCATTGCCTTGTCGAAGAGAGGTTGGAGGTCCGCTTGTTTGAGCCGCCCAGTATGGAGGGGGAGGCCCAGGTACTTTGCGGGGAGGGAGGCAATCTTCACGGGGAAGCCCAAAAGGATGATTGTGAGGTCGAGCCCATGACAGCGGATGGGGAACACTTCCATCTTGGTTACGTTGGTGATGAGGCCCAAAGCCTCGCCAAAACAGGTCAGGATCTTTGCGATGGCATCAATCTCATCCTTGACCGGATTGACGAAGATGTCGACATCATCAGCGTAGAGTGAGATTCTGCAGGTAGCCGGGCGAGCCTTGATCGGCTTGAGGATCCCTTCTAGAGAGGCCGCACGGAGCATGAGCTGGAGAGGGTCGATGGCCAGGATGAATAGCTTCGGGGAAATGGGGTCGCCCTGTCGCAGGCCGCATGCATGGTCAAAAGGGGTGCCGGGGTTCCCGTTTAGTAGGATCCTGGAGGAACATGTTGCGAGGGTCATGCAGATCCAGTCCCACCAGCGCTGGTTGAACCCAAGTTGCTGAAGCACCTCCAGCAGGTAGGCCCAGCCCACGGAGTCAAAAGCCTTAGAGATGTCCAGTTTGAGGAAGAGGCCAGGCGTTTGGGTGCGATGGAGCTCCTTCACCAAGTTTTGAACGTGCAAGAAGTTATTATGAATGCACCATTTCTTCACGAAGGCGCTCTGACAATTGGAGACCAGCGTAATTAGCCACGGAGCTAGACGGTTTGCCAACAGCTTGGAGAAGATATTGGAAATGCTATGGATCAGACTGATTGGGCGGTAGTCCCCAATCCAGGCAGGCGTTTGCCTTAGGCAGCAGGATAATGTTTGCCGAATTTATGAGCCCCGCACAATCGCCGCGGAGGTTAGCCAAATGCATAATTGCGTTCACGACGTCGGTCTTGATGATCTCCCAGCAGGACTTGAAGAAGGCACCGATAAAACCGTCTGGGCCGGGTGCCTTGGCCGAAGGTAAGGAGAAAACTGCCTCCTTGATTTCATCCTCGTCGAAAGGGGAATCCAACTCAGAAAGATCATGGTGTTGAATTCTGATGTTCTCCCAAATTATGCGTTTCGTCCGTTGCGTGGCCGTTCCGAGGTGCTCCTGGAAGTGAGCAAGTAGGGCTTGCTCCTTATCTTCCTTGGTAATTGCCAGCCCCGTGTTGGTCCTGATGGATTGGATGAAGTTCTTGCGCCTTCTGCCATTCGCCCGAGCGTGAAAGAGCTTTGTGGTGGCGTCACCGGGCCTGATCCAGGTTAGTCTCGAACGTTGCCTCAACTTGGTTTTCTGAATGGCGAGGAGACCGAGGTAGGATGCCTTAAGCTGCCGCCGAAGCTCCCTTTCAGGCTCAGAGAGGGGTCGTCCCACTTCCGCAACATCGAGCCGCCGAATGATCTCTTTAGCCACCGAGATCTGGGTGTTTAGAACACCGACCTTCTCCTTCTACCACATGCGCAAGGCCTTCGCAGTCCTACAAAGCTTGATGTGTATCCTATGGATCGCGTCATGAGCCTGGACGGGCTTGTTCCAAGCCGCGGAGACGGCCTCGTGGAAGCCAGGAAGGCGCAACCAAAACTCCTCGAATTTGAAGGACGGCTTCCTTGGATTGTCAATACATCCCTGAAGGTATAGTGGTCTGTGGTCTGAGCAAGCCGTGGAGATGGCCTGTAGGTGGGCATTTGGGAAGAGCGTGTCCTAGTCATCGGAGTGGAAAACGTGGTCGATTTACTCAGCACCGGACTAGCCTGTTCATTAGACCAGGTGAACCGCTGCCCGCATAAATGGTGCTCCTTGAGATTCAAGAAGTTCAGTGCCCTCCTGAACTTCCCAATGAGTCTGCGGTTTATGTTGTTGTTGTTCTTGTCTGCCGCTTTTATGATGAGTTTGAAATCACCCAGTAAAAGCCACTCACTCCGGGACACAACAGCAAGAGCCGTCAGCTCCTCAATGAAAGCCAGCTTCTCCTGCTCTCCTTGAGGGCCGTAGACGCAGGAGATGGTCCAGGAGACGCGGTCGTTGAGCATGGTGATTGTGGTAGAAATTGTGGCCGCTGATGCGTGGTGGTCCGACATGGAGAAGAACCGGTCGGAGATGGCAAGAATCATGCCGCCGCGAGTGCGGGCCACCGGCAGGGCGAAGTAGTTTGCAACGAAGCAAGGGCCAAGCATTTCCCGGATTATGAAGTCGTCCACTAACTGCAGCTTTGTCTCTTGGAGACAGACGATGGTAGCATGCGCGTCACGCACCATGTCATGGACGGTATCGCAGCGAGCGGGGGAGTTGAGACCGCGGACGTTCCAGCAGATGATTTTTACGTCAGATTGCGCCATATGGGAAACTTGAGAATAGCACGGGGGACGCCTTCCACGGGATTGGCCTCGTGAGGCGCACGATGTCGCTGGAGTGGGGAGAGGTCGCGTAGGTCGTGGAGGTCGTGTAGCGATGCAGACGCAAGACATAGATTGAAGCTAGCGGCTTGAACTAAAGATTACATTGAAGGGAAGATAGGCGGCGTCTGGCCGCGGCGGGTCGAGGTTCTGGATGACGAAAGCGAAAAACGAACAACAGAAAAAGAGGTACAACACTTTCAGCCCGTAGGGAAGTGATCGGGCCTAAACAGATGGCACTTCTACTCAACATTGGCTTGGGCAACCACGCTTGCAGGGTCCTGAGTGGCCTTCTTGCTTTTCTTTCCCTTCTTCTGCGAGATGCTCTTGGCGTGCGCCACAAGCCCGACGATCGCCTGTACCACCGGGGCCGCAAGCGGAGTAGAGAACAGGTCGAGGTAGGCTTGCTTGGCCTTGGCGTCGTAGCCAACGGACGGGTCCAGAACGCCGTAGACCCTTGCGATGAGCTCCTGGACTGCCTCCGAGCCGGCGCCGGGCAGGGCCTTGGCCTTCTTCTTGTCCAGCCGCACACTACCCCGAGTGGCGGCGACTGGCAAGCCGCCCTTGCCCTTGTGGGCCGCTGGGGTAGACAGCAATGGGGCATGTGCCGTGTCGGCCACGCGGTCTAGGAAGAGGTCCAGAGGGCCTCGCTCGGCATGGTCGAGCCAGAGGCCCGCGCGCCCGGCTGAGCAGGGGCAGCAGCATCGACGATGCCAGCGGCCGGAAGACCACACAGAGGGGCGATCACCTCTTCGTCCTGCACGTCGGAGGGAGGCGGAGGCTCGAAGATCGGCACGGGGGACGCGGCACCATCCGCAACCCCAGAGGGAGCAGTGGCCTCGCTAGTTGGAGCTGCGGCCGTGACCAGCGCGGGGACGACAGCAGCAGCTGGGTCGGGAGCCACGAACGACTCGACAGCCACCGGACGATCCATGACGAGGGGTGCGGGAGGAGCTGACGGAGGGTGCGCGTCGCCCGGCCGCGGAAGATCCGGCGCAGAGAAGGACCAGGCTTCATTCATCGGCCCGTCGAGTCGCCGTGCAACCGGAGAAAGGGCGATTCCAGCCATGGGGCCGGACAGAGGCAGCAAGGGGTCGAGCGGCGGCGAGGCCACACTGGCCAGCACACCCGACGCGCAAAGGGGAGAAGGCCATGAATTTAAAGAATGCTTGTGTTGAAGTTAGCAAGTTTTTTTCTTTTTTCGAGCAACCGGCAGGAGCTCTGCCTTTTCATTAAGAAGAAGAGAATCGGCCAGTTTATAAGGAAAACTGGCCAAAAACCGATACATCTGCGATACACGCACACGCCAGCCCCAAGGCTGCGCACCACTCGAGTCGACGACACTGTCACCCAAGTGACTAGAGACAACACCCTACAACAGAACAATGGGCTCCGGAGCCGCCGCTCCAACATCCACACCGGCCCCGAGGCCACGCACCGGCCTAGTCGATGGCTCCGCCTCCCTAGAGGCCAAAGCCAACACCCAACGCACACGAGATCTCCGGCGCCGCTGCACCGGCTTCCACTCCGGCCCCGAGGCCGCGAACCCACCTAGTCAATGACCATGTCGCCCTCGCAACCAAAGCCAACCACCACATGAAGGAGATACTCGGAGCCGCCGCTCCGACTTCCACGCTGTCCCCGAGGCCGCGCACACGCCTAGCCGACGACGAAGTTGCAAAGCCACAGAGCCACCACCAGCAGATGAACGATCGGACCTCCAAAGGCGTCACCCCCAAGAGGGAAGCGACAAGGAACACCGCCGACGCCCACTTCGGCCAAGGCCGAAGTTTGGGTTTTCACCCGAAGAGCCCGTGGCTGAGATGACGAGGGAGGTGAAGGGGCTCCACGACATCGCCTCCAACAAGGGAACGACATCCTAGGACGCTGTCGACGCCGGCATCGACCGAGGTCGAGCTAGGCTTTCACCCGGAGCTCTCCAAACCCATCTTCACCACAGCCAATCACCACCGGCGGCGGCCGAGCACTCTACACCGATCACCACCACCAACCACCTCTTACACGGCAAGCAAAACCACCACGGCACCACGCGCCGTCATGGCAGCCCGCACCAACCGCCAAGAGCGGCGCCGCCGCGCCGCCATCCTCCCTCCTCGCTGTCGTAGCCAATGCAGCATCGCCCGCAGCCCGCCGAACTCGAGGTTGACCACCACGCACCAGATCCGGGGCAGCCTCACCCGGATCTGCGCCCCGGACGCTGCCGGGACCCGCCGTAGGAGCACCAGAAAGCTGGGAACACCTCGTGCCGCTCTCCCGCCGGCCGCCACACACCAGATTCGCCGGAGCCCTGCCCGGATCCGCGCCCGCCCGTCCCATGCGACGCCGCCGTGTCGCCGTCCTCTCCCGTGGCACGCCGCCACCGCCACGGACCTGCAGCTCCCGGCCGGAACCGCCGCGTCCCGACCAGCCTACCACCCGCGGTGACCCGCCGTAGCAGCCACCGGCCGCGCCAGATCTGGGCTCGGGCCCCAGACCCGCGCCCTCCACGCTGCAGCGCCAAAGGAGCTCGCCGGTGCGCCACATCAACTCCGCCACCGCGTTCCTGGGGCCGCCGCCCCGGCCTACCCACGCCAGAGAGCCGCCATCGCCGCCCCAGCCGAACCCGACAGCCTCCGGCGCCACGGTGAGAACCTGCCCCGACACCATTTGGCGGCAGAGGCCCGCAGCCCCCGGTGCCGCCTGGGTGCGACATGGGGGGAGGAGATCTTCCTGGCCGAGTTATTGCCCTTCAATTCTCCTGAAGTTAGCAAGTCACGTAGCATGCACGTATGGTTAAAGTTGTGTAACAAATTTGAAACATGAGGTGCCCTTGGATTGTGCATCCTTATGAGTGGCGGTCAGGGACGAGCGATGGTCTTTTCCTACCAATCTATCCCTCTAGGAGCATGTGCGTAGTGCTTGGTTTTTGATGACTTCTAGATTTTTGCAATAAGTATATGAGTTCTTTTGACTAATGTTGAGTCCATGGATTATACGCACTTTTACCTTTCCATCATTGCTAGCCTCTTCGGTACCATGCATTGCCCTTTCTCACCTTGAGAGTTGGTGCAAACTTCGCCGGTGCATCCAAACCCCGTGATATGATACGCTCTATCACACATAAACCTCCTTATATCTTCCTCAAAACAGCCACCATACCTACCTATTATGGCATTTCCATAGCCATTCCGAGATATATTGCCATGCAACTTTCCACCGTTCCGTTTATCATCATGATGCCATTACTATTGTCATATTGCCATTGCATGATCATGTAGTTGACATCGTATTTGTGGCAAGGCCAATTTGCATAATTTTTCATACATGTCACTCTTGATTCATTGCCCATCCCGGTACACCGCCGGAGGCATTCATATAGAGTCATATCTTGTTCTAGTTTTGAGTTGTAATTCATGAGTTGTAAATCAATAAAAGTGTGATGATCATCATTATTAGAGCATTCCCCCCCCCCCCAAAAAAAATAAAGGCCAAAAAAAGGAAAGGCCCAAAAAAAAGGAAAAAGAAAATAAATAAAAAGGGTGCAATGTTACTATCTCTTTTTTCCACACTTGTGCTTCAAAGTAGCACCATGTTCTTCATATAGAGAGTCTCATATGTTGTCACTTTCATATACTAGTGGGAATTTTTCATTATAGAACTTGGCTTGTATATTCCTACAATGGGCTTCCTCAAAATGCCCTAGGTCTTCGTGAGCAAGCAAGTTGGATGCGCACCCACTTAGTTTTCTTTTGTTAATCTTTCATACATTTATAGCTCTAGTGCATCTGTTGCATGGCAGTCCCTACTCCTCATGTTGACATCAATTGATGGGCATCTCCATAGCCCGTTGATTATCTTTGTCAATGTGAGACTTTCTCCTTTTTGTGTTCTCCACACAATCACCATCATCATATTCTATTCCACCCATACTGCTATATCCATGGCTCACGCTCATGTATTGCATGAAAGTTGAAAAAGTTTGAGATTATTTAAGTACGAAACAATTGCTTGGCTTGTCATCGGGGGTGTAGAATTTGGGAGCATTTTTGTGTGACGAAAATGAAGCATAGCCTAACTATATGATTTTTGTAGGGATGAACTTTCTTTAGCCATGTTATTTTGAGAAGACATGATTGCTTTTATTAGTATGCTTGAAGTATTACTATTTCTTATGTCAATATGAACTTTTATTTTGAATCATTTGGATCTGAACATTCATGCCACAATAAAGAAAATTACATTGTGAATTATGCTAGGTAGCATTCCACATCAAAAATTCTATTTTTATCATTTACCTACTCGAGGACGAGCAGGAATTAAGCTTGGGGATGCTTGATACGTCTCCAAGGTATCTATAATTTTTGATTGTTCCATGCTATTATATTACCCATTTTGGATGTTTATGGGCTTTACTTTACACATTTATATCATTTTTGGGACTAAACTACTAACTGGAGGCCCAGCCCGTATTGCTGTTTTTTTGCCTATTTTAGTATTTCGAAGAAAAGGAATATCAAACGGAGTCCAAATGGAATGAAACCTTCGGGAGCATGATTTTTGGAACAAACGTGATCCAGAGGACTTGGAGTGCAAGCCAAGAAGTAGCCGAGGCGGCCACGAGGGTGGAGGGCGCGCCCACCCCTACAAGGCGCGACCCCCTATCTCGTGGGCCCCTTGGGCGGCCACCGACCTACTTCTTCCTCCTATATATACCCACGTACCCCAAAAACATCACGGGAGCCAATGAAAACCTAATTCCACCACCGTAACCTTCTGTATCCGCGAGTTCCCATCTTGGAGCCTTCGCCGGTGCTCCGCCGGAGGGGGAATCGACCATGGAGGGCTTCTACATCAACACCATAGCCCGTCCGATGAGTTGTGAGTAGTTTACCACAGACCTTCGGGTCCATAGTTATTAGCTAGATGGCTTCTTCTCTCTTTCTGGATCTCAATACCATGTTCTCCTCGATCTTCTTGGAGATCTATTCGATGTAACTCTTTTTCCGGTGTGTTTGTCGAGATCCGATGAATTGTGGTTTTATGATCAAGTTTATCTATGAGAAATATTTGAATCTCCTCTGAATTCTTTTATGTATGATTGAGTTATATTTGCAAGTCTATTCGAATTATCAGTTTGGTTTGGCCTACTAGATTGATCTTTTTGCAATGAGAGAAGTGCTTAGCTTTGGGTTCAATCTTGCAGTGTCCTTTCCCAGTGACAGCAGGGGCAGCAAGGCACGTATTGTATTGTTGCCATTGAGGATAAAAAGATGGGGTTTATATCATATTGCATGAGTTTATCCCTCTACATCATGTCATCTTTCTTAATGTGGTACTCTGATCTTATGAACTTAATACTCTAGATGCATGGTGGATAGCGGTCGATGTGTGGAGTAATAGTAGTAGATGGAGGCAGGAGTCGGTCTACTTGTCGCGGACATGATGCCTATATACATGATCATACCTAGATAATCTCATAATTATTCGCTTTTTTATCAATTGCTCGACAGTAATTTGTTCACCCACCATAATACTTATGCTATCTTAAGAGAAGCCACTAGTTAAACCTATGGCCCCCGGGTCTATCTTTTATCATATAAGCTTTCAATCTACTTTTATTTGCATCTTTACTTTTTCAATCAATATTATAAAATACCAAAAATATATTTATCTTATCATACTATCTCTATCAGATCTCACTTTTGCAAGTGGCCGTGAAGGGATTGACAACCCCTTTATTGCGTTGGTAGCGAGTTCTTTGTTTGTTTGTGTAGGTGCGTGGACTTTTGAGGAGCCTCCTACTGGATTGATACCTTGGTTCTCAAAAACTAAGAGAAATACTTACGCTACTATTGCTGCATCACCCTTTCCTCTTCAAGGAAAACCAACGCAAGCTCAAGACGTAGCAGCCGTGGTGTGATGTCACGTTGTGAAAAGTTGTCAGCAGATTAGATTTGTGGAATATTTTGCTCTCTACGGTGGTATGTGGAAACAGTTTTGCAGAGCCGGACACGATCCTTGTGTTCAAAATCTTCTATGGAGGACAATCTGCGCACCGGACTCATCGTCATTGAAGCCTGGTTCAGGAGCTACTGAGGGAGTCCTGGATTAGGGGGTCCTCGGACAGCCGGACTATGTACTTGTGCCGGACTGTTGGACTATGAAGATACAAGATTGAAGACTTCGTCCCGTGTCCGGGTGGGACTCTCCTTTGCATGGAAGGCAAGCTTGGCTATTTGGATATGTAGATTTCCTTCTCTGTAACCGACTCTATGTAAACCTAGCCCCCTCCGGTGTCTATATAAACCGGAGGGTTTAGTCCATAGGACAAGAACAATCATAATCATAGGCTAGCTTCTAGGGTTTAGCCTCTATGATCTCGTGGTAGATCAACTCTTGTAATACTCATATCATCAAGATCAATCAAGCAGGAAGTAGGGTATTACCTCCACAGAGAGGGCCCGAACCTGGGTAAACATTGTGTCCCCCGCCTCTTGTTACCATTAGCCTTAGACGCACAGTTCAGGACCCCCTACCCGAGATCCGCCGGTTTTGACACCGACAACAGGAACGAAGAAGGACACATGCCGGCCAGCCTAAGTGTTCCGGAGCAGTAGCAAGCTACCATGGCTCAGTGTAAGCACTAGGAGACATTTCCCAGTAAGAGAGGCTACCAAGGATAAACAGCTAGATAGTCAGATCCCACACATACCAAGCATTTCAATAACATACACACAATATGCTCAATATGTGCAAATACAACATGGCATCACAAAATGACTCTACAACTCAAGTATTTTATTCAATAGGCTCCGAGCAGCGAGATATTACAAACATTGGTCTCATGACCCAACATTCAGAGCATATAAATCAAAGCACATGCGGAAGCTTAACATGTCTGAGTACAGACATCCACAAATGAAAAAGGTTGAGAAGCCTGACTATCTACCAGATACTGCCGAGGGCACAAGATCGTAGCTGAGGTAACAAGCTAAACGTCGAAGTCCACATGGAACTACTCGCGAGACTAAAGTCTTTGTGCAAAAACAGAAATTAAGCAAACATGAGTACAAATGTACCCAGCAAGACTTACATCAGAACTAACTACATATGCATCATTATCAACAAAGGGATGGTGGGGTTTAACTGCAGCAAGCCAGCTTTGACTCAGTGGCTATCCTGAACTACGACTGCAATTAACTCTTTTGAGGTGGCGCACACGAGTCCACATATTCTCCATATCAATACACCACTATGGATCTGCTCCCGTCTCCCTACGAGAACGCCATCCATAGTACTCACGCTTATCTTGCGCATTTTAGGGTATCCACTTTCACTTGTCTATGAACTGTATAGGCAACCCAGTGGTCCTTTACTGCGGATGCGGCTATTCGAATAGCTCATATTAACCCTGCATGGGTGTACTTCTTCACACACGCACTCGCCACCTACCGCCATGTACACGTCATGTATCTCGGCAACCTTCAAGTGGAAGCCTGGCGAGGGAGTCGGACACAACCTGACTAATCACGCAAGCCTCTAGTCCAGGTTTATCGCCTATTCCATCCGCAAGGAGATCCGACCGGGGTGTCGCTCATGGCCCCAAACGATATGAGCAGGGTTCCCAAGCCCACCATCTGGGTGCCACTTGGTACACCGTGCCACTGCACCTAGTTTGTCCCAAGCCCACCTGTACTGGGTGCCACTTGGTAGACTACTAGCACTACCTACAAACACCAGAAACTAGTTGCAACTCCTGGACAGAGATCATGCTGATTAATAAGTTGAGCAGGGTCGAGTTACCGGAACCCAATGTGTGGTAGCAACTATTGATGGATCAAAAACACAGAACTCAGTTCCTGAGGACGGTTTCAATAAGACAACCCACCATGTACTCGTATATGGCCTCTCACAGCTACCTTTACCAAATCGTGTTCATACACTTAGCTCACACACAGTAGGACATGTTCATCACCATTCTAATTCATCCCCGATGAATCAGACCTGACTCAACTCTAAGCAGTAGCAGGCATGTCAAACAAGCATGAATTAGTAGGCACATCAGGGCTCAAACAACTCCTACTCATACTAGTGGGTTTCATCAATTTACTGTGGCAATGACAGGTCATGCAAAGGGGAAGGGGTTCAACTATCACAGCAAGTAACAGATGAAACGTTGTTGTCCTAATGTAGTAAAACAGAGCAGGGGCGAGAGAGTGGGATTGTATCGGAATGAACAAGGGGGTTTTGCTTGCCTAGCACTTCTGAAGATAATATAGTTCTTCATTGGTGTCATCGAACTCATCGTCGGGACATCGTCTAGTGAGAGGGGACAAATACCGGCAACAGAGAAGGAAACACAATCAATGCAATGCACAATATGATGCATGATCATGACATGGCAATATGAGTGTGTTGGCCTAATGCAACTACATTCAGATTGGTTTGGGTCATTTTGAACCAAAGGTTCAATCCCAAACTCAACTTATGAGTTTAAATAGTGCATTATCATGTTTTATACTAAACAGCAAGGTTAAGTTTCTTAAACATGCATGAAACCAGTACAGATGGATATATTGGATTTTTCTGATCATTTCTCATATATAATTTATCTTATTTGGAGTTATGGATAATTTTCTATGAATTTTAGAAGTTCTGGGCATTTTTTGAATTTTCTGATTTATTTTAAAACCTGAAAAATCACTTACTGCGTCAACATGACGTATGGCTAAGGTCAGCAGGTCAACTGACCCGGTCCAAGACAAACCTGACCAGTGGGGCCCACAGGTCAGTGACACATCTAACTACCAGAATTAGTTAGTGTTAGATTAGGCACTAATCTAGGTTAATTAGCACTAACTAAACCTAACTAAGAATTAATAGGGGCGGCCCATGCGTCAGTGACCCTGGGGGGTCAAACAAGGGTCAAACCCGGGTCAACTCGCCGGAGTTGACCCGCGGCTCGTCGCCGGCGACGCCAGGACGGCGGAGGGCATCGGGATTCCTCCTACGGCAACCAAACTGCCAGCGGAGGGCATCTACGTGACATGGGCACTCGTCCGCATTGAGTAGTGGTAGTGGCTGGGCCTGAGATGGCCGGAGTCGTCTCCGGTGTCGACCTTGGCGGTCGCCTGAGCTCGGGGTCGACGCTACTGTGGTCGAGGAGGATCGTGCGGGGCACCTACGTGCTCTACGCGGCGTGGGGAGGGAGCTGAGCACGACGGCCGGGCCGCTAGGTGGCCGGAGGCACGTCGGCGGCGGCGCATGCAGGCGAGCAAGGTGCGACGGCTATGGTGCACGAGAGTGAGAACGGAGAGAGGGAAAAGGATCAGTGGCTCACAGCGGGTGCAGGGGAGCGAACGGCGAGGGCGAGGAGGCATGTGGGAGGCATGGACAACGACGGAGCATCTCCGGCGATCTGGGGGTAGAAGGTTGAAGACGATGGCGTCGGTGGCATTCGGGGGCGTCCGGCATTGCTTGACTCGGCGGAGAGGATGAGGGCGTCGAGGCGGAGCTCACAGACACGTCGGCGAGGCGAGGGGGAGGCAGTGGTTGCGGCAGCAGCAAGCGGCGGCGACGGCTGCGCTCGGTGGGGAAAGCAGAGGAGGAGGAGGAGAGCATTCGGAGGAGAGAGGGAGGGGTCCAGAGCATCCAGACATTGCGCTGGCATTGTGTAGGCGCGACGAGGGGGAGCCAGGCAGGCTGGGAGGGAGGAGGTGGCCAGGGCATGTGCATGCGCGCGTCGGCCACACGCGCATCCTCCTGGCAGAGGAGGAAGATGACACAGGAGGAGGCGGTGGTGGACTAGGCCGCACAGTGTTGGGTCGGTTGACGCCAAGTGGGCTACAGGTAAGTGCCAGGTCATTTTCTTTCTCTCTCCTTTTTCTAATATTTCTCTTTTTCTACTATTCTGTAACTTTTGTGGCTTTTCAAAAAATACTTAGGCTCACTCAAAAATCATGAAACTGCTCATGCTCACTACTGGGAATATATCCTACAGTAAACATTTTAGTTTATGATTATTTGGGCATTTAAAATATTTTATAGCATTTAAATGCCCAAATGCAAATACTATATGATTTAATTCAGTGACCCTCTGTTGTCCTAGAAAAGTGTGTGTCGGTGTACAAAAGTAGGGGTTCTCCTTTTGACCCCTTTACTTGTGCACGGGTAGTCAGAGCCACGCGCCACGGCCACGCATAGCAGGGCAAAGGAGGGAAGCCAGAGAGAAGCCAAAGGCTCGAGACGAATAGGGCAATATCAAGGACCAAGGCCAGAAAGTGCAGATGGGCGAAGCAGGTCTTGCCGGGGGCAGCCTCCGCAGCCCCGGCGAGCCCCTTGCCGGGGTAGCTCGCCCACACCAGCGAAGCGGGCCACCCTCGAGCCACGGCCTCCAACGCCAACAAACACATTGGGCCAGGGGCTCGGGAGGCACCTCCTTGGTGGCATGCAGATCTTTGTGAAGACATAGAATGCTCAAGATCTGATGAGGATTGGAAAGCAACACTCCCTGCCGAGATCCCTACCAAAGAAATCCACAAGACCCCCTTGTCGGGCCACCCGACAAGACCCTTGCCAGAGGCGCCAGCAGGGCCACTGCCAGGCCCGCACCAACCAACTCCCCGCCGCCATTCGCATGCAGCTGCCAGCCCAACCAGCTGGGCAGGCACATGCGTGGCAACACGCAGCTTCCAGGCCAACTAAGCATGCACCTGCGTGGCGGCATGCAGATCTTCGTGGAGGCTCCACCACCGCGCCACCTCAGCTGCTTGCCAGCCTACATGGCACCGCATGCATCGCTGGCTAGGGCGCGTGTCAAAGCAAGGAGGAGCGGCAACGGACGGGACGGGCCTCACTCCCGTCCCCGATAAAGTGAGGGACACCTAAGCCATGCATTAAATGCATCTTGTCCGGTAATACGGGCGATAAGCTCGCAACACTGTAGGCCTTTCCACCTCCTGTGTGCCACTGTGGCAGCCCCTTCGCCTATAAAAGGAGGCCCGTGGCATACAGGGAAGGGATTAGGCTCTTTTGAACCACGTAGCACCCCTAGCTAGTTCGAGAGCTCAAGAACACTCAATACATCCACCAAGCAGGACTAGGGTTTTATGCATCCTTGCGGCCTGAACCTGGGTAAACGATGCCCGTGTCAATTACTAATCCCGCTCTTCCCACAACCCCGCGCCCTGCAACCGTACTAGGGATTCTTGTGATCCCATCGGTGTCGTTTCCCACCGACATCTTTGGCGCGCCAGGTAGGGGGCGCAATTGTGAGAATCTGGTCTAGCAGTTGACCTAGCTGTTCCTCACCGCCATGGCTCCTAAGAAGAAGACGACCACGGCGATCGGTTCGTTCGGGACCGGATTGCCAGTACCGGTGTGGGCCAGTAGCAGGCCAGTCGCGGAGAGGACCCGGGCGCGGCCCGCAAACAATCGCATCACCCTGGCAGTCCAGGCCCAGCGAGTGGCGTTGTTTGTGTGTCAGGCGACGAGCCACCATTTGCGGGCTCCAGAGACGGAGTCAGGCCCCCCGCAGGCGGCGCGGGTCCCTCTAGGGGCACCGCCATCCCGCCAGACAGCAGCGCGGCGGCCTCCAAAACACCAACACTGGCGCCCACGACGCGCTTTTCTCAGGTTGTGCGTGACGAGCAGCGCCGCCCTGCTGGAGACCCTGGGCGCCGTCCTGGGAAGAGTCCCACGCGCCCTTCACATGATGAGGAAGGCCAGCATGCGCGCTGAGGTGTTGACGGGGATAGCGAACGGCTGCGGGGCCGTGACGCGGCTCCTTCTAACGTGGCTAGAAGTCGAGGCGCATCGCAGTCCACCCAGCTTTCGCTGCCACCCACGCCAGCAGAAGCCCTAGTGCGCAGGTGCTCCTCGATTTCCCTCTCGCCGCGGAGAAGCTCGATGAATGGAGGGCCACCGTCCGAAGCCTCGTCGGCATCGCCAAAAACAACAAGTTGCGGCCGACGGGACCCGTAGGTCGTCGCTCCGTCAGGCCACCGCACGCCAGTGGAGGCCTGGCCGGAGGCGATGCGGCCATGGTGCACTCCCCTCCTCCATCCCGACCACCGCGGGTGTCGGTCCATCGCGACGACGCTCGTGATGATATCTCCATAGCGTTGTCCGACCCAGGAACCCACCGCGACCAATGTCAGGTTCTTCAGGAGCGAGTTCATGAAGACGCTCAAACTACCATCGAGCGTCGGCGCGATGCGCGCCACCAGTCGGATAGGCGGGCGGGTCCCACTACGGACCACCCAGCACCGGGAGGCTACGGTGGCCTACCCTACGAGGTAGGTTGTCCGACCTTAACCCGCGAGCTGCGGCAGTTCCAGTGGCCCTCCCACCGCACGTTCAAACCCGACGTTGGCGAAAAGTACAATGGCAAGACTCACCCGTCGGAGTTCCTCAGCATCTACACCATCGCGATGCAAGCTGCTGGGGCCCGCGATGACAAGGTGCTTGACAATTACTTTCTGTTGGCACTTAAGCCCAATGTTATGTCATGGTTGATGCACTTGCCAGTAGACTCCATTTCTTCTTGGGCGGATCTATGTCATGAGTTTGTTGGCGCCTTTACCGAAGGCCACCAAGCTCATGGCCAGGCAAGTGATCTGCATATCATCCCCCAGAAGGAAGGAGAAAACTTGCGCAAGTAGATCCAAAGGTTCAGCCGAGTGCAGTACAACATCCGCGATGTTCATCCTGCCACCGTGATCAGTGCATTCCATCAGAATGTACACAATCGTAAGATGCGTGAAGAGCTGGCAATGAACAAGGTCAGGGATGTGGCCGAACTTTATGTTCTGGCCAACCAACGTGATAAAGGGGTTGTCAATCCCTTCACAGTCACTCGCAAAAGTGAGATCTGGTAGAGATAATAAGGTAAATATTTTTGGTATTTTTGATGTATAGATTGGAAAGTAAAGATTGAAAAATAGTAAATGAGATTCAATAATATGGAAAAGAGACTTTAGTATAATGGAAAAGAGACCCAGGGTCCATAGGTTTCACTAGTGGCTTCTCTTGAGATAGCATGTATTATTGTGGGTGAACAAATTACTGCCGAGCAATTGATAGAAAAGCGCATAATTATGATGACATCTAAGGCAATGATCATGAACATAGTCATCACGTCCGTGTGAAGTAGACCGACTCCTGCCTGCATCTACTACTATTACTCCACACATTGATAGCTATCCAGCATGCATCTAGAGTATTAAGTTCATAATAACGGAGTAACGCATTAAGCAAGATGACTTGATGTAGAGGGATAAACTCAAGCAATATGATATAAACCCCATCTTTTTATCCTCGATGGCAACAATACAATACGTGTCTTGCTGCCCCTACTGTCACTGGGAAAGGACACCGCAAGATTGAACCAAAGCTAAGCACTTCTCCCATGGCAAGAAAGATCAATCTAGTAGGCCAAACTAAATCGATAATTCGAAGAGACTTGCAAAGATATCAAATCATGCATATAAGAACTCAGAGAAGAACCAAATAATATTCAGAGATAATCTTTTTCATAAATCCACAATTCATCGGATCTTGGCAAACACACCGCAAATGAGTATTACATCGAATAGATCTCCAAGAACTTCGAGGGGAAGTTTGTATTGAGAATAAAAGAGAGAGAAGAAGCCATCTAGATAATAACTATGGACCCGAAGGTCTATGGTAAACTACTCACGCGTCATCGAAGAGGCAATTGTGTTGATGTAGAAGCCCTCCATGATCGAATCCCCCTCCAGCAGATCGCCGGAAAAGGCCCCAAGATGGGATCTCACAGGTACAAAAGGTTGTGGCGGTGGAAAAGTGGTTTCGTGGCTCCCCCTGATGTTTTTAGGGTATAAGAGTATATATATAGGCAAAAGAACTAGGTCGGTGGAGCTACAAGGGGCCCACGAGGGTGGGGGCGCGCCTACCCCCCTGGGCACGCCCTCCTACCTCGTGGATGCCTTGTTGCGTCTTTGACTTCAACTCCAAGTCTTCTGGTTTGCTTTCGGTCCAAGAAAGATCATCATGAAGGTTTCATTCCATTTGGACTCCGTTTGGTATTCCTTTTCTGCAGAACTCTAAAATAGGCAAAAATAGAAACTGGCACTGGGCCTCCGGTTAGTAGGTTAGTCCCAAAAATAATACAAAAGAGCATATTAAAGCCCATTAAACATCCAAAACAGATAATATAATAGCATGGAACAATCAAAAATTACAGATACGTTGGAGATGTATCAGACTCCCAGTCCTAGTCCCCTCCCTTTCTTAGAAACGGAGGGGGAAAGAGGGAAGTGGAGGGAGAGAGAGAAAGGGACAAGGAAAGGGGGGCCGCGCCCCCTCCCCCTTGTCCAATTCGTACACCCATGGGGGGCGCGCGCCACCTCCTGTGGCCTGCCTCCTCCTCTCCCCTATGGCCCAATAAGGCCCATTACTTCCCCGGGGGGTTCTGGTAACCCCTTGGTACTCCGAAAAATACCAAACCTCCTTGGAGCCATTCCGGTGTCCGAATATAACCTTCCAATATGTCAATATTTACCTCTCGACCATTTTTAGACTCCTCGTCATGTCCGTGATCTCATCCGAGACTCCAAACAAACTTCAGTCACCAAAACACATAACTCATATAATACATATCGTCATCGAACGTTAAGCGTGTGGACCCTATGGGTTCGAGAACTATGTAGACATGAGAGAGACACCCCTCCGATCAATAACCAAGAGTGGAACCTGGATGCTCATATTGGTTCCCACATATTCTACTTAGATCTTTATCGGTCGAACCGCAATGTCAATATACATTATTCCCTTTGTCATCGGTATGTTACTTGCCCGAGATTCGATCGTTGGTATCTTCATACCTAGTTCAATCTCATTACCGACAAGTCTATTTACTCGTTCCGTAGTGCATCATCCCGCAACTAACTCATTAGTCACGTTGCTTTCAAGGCTTCATATGATGTGCACTACCGAGAGAGCCCAGAGATACCTCTCTGATACTCAGAGTGACAAATCATAATCTCGATCTATGCTAACCCAACAAAAACCTTCAGAGATACCTATAGAGTATCTTTATAATCACCCATTTACATTGTGATGTTTGATAGCACACAAGGCATTCCTCCGGTGTCCGAGAGTTGCATAATCTCATAGTCAAAGGAATATATATTTGACATGAAGAAAGCAGTAGCAATAAAACTGAATGATGATTATGCTAAGCTAACGTATGGGTCTTGTCCATCACATCATTCCACTAATGATGTGATCCCGTTTATCAAATGACAACACATGTCCATGGCTAGGAAACTTAACCATCTTTTATCAACGAGCTAGATAGTAGAGGCATACTAGGGGCACAGTGTTTTGTCTATATATTCACACATGTATCAAGTTTCCAATTAATACAATTCTAGCATGAATAATAAACATTTATCATGAATAAGTAAATATAAAATAACAACTTTACATTCACACATGGAGCTACTCTAGCTAGTTGCTCCCACTTTCAATATGTATCCAGACTAAGACTCAGAGTCATTTGGATCAGTGTAAAAGCTTGCATCGACATAACTCTTTATGACGAACTCTTTGTCACCTCCATAACCGAGAAATATTTCCTTAGTCTTCTTAGGTAAATAAGTGTGACGCCCCCGATTCAATCGTACACTAATCATGCACGCAAATGTGTACGATCAAGATCAGGGACTCACGGGAAGATATCACAACACAACTCTACAAATAAAATAAGTCATACAAGCATCATAATACAAGCCAGGGGCCTCGAGGGCTCGAATACAAGTGCTCGATCATAGACGAGTCAGCGGAAGCAACAATATCTGAGTACAGACATAAGTTAAACAAGTTTGCCTTAAGAAGGCTAGCACAAACTGGGATACAGATCGAAAGAGGCGCAGGCCTCCTGCCTGGGATCCTCCTAACTACTCCTGGTCGTCGTCAGCGGGCTGCACGTAGTAGTAGGCACCTCCGGTGTAGTAAGGGTCGTCGTCGACGGTGGCGTCTGGCTCCTGGACTCCAGCATCTGGTTGCGACAACCAGAAAGAAAGGAAAGGGGGAAAAGGGGGAGAAAGCAACCGTGAGTACTCATCCAAAGTACTCGCAAGCAAGGAACTACACTACATATGCATGGGTATATGTGTAAGGAGGCCATATCGGTGGACTGAACTGCAGAATGCCAGAATAAGAGGGGGATAGCTAATCCTGTCGAAGACTACGCTTCTGGCAGCCTCCGTCTTGCAGCATATAGAAGAGAGTAGATTGTAGTCCTCCAAGTAGCATCTCCAAGTAGCATCTCCAGTAGCATCGCATAGCATAATCCTCCCCGGCAATCCTCTTCTCGTCGCCCTGCGGAAAAGCGATCACCGGGTTGTCTGTGGAACTTGGAAGGGTGTGTTTTATTAAGTATCCGGTTCTAGTTGTCATAAGGTCAAGGTACAACTCCAAGTCGTCCTGTTACCGAAGATCACGGCTATCCGAATAGATTAACTTCCCTGCAGGGGTGCACCACATAACCCAACACGCTCGATCCCATTTGGCCGGACACACTTTCCTGGGTCATGCCCGGCCTCGGAAGATCAACACGTCGCAGCCCCACCTAGGCTCAACGGAGAGGCCAGCACGCCGGTCTAAACCTAAGCGCGCAGGGGTCTGGGCCCATCGCCCTGAGCACACCTGCACGTTGCGTACGCGGCCGGTGAGCAGACCTAGCAACCTCCATTACAAAGGAAGTTGCGTTAACGCAGTCCAACCCGGCGCGCACCACTCAGTCGCTGACGTCACGAAGTGCTTCGGCTGATACCACGATGTCGGGATACCCATAACTACTCCCACGTAGATGGTTAGTGCGTATAGGCTCGTAGCCAGACTCAGATCAAATACCAAGATCTCGTTAAGCGTGTTAAGTATCCGCGAACGCCGAACAGGGCCAGGCCCACCTGTCTCCTAGGTGGTCTCAACCTGCCCTGTCGCTCCGCCACAAAGTAACAGTCGAGGGCCGTCGGGAACCCAGGCCCACCTCTACCAGGATGGAGCCACCTGTCCTTTCAGCCCCCTCGTCAGAATCACTTGCGGGTACTCAATGAGCTGACCCGACTTTAGTCACCATCTGTATAGTATGTATGTATGTATAGTATATACCCGTGATCACCTCCCAAGTGATCACGGCCCGATAGTATAGCAAGGCAGACTGACAAGAATGTAGGGCCAATGATGATAAACTAGCATCCTATACTAAGCATTTAGGATTGCAGGTAAGGTATCAACAGATGTAGCGACAATGTCAGGCTATGCATCAGAATAGGATTAACGAAAGCAGTAACATGCTACACTACTCTAATGCAAGCAGTATAGAGGAGAATAGGCGATATCTGGTGATCAAGGGGGGGGCTTGCCTGGTTGCTCTGGCAAGAGAGAGGAGTCGTCAACTTCGTAGTCGAACTGGTCAACAGCAGCGTCGGTCTCGTAGTCTACCGGAGATAAGAGGGGGAAGAAACAATGAATACAATGCAAACACAAACACGACGATACGTGACGCGACAATGAGCGGTGCTAGGCGTGCCCTAACGTGGTATGAGGTGGTGCCAGTTAAGGGGGGAAACATCCGGGAAAGTATTCCCCGTGTTTCGCGTTTTCGGGCACAGGAGCCGGAGGGGAAAGTTGCGGGTTCGATAGGTTAGGGGTGAGTGGCGGACGAACGGACTGCGTATCCGGATTCGTCTTGTCGTTCTGAGCAACTTTCATGTTGAAATTATTTTAATCCGAGTTACGGATTAAAAGATATGATTTTTTTAAAGATTTTATTAATTTCTGGAATTTGATCAATTAATTATTTAATTCGAAAAATGGAATTATGACATCAGCATGATGCCATGCTGACGTCAGCAGTCAACAGGGTTGACTAAGTCAAACTGACATGTGGGTCCAGTGGGACCCACCTGTCATACTCTGATTTAGGTTAACTAAGATTTAGCTAAACTAATTACCATTTAATTAAACTAACTAGTCAATTAGATTAATTAAACAAGATTAGTTAACTTAATTAATTGATTAACTAATTAAGTAATTATTTATTTAATTTTATTTATTTATTTTCTTCTTATTTTTTTTTTTTATATAAAAAAACGTTCTAGGCAGGGCCCATGTGTCATAGGCCCAGGGGGTCCATGCGGGTTAGCGGGCGCGCGGGCGTGCGGGTGCGGACGATGGGGCGCTGGAGGTGCCCGACCCGCACGAGGGCCAGCGGGCACGGAGGGGCGCCGGGCGCCGGCGATGGCACCGGCGAGGCCACGGCGGGGCAGCACCAGGCTGGGCGGCGCAGGCTGGAGGGGGGGTGGCGCGACCGAGCCGGTGCGGGGCAGCACGGCTTCCGCAGCGGAGCAGCAGCAGCAGGGCTGCACGGCGGAGGGAGAGCGGCGGCAGGGGGCGGCCAAGGCGAATCCGGCGGGGCGCGCGTGTACGAGGACAGGGGGAGAGGAGGCCGGGGGCCTCACCGCGGATCCGTAGGGTCAGGGGCAACGGGGGCGAGGAGGAGGGCGGAGACGACGCGACGCAGGGGATGCAGTCCGGCGGGGAAGGGCTCCGGCGATGGCGGAGCGGTCCGGCGAGTCGAGGAGGCAGACCATCGGGGAGGAGGCACCGGCGAGGCATCCGTGGCGGCGGGATCGTCGGGGGCGGGGGCGTGGTCGCCATCGGCGCGGCGAGGGGCGCCGTCGAGGGAGAGGGAGATGGGAGCGTGAGGTGGCGGGGGACGGAGCCGACGAGGGCGGCGACGTGCGCGCCAGGCGCGGCGACAGGATCGAGTCCTCCCCGATCCAGATCGGGGGTGAGAGGGGAGCGAACGTGGGGGGAGGGAAGTGGGGGGCGAGTGGGGAGGGAACCAGCTAGGGTTCGGCTCGGGGTGGGTAAGGAGAGCAAGGGGGGTGGCTGGGCCGGCTTGGTCTGCTGGGCTGGCTGGGCCGCGTGGGTGCCCAGCTGGGCCAAGAGGCCCAGCGGGGGGGGGGGGGGTTCTCTTTTTATCTTCCTTTTTTGTTATTTTGTTTTTCTTATCTTTATATTACTGTTTCAATTTTAGTTTCACCTTATCTTAGTTTTATAAACTATAAAAGTAGTCCCTACTTTAGTGTTAATAAATAGGCTACTGCCACATAAGTTTGGGCAACTAATTAACATAGTTTAATATTTTATTTATTGCAAAGGAGATTCAACTAATTGTTTTTACTTCCTTTTAAAACATTTTAAAATATTTTACACCTTTATAAAAGTGTGGTTCCTTCACCAAAATTACCTATGCAATATTTGGTTCACTCCGAACATTTTAAATTTCTTTTTTTTATTTGAAAGCTTTTATGGTTTGCTTGATTTTGAATTTGAATCTGAATCGGTTACGAACTAACGTGAGATTAGCAACAGTAACGGAGGTGACGTGGCATCGTTAACGTGGGATTACTGTAGCTTAATTATCCGGGCGTCACAATTCTCCTCCACTACAAGAAATCTCGTCCCGAGATTTAAGAGGGGGACTAAGGGGGAAAGTTTGGTAACGAATCTAGCGGGTCTTCTCATCCTGGCTTGCTCTTCTCGAAGAGGTTGATCCCTTTCGTTGATATCTTCATTTCTCTGTTTCAAGCCACCATGATCAAGTTGTCATCCTTTCTTCAGGAACTTTCACCGTACTTACGAAAGAATAAAGGGGCTGGGAGAACAGACCTCTACAAGGTTGACTAACTTGTTGATAACATCGGGGACGGTGGGGGAAGTAACTCTCGAATTAAAAACCCTTAGACATTATTGAGAACAAAGTGAGGAGGTATCCTGAGAAGTTTCGAGCAGATAGACAATCGTTCGTTGCCTGAAACAGGGTGTGAAAGGGGTTCAGTGCAATGGGAATAAGTATTGCGCCTGATACCATAATATATCACTAGGCAGGTGGCCCGTGAATTACATACAAAGTCAAGCGCGAGGAATAACTTTGACAATGGGTTGTACAGGAGAGTCAGGTTTTGATCCTGTGGAACTGTGGGTTATGGGCCCACCATGTGGGTTAAAGTAAGAAGGTCGTTGACATCTTGCACGATCATGTAAGTAAGGCATGTCAGAGGATAGCCCGTCAGTTATGTCGGCAACAACATCGGTACCAAGGGCGAGGGACGAAGAGAACCATTCTCCTGCTCGTTGAACGAGGCGGACCATTAGGCAAGTTCTCGTCCATCGATGGTTACCGGAATGTCATCAACAATAATAACAGGGTCTTACCGACACGATTGCACACCTAGGTGTGTACAAAAGCAGAAGAATATTACTGCTTAGATCATATAGATCACCAGAAAGGTTAAACAAAACAATGGAAAGAAAAAAAGGTGATCATCAGATTAAATGGAACAATGGAAAGAAAAATGTGTTTAAACACATTATTCAGGGGTATATCCTTCCCAAGGACAAACAGAGCATGATATCCACGACAAGATATAATGTAGAAAACTCTTTAGGTAGGGGAGAGAATTTTCATGACATTGCCCATACAACGGTGTTTGGGTAATTGAGCAAGAAACATTTAGCATTTGGCTTCAAATGGTCTTGTTGAAAATCGGAGTACCATAGACATGCTTCGAGATAGCATTGACATGGTCATCAGGTGAAGATCAGACTTTGGAAACACGAAGGATCCATCAGTAATAACTTGTAGAATAAGTCTTACAATTTCCTCATGGATGAATGGATAACCTTGCTGAAAAGGAATCTATAATGATAGGTCCTCCAGCCGGGGGGGGGGGGGTGCTAGGCATGACATCATGTTAGCGGGTCATCAAAGGATCAACATCATAACTCTTGGAAAGGTGTCCCAACCCTCATATCTGACCGAGATTCAGATCCGATTGGTGTCAGGATACCTCAGACTTAGTATACCTGAGAATAAAAGGTGCAACGCAAATTGACGAGATGACATTGTAAGATTCTCGGGGAAATGAACTATGAAGTGTTTTCCGTTATCAAGAGTCCATCATTAACCCCAGGAGAGGACAAGGAGGTGTCTGGTGAACTCAACGGCAATTCACCGAGATTCCCAAAAGATGGATTTCCACAATTAAGTGAACAAGGAGATAACATTGGTCAGATCAAATGATATAAGGAAGTATGCTCGAGGAAAACATACACAATTAAACATTGGTTGAAAGGTGCGCCCGAAATATGGGTTGGGTTGCACGACCAATGTCAGAATGGTGATTCAATAGTCAATAGCCTAAGAATGAACTTTCGACCATTAACTTCAAAAAAATAGGGTTGCTAGAAGGAAAGAATCCAAACAACACCATTCACTTGTTGGAATTAACACGGGGACCAAGATAGAATGGTGATGGTGAGAAGTATTTCTATGTCAAGAATTCTCAAGAGGTGGAACAAATCTCAGGACAATCTTGACATAAAGGATGGTAATACTCCAAGGTAAAGAAGAACAATTGCTGGATAGCAAGGAACTCAAGGTATAACACCAAACATGAACAAGCTTGTGTTGGTGGGAGGGCAATAAAGTGGTCGACGATAATACAATTCATCGAGGGCAAGGATGGTATGTCTCATCATGAATTCAATTGATATCCTGGATGAGCTCAGAATGTTGATGATCACGACACCTTTGTCGCGAGAGTTCATGAAGATGTAATCGATCGGTAACGACATCAAGTCAAGTAATGATGAAGTGAAAGGTTATTGGAACCAAGGGTACGACACAAACTCGAAACCAAGCTTGTTGTTCAAGGCGAAATGATATGACGATGAGGATCGACATAAGGTTAGTTCATCGTCGAAAATTGGTGCTCCGAGAATAAGGACCAGGTAGCACAGTTAGAATCGTCACGACAATGATATAGCCAAACAGGCTAGGAATGGCGTGATCGGGTACAAACTCGTACTTATAGAAGCTTACTGAAGAGTTGTTGAACCGAAGAGCGGACTCGGTTCAGTTATCGGTGTCTTTGAGTGTTCAATAACTCAGAGCCCGCGAAAAATTGGAATCAGTGGGAAGGTAGCACTTGATGAAGAACTCATAAAAAGTTATGCAGTTCCATGATAATCTCGAGATACCAGGGGGGTAATACTCGACACAAGATCAAAGTAAAGGTTGGGACTGGTGTATTGATCCATAGAAGACAATTGTTTTAACTTGTCCGAGAAATGGAATCAAAGAAGAACAATCATGGTCGGAACCACGGTTGCAAGGGATCAATTCACAGATACCATATGTTAGTTATCAAGGAAATAGTTATTATTACAAGAAGCTTCCATGATAGGATATACATCGCGTCCATGGGCATGAACTCAAAGTTCAAGGTCGACTCCCACTTCCTCAATGCATAATCTTCCATTCACCTCTCGTATTTCGAAGATGACATTAGTTGTTGAAAGTTTTACCTGGTGCAATACCAGATAAGTATGACTCGTGAAAACTTTCGGGTTCACACGGTTTAGAGAAGGCATATGTTCAACCCTTAGTGGCTTCTTAGAAACATATACCACAATTTTCAAGAGTAAATAACACAAGCCCGAAAGCAGAGTATGGTTGGCCAAGCGGAGGATGCAACTTAACAAAGGCATTAGGTATCAGGGGAAGAACTCACAAAGTGATCAATGTGAAGGACACTGTCGGATAATAATCCAACAAAGGACTTGATGGTCCACAAGGGATCTGACGTGAGCATCGGTACTCAACTAGAGGAAGAAGAGTGCAAGGAGATCAAATTATAGAAACAACTGACTAACTCAATTGTCAAATGCAAAGGAATTATGATTTCCAAATCAAGGGATCAGAAGCAATGCTCTGATTAGGGATGGATAAGTTGAATAGCCTTAGGGTACAATCAACGACAATTGGATTGGTCGAGAACCAATTCCAGTTAAAAGAATGGCAGCTCAGCCGGAAAGGTAATTTATAAGGATCAATGATGATTGCGTGTATTCGCAAACATATTGAGTCAACAGACTCAAAATGATAATGACAAGGAATGTCATTAAGACTACGAGACTTATGGGATTAACCATAATGCAAGCAAGCAAGAATTTCAAGAGCCAAGGCTCCAGAGGATTTTCGGAAGATCGAATAATATTTTGAAGACTTTTGTGAAACACATGAACAACTGGGGATAAGCGGATACTCGACAAGTGCAGAATTATCCATAGGGGTATTCAGGTGACAAGGAATTGCAAGACAGTAGGCACAAGATATTCTCGGATCAATAGAGAGAATTTCGGGGTATCTTGTAATAACAAGATCAACTGGGAATAAAAGTAAGAACGTCAAGTGTATGTATTTATCCATAGGGATATTTCGATGGTAGGGAATTGCAAAAGCAACGGACACAAAGTCTCAAAAGAGTTTCGGCGAGTAACTTCGAAATCTTCTGGTGCAGTCAGCGATCACCTGGACTGAAGGGGCTCTCCGGGAGAAAGTATTTTCGAGAACCTAAAGTCAGATTTTAGTAAAATCGTTTAACCCGAATAGAAGAGAGTCAGAGTCCCAGAGTATAGGTCGAGGAGTAAAAGATCCTACTACCACCCAATGGCGACGTGGGCCCGTAAGGCACACAGCCAAGTTAGTAAAAGTTTTGCAATGACTAGACTCGACTTCGGCCAAGGAGTTGGAAGGGGGATTCCTACAGGCAGTCGGCTCTGATACCAACTTGTGACGCCCCCGATTCAATCGTACACTAATCATGCACGCAAATGTGTACGATCAAGATCAGGGACTCACGGGAAGATATCACAACACAACTCTACAAATAAAATAAGTCATACAAGCATCATAATACAAGCCAGGGGCCTCGAGGGCTCGAATACAAGTGCTCGATCATAGACGAGTCAGCGGAAGCAACAATATCTGAGTACAGACATAAGTTAAACAAGTTTGCCTTAAGAAGGCTAGCACAAACTGGGATACAGATCGAAAGAGGCGCAGGCCTCCTGCCTGGGATCCTCCTAACTACTCCTGGTCGTCGTCAGCGGGCTGCACGTAGTAGTAGGCACCTCCGGTGTAGTAGGGGTCGTCGTCGACGGTGGCGTCTGGCTCCTGGACTCCAGCATCTGGTTGCGACAACCAGAAAGAAAGGAAAGGGGAAAAAGGGGGAGAAAGCAACCGTGAGTACTCATCCAAAGTACTCGCAAGCAAGGAACTACACTACATATGCATGGGTATATGTGTAAGGAGGCCATATCGGTGGACTGAACTGCAGAATGCCAGAATAAGAGGGGGATAGCTAATCCTGTCGAAGACTACGCTTCTGGCAGCCTCCGTCTTGCAGCATATAGAAGAGAGTAGATTGAAGTCCTCCAAGTAGCATCTCCAAGTAGCATCTCCAAGTAGCATCGCATAGCATAATCCTACCCGGCAATCCTCTCCTCGTCGCCCTGCGGAAAAGCGATCACCGGGTTGTCTGTGGAACTTGGAAGGGTGTGTTTTATTAAGTATCCGGTTCTAGTTGTCATAAGGTCAAGGTACAACTCCAAGTCGTCCTGTTACCGAAGATCACGGCTATTCGAATAGATTAACTTCCCTGCAGGGGTGCACCACATAACCCAACACGCTCGATCCCATTTGGCCGGACACACTTTCCTGGGTCATGCCCGGCCTCGGAAGATCAACACGTCGCAGCCCCACCTAGGCACAACAGAGAGGCCAGCACGCCGGTCTAAACCTAAGCGCGCAGGGGTCTGGGCCCATCGCCCATAGCACACCTGCACGTTGCGTACGCGGCCGGTGAGCAGACCTAGCAACCCCATTACAAGGAAGTTGCGTTAACGCAGTCCAACCCGGCGCGCGCCGCTCAGTCGCTGACGTCAGAAGTGCTTCGGCTGATACCACGACGTCGGGATACCCATAACTACTCCCACGTAGATGGTTAGTGCGTATAGGCTCGTAGCCAGACTCAGATCAAATACCAAGATCTCGTTAAGCGTGTTAAGTATCCGCGAACGCCGAACAGGGCCAGGCCCACCTGTCTCCTAGGTGGTCTCAACCTGCCCTGTCGCTCCGCCACAAAGTAACAGTCGAGGGCCGTCGGGAACCCAGGCCCACCTCTACCGGGATGGAGCCACCTGTCCTTTCAGCCCCCTCGTCAGAATCACTTGCGGGTACTCAATGAGCTGACCCGACTTTAGTCACCATCTGTATAGTATGTATGTATGTATAGTATATACCCGTGATCACCTCCCAAGTGATCACGGCCCGATAGTATAGCAAGGCAGACTGACAAGAATGTAGGGCCAATGATGATAAACTAGCATCCTATACTAAGCATTTAGGATTGCAGGTAAGGTATCAACAGATGTAGCGACAATGTCAGGCTATGCATCAGAATAGGATTAACGAAAGCAGTAACATGCTACACTACTCTAATGCAAGCAGTATAGAGAAGAATAGGCGATATCTGGTGATCAAGGGGGGGGGCTTGCCTGGTTGCTCTGGCAAGAGAGAGGGTCGTCAACTCCGTAGTCGAACTGGTCAACAGCAGCGTCGGTCTCGTAGTCTACCGGAGATAAGAGGGGGAAGAAACAATGAATACAATGCAAACACAAACACGACGATGCGTGACGCGACAATGAGCGGTGCTAGGCGTGCCCTAACGTGGTATGAGGTGGTACAGGTTAAGGGGGGAAACATCCGGGAAAGTATTCCCCGTGTTTCGCGTTTTCGGGCACAGGAGCCGGAGGGGAAAGTTGCGGGTTCGATAGGTTAGGGGTGTGTGGCGGACGAACGGACTGCGTATCCGGATTCGTCTTGTCGTTCTGAGCAACTTTCATGTTGAAATTATTTTAATCCGAGTTACGGATTAAAGGATATGATTTTTTAAAGATTTTATTAATTTCTGGAATTTGATCAATTAATTATTTAATTCGAAAAATGGAATTATGACGTCAGCATGATGCCATGCTGACGTCAGCAGTCAACAGGGTTGACTAAGTCAAACTGACATGTGGGTCCAGTGGGACCCACCTGTCATACTCTGATTTAGGTTAACTAAGATTTAGCTAAACTAATTACCATTTAATTAAACTAACTAGTCAATTAGATTAATTAAACAAGATTAGTTAACTTAATTAATTGATTAACTAATTAAGTAATTATTTATTTAATTTTATTTATTTATTTTCTTCTTATTTTTATTTTTTTATATAAAAAAACGTTCTAGGCAGGGCCCATGTGTCATAGGCCCAGGGGGTCCATGCGGGTTAGCGGGCGCGCGGGCGTGCGGGTGCGGACGATGGGGCGCTGGAGGTGCCCGACCCGCACGAGGGCCAGCGGGCACGGAGGGGCGCCGGGCGCCGGCGATGGCACCGGCGAGGCCACGGCGGGGCAGCACCAGGCTGGGCGGCGCAGGCTGGAGGGGGGTGGCGCGACCGAGCCGGTGCGGGGCAGCACGGCTTCCGCAGCGGAGCAGCAGCAGCAGGGCTGCACGGCGGAGGGAGAGCGGCGGCAGGGGGCGGCCAAGGCGAATCCGGCGGGGCGCGCGTGTACGAGGACAGGGGGAGAGGAGGCCGGGGGCCTCACCGCGGATCCGTAGGGTCAGGGGCAACGGGGGCGAGGAGGAGGGCGGAGACGACGCGACGCAGGGGATGCAGTCCGGCGGGGAAGGGCTCCGGCGATGGCGGAGCGGTCCGGCGAGTCGAGGAGGCAGACCATCGGGGAGGAGGCACCGGCGAGGCATCCGTGGCGGCGGGATCGTCGGGGGCGGGGGCGTGGTCGCCATCGGCGCGGCGAGGGGCGCCGTCGAGGGAGAGGGAGATGGGAGCGTGAGGTGGCGGGGGACGGAGCCGACGAGGGCGGCGACGTGCGCGCCAGGCGCGGCGACAGGATCGAGTCCTCCCCGATCCAGATCGGGGGTGAGAGGGGAGCGAACGTGGGGGGAGGGAAGTGGGGGGCGAGTGGGGAGGGAACCAGCTAGGGTTCGGCTCGGGGTGGGTAAGGAGAGCAAGGGGGGTGGCTGGGCCGGCTTGGTCTGCTGGGCTGGCTGGGCCGCGTGGGTGCCCAGCTGGGCCAAGAGGCCCAGCGGGGGGGGGGGGGGGTTCTCTTTTTATCTTCCTTTTTTTTATTTTGTTTTTCTTATCTTTATATTACTGTTTCAATTTTAGTTTCACCTTATCTTAGTTTTATAAACTATAAAGGTAGTCCCTACTTTAGTGTTAATAAATAGGCTACTGCCACATAAGTTTGGGCAACTAATTAACATAGTTTAATATTTTATTTATTGCAAAGGAGATTCAACTAATTGTTTTTACTTCCTTTTAAAACATTTTAAAATATTTTACACCTTTATAAAAGTGCGGTTCCTTCACCAAAATTACCTATGCAATATTTGGTTCACTCCGAACATTTTAAATTTCTTTTTTTTATTTGAAAGCTTTTATGGTTTGCTTGATTTTGAATTTGAATCTGAATCGGTTACGAACTAACGTGAGATTAGCAACAGTAACGGAGGTGACGTGGCATCGTTAACGTGGGATTACTGTAGCTTAATTATCCGGGCGTCACACTAAGGATAACTTTCACCGCTATACAGTGATCCACTCCTAGATCACTATCGTACCCCCTTGCCAAACTCATAGCAAGGCACACAACTGGTCTGGTACATAGCATGGCATACTTTATAGAACCTATGACTAAGGCATAGGGAATGACTTTCATTCTCTTTCTATCTTCTTCCGTGGTCGGGCTTTGAGTCTTACTCAACTTTACACCTTGTAATACAGGCAAGAACTCCTTCTTTGACTGATCCATTTTTGAACTCTTTCCAAAATCTTGTCAAGGTATGTACTCATTGAAAATCTTATCAAGCGTCTTGATCTATCTCTATAGATTTTGATGCCCAATATGTAAGCAGCTTCACCAAGGTATTTCTTTGAAAAACTCCTTTCAAACTCTCCTTTATGCTTTCCAGAAAATTCTACATCATTTCCGATCAACAATATGTCGGTCACATATACTTACAGAAAAGGTGTAGTGCACCCACTAACTTCCTTGTAAATATAGGCTTCACCGTAAGTCTGTATAAAACCATATGCTTTTATCACCTTATCAAAGCGTATATTCCAACTCCGAGATGCTTGCACTAGTCCACAGATGGATCGTAGGAGTTTGCACACTTTGTTAACACCTTTAGGATTGACAAAACCTTCTGGTTGCATCATATACAACTATTCTTAGAGATATCCATTTAAGGAATGTAGTTTTGACATCCATTTGCCAGATTTCACAAAATGTGGCAATTGCTAACATGATTCGTACAGACTTAAGCATCGCTACGGTTGAGAAAGCCTCATCATAGTCAACCCCTTAAACTTGTCGAAAACCTTTTGCGACAATTCAAGCTTTGTAGATAGTAACACTACCATCACTGTCCGTCTTCCTCTTGAAGATCCATTTATTTTATATAGTTCGCAGATCATCAAGAAAGTCAACCAAAGTCCACACTTTGTTCTCATACATGGATCCTATCTTAGATTTCATGGCCTCGAGCCATTTATCAGAATTTGGGCTCATCATAACTTCTTTATAGTTCATAGGTTTGTCATGGTCAAGTAACAAGACCTCTAGAACAAGATTACCATACCACTCTGGTGCGGATCGTGCTTTGCCAGACCTATGAGGTTCTGTAGCAACTTGATTTGTAGTTTCATGATCTTTATCGTTAGCTTCCTCTCCAATTGGTGTAGGCATCACGGGAACAGATTTCTCGGATAAGCTACTTTCCATATTGAGAGCAGGTACAATTACCTCATCAAGTTCTACTTTCCTCCCACTCACTTCTTTCAAGAGAAACTCCTTCTCTAGAAAGGTTCCATTCTTAGCAACAAAAATCTTGCCTTCGGACTTGTGGTAGAAGGTGTACCCAATTGTTTCCTTAGGGTATCCTATGAAGACGCACTTCTCCGATTTGGGTTCGAGCTTATCGGGTTGAAGCCTTTTGACATAAGCATCGCATCCCCAAACTTTAAGAAACAACGGCTTAGGTTTGTTGCCAAACCATAGTTCATATGGTGTCATCTCAACGGATTTTGATGGTGCCCTATTTAACGTGAATGCAGCTGTCTCCAATGCATAACCCCAGAATGATAGTGGTAAATTGGTAAGAGACATCATAGATCGCACCATATCTAATAAAGTGCGGTTACGACGTTCGGACACACCGTTACACTGTGGTGTTCCAGGTTGCGTGAGCTGTGAAACTATTCCACATTGTTTTAAATGAAGGCCAAACTCGTACCTCAAATATTCACCTCCATGATCAGATCGTAGGAATTTATTTTCTTGTTACGATGATTCTCCACTTCACTCTGAAATTCTTTGAACTTTTCAAATGTTTCGGACTTGTGTTTCATTAAGTAGATATACCCATATCTGCTCAAATCATTTGTGAAGGTCAGAAAATAATAATACCCGCCACGAGCCTCAACACTCATCGGACCGCATACATCGGTATGTATTATTCCAATTAGTCATTAGCTCATTCCATTGTTCCGGGAATGAAGTTTTAGTCATCTTGCCCATAAGGCACGGTTCGCAACTATCAAATGATTCATAATCAAGTGATTCCAAAATTCCATCTGCATGGTGTTTCTTCATGTGCTTTACACCAATATGACCTAAACGGTAGTGCTACAAGTATGTTGAACTGTCATTATCAACTTTGCATATTTTGGCATCAATATTATAAATATGTGTATCACTACAATCGAGATTCATTAAACCATCAACATTGGGTGTATGACCATAGAAGGTTTTATTCATGTAAACAGAATAACAATTATTCTCTGTCTTAAATGAATAATCATATTGCAATAAACATGATCTAATCATATTCATGCTTAACGCAAACACCAAATAACATTTATTTAGGTTCAACACTAATCCCAAAAGTATAGGGAGTGTGCGATGATGATCATATCAATCTTGGAACCACTTCCAACATACATCATCACTTCACCCTCAACTAGTCTCTATTTATTATGCAACTCCTATTTCGAGTTACTAATCTTAGCAACTGAACTAGTATCAAATGCCCAGGGGCTACTATGAACACTAGTAAGGTACACAATAATATGTATATCAAAATATACCTTTGTTCACTTTGCCATCATTCTTATCCGCCAAATGTTTGGGGCGGTTCCACTTCCAGTGACCATTTCCTTTGCAGTATAGCACTCAGTTTTTGGCTTGGGTCCAGATTTGGGCTTCTTCACGTGAGTGGCAACTTGCTTTCCATTCTTCTTGAAGTTCCCTTTTCTTTCCCTTGCCCTTTTACTTGAAACTAGTGGTCTTGTCAACCATCAACACTTGATGCTCTTTCTTGATTTCTTCCTTCGCCGATTTCAGCATCACGAAGAGCTCGGGAATCGTTTTCGTCATCCCCTTGCATATTATAGTTCATCACGAAGTTCTAGTAGCTTGGTGATAGTGACTAGAGAACTCTGTCAATCACTATCTTATCTGGAAGATTAACTCCCACTTGATTCAAGAGACTGTACTACCCAGACATCTTGAGTACATGCTCACTGGCTGAGCCATTCTCCTCCATCTTGTAGGAAAAGTACTTGTCAGAGGTCTCATACCTCTCGACATGGGCATGAGTCTGAAATAGCAATTTCAACTCTAGGAACATCTCATATGCTCTGTGGCATTCAAAACATTTTTGAAGTCCCGATTCTAAGCCATAAAGCATGGTGCACTAAACTATCAAGTAGTCATCATACCGAGCTTGTCAAACATTCATAACGTCTGCATTAGCTCCTGCAATAGGTCTGTCACCTAGTGGTGCATCAAGGACATAATTCTTCTATGCAGCAACAAGGATAATCCTCAGATCACGGACCCAGTCCGCATCATTGCTACTATCATCTTTCAACTTTTCTATAGGAACATATCAAAAAAATATAGGAGCTATATCGCGAGCTATTGATCTACAACATAGATATGCAAATACTATCAGGACTAAGTTCATGATAAGTTAAGTTCAATTAATCTTATTACTTAAGAACTCCCACTTAGATAGACATCCCTCTAGTCATATAAATGATACGTGATCCAAATCAACTAAACCATGTCCGATCATCATGTGAGAAGGAGTAGTCATCAATGGTGAACATCTCTATGTTGATCATATCTACTATATGATTCATGTTCGACCTTTTGGTCTCCAGTGTTTCGAGGCCATATCTATATATGCTAGGCTCGTCAAGTTTAACCCAAGTATTCCGCGTGTGCAAAACTGGCTTGCACCCATTGTATTTGAACGTAGAGCCTATCACACCCGATCATCACATGGTGTCTCAGCACTAAGAACTTTCACAATGGTGCATACTCAGGGAGAACACTTATACCTTGAAATTTTAGTAAGGGATCTAATGCTACCGCCGTACTAAGCAAAATAAGATGCATAAAAGATAAACATCACATGCAATCAAAATATGTGACATGATATGGCCATCATCATCTTGTGCTTTTGATCTCCATCACCAAAGCGATGTCATGATCTCCATCGTCACCGGCTTGACTCCTTGATCTCCATCATAGCGTCGTGGTCGTCTCGCCAACCATTGGTTCTACGACTATCGATACCGCTTAGTGATAAAGTAAAGCAATTACATAGTGTTTGTATTTCATACAATAAGGTGATAACCATATGGCTCCTGCTAGTTGCCGATAACTTTTACAAAACATGACCATCTCATACAACAACTTATATCACATCATGCCTTTGATCATATCACATCACAACATGCCCTGCAAAAACAAGTTAGACGTCCTCTACTTTGTTGTTGCAAGTTTTACGTGGCTGCTATGGGCTTCTAGCATGAACTATACATACCTACGGCACAAAAACCACAATGGTGATTTATCAAGTTTGATGTTTTGACCTTCACAAGGACCGGCCGTAGTAAAATTCGATTCAACTAAAGTTGGAGAAATAGACACCCGCCAGCCACCTTTATGCAAAACTAGTTGCATGTCTGTCGGCGTAACCGGTCTCATGAACACGGTCATGTAAGGTTGGTCCGGGCCGCTTCATCCAACAATACTGCCGAATCAAAAAAAGATGTTAGTGGTAAGCAGTATGACGATCACCGCCCACAACTCTCTGTGTTCTACTCGTGCATATCATCTACGCATAGACCTGGCTCGGATGCCACTGTTGGGAAACGTAGCATGCAATTTCAAAAAAAATTCATACGCTCACGCAAGATCTATCTAGGAGATGCATAGCAACGAGAGGGGGAGAGTGTGTCCAAGTACGCTCGTAGACCAAAAGCAGAAGCGTTAACTTAACGCGGTTGATGTAGTCGAACGTCTTCTCGAATCAATAGATCAAGTACCGAACATACGGCACCTCCGAGTTTTGCATGTGTTCAGCTTGATGACGTCCCTTGAACTCTCGATCCAGTAGAGGTACGAAGGAGTTGATGAGTTCCGTCAGCACAATGGTGTGGTGATGGTGATGGTGATGTGATCCGCGCAGGGCTTTGCCTAAGCACTAAGACAATATGACCGGAGGAGTAAACTGTGGAGGGGGCACCGCACACGGCTAAGAAACAACTGTTGTGCTTTGGGGTGCCCCCTGCCCCCGTATATAAAGGAGGGAGAGGGGAGAGGGCCGGCCTAGGGCGCTCCCAAGTGGGGGGAGTCCAACTAGGACTCCTAGTCCTAGTCACCCCCCCCCCCCCGCGCCTTCCTTTCCAACGGAGGGGAAAAGAGGCAAGTGGAGGGAGAGAGAGAGGGGGGAAGGAAAGGGGGGTCGCGCCCCTCCCCCTTGTCCAATTCGACTCCCATGGGGGGCACCTACTGTGGCCTGCCTCCTCCTCTCCCCTATGGCCCAATAAGGCCCATTACTTCCCCGAGGGGTTCGGGTAACCCCTCGGTACTCCAAAAAATATCCAAACCTCTCCGGAACCATTCTGGTGTCCGAATATAACCTTACAATATATCAATCTTTACCTCTCGACCATTTCGAGACTCCTCATCATGTCTGTGATCTCATCCGGGACTCGGAACAACCTTTAGTCACCAAAACACATAACTCATATAATACATATCGTCATTGGACGTTAAGCATGCAGACCCTACGGGTTCGAGAACTATGTAGACATGACCGAGACAACTCTCCGGTGGATGATCATATTGGTTCCCACATATTCTATGAAGATCTTTATCTGTCGAACCGCAGTGTCAACATACGTTATTCCCTTTGTCCTCGATATGTTACTTGCCCGAGATTCGATCATCGGTATCTTCATACCTAGTTCAATCTCGTTACCGGAAAGTCTCTTTACTCGTTCTGTAGTGCATCATCCCACAACTAACTCATTAGTCACATTGCTTGCAAGGCTTCATATGATGTGCATTACCGAGAGGGCCCAGAGATACCTCTCCGATACTCAGAGTGACAAATCAAATCTCGATCTATGCCAATCCAACAAACACCTTCGGAGATACCTGTAGAGTATCTTTATAATCACCTAGATACGTTGTGGCGTTTGATAGCACACAAGGCATTCCTTCGGTGTCCGGGAGTTGCATAATCTCATAGTCGGAGGAATATATATTTGACATAAAGAAAGCAATAGCAATAAAACTGAACGATCATTATGCTAAGCTAACGGATCGGTCTTGTCCATCACATCGTTCCACTAATGATGTGATCCCGTTTATAAAATGACAACACATGTCCATGGCTAGGAAACTTAACCATCTTTGATCAATGAGCTAGTCAAGTAGAGGCATACTAGGGACATAGTGTTTTGTCTATGTATTCACACATGTATCAAGTTTCCGGTTAATACAATTCTAGCATGAATAATAAACATTTATCATGAATAAGGAAATATAAAATAACAACTTTTTTATTGCCTCTAGGGCATATTTCCTTCATCAGCCACGTTGTTCAACAGCCCGGGGAGTCAGCCCGACAATTTTGGAATCGGTTCTTGACTAATAAGAACCAGATTGTCGATTGTTCGGATGTTGAGGCTATAGCCACATTCAGGCACAGTATTCGGGACAAGTCGCTCGCTCGCCAGCTTAGCCAAGATAAGCCAAAAACAATGTCGGCCCTCACCTCTCTCATGACCTGCTTTTGCACGGGCAAAGACACTTGGTTACCTCGTAGAAGCAGCCATCCGAGCGACCCTGACACCTCAGAGGTCGAGGATGGGAATGGGAAACCCCGACGCAACAAGAATAGCAAGCGCCAGCACAACGGCGCTGAAGTTGAAGATGCGGCGGTAAATGTTGGGTTCAGTAACTCAAAATCAGGACCACAGAAGAAACCCTGCAAATGGAACTGGGATGGCCCGTCCGCGCTAGACAGGTTCCTCGACAGGCCCTGCCAGATCCACGGCACCTCCGACAAGCCCGCGTACAACACCAACCATAATTGTTGGGTAATCAAACAGGTCAGCAAGCTTACAGTCGAGGACATGGCAAGGGTCCTCGCTCCAAGGACGACAATGAACCTTGCGGGCCGAACAATGGAGGCCAAAAACAGTTCCCTCTTGAGGTAAAAACCGTGAACATGATCTATGTCACGCATATACCCAAGAAGGAGCAGAAACATGCACTTCAGGACGTCTATGCCGTAGAGCCGGTGGCCCTGAAATACAACCCATGGACGGCTTGTCCAATCACTTTCAATTGGAGAGACCATTCGACCAGTATCCATCACAAAGGAACAGTGGCCCTGGTGCTCGACCCCATCGTGGATGGATACCACCTCACTAGATTCCTTATGGATGGAGGTAGCAGCCTCAATCTGATTTACTCAACACGGTGAGGAAGATGGGAATCGATCCATCAAAGATCAAACCCAGCAACACTACATTTAAAGGAGTGATCCCAGGCATCGAGGCACACTACTCGGGAACCGTCACCTTGGAAGTAGTCTTCAGCTCATCCGACAACTTCCGCAATGAAGATTTAATCCCCAACATTGTTCCCTGTCGCAGCGATTATCACGCACTCCTCGGCCGAACATCATTCGCTCGCTTTAACGCCGAACCATCACTCGAAAAAAGTTCCCGTCATAAAAATTAAACCACTTGGGATTGTTGAGATAGGGTGATTCAGCGCACTCTAAAGCAGATATATTTGGGCCTTCTTCTAGATCCAAGAATTCACAAGTTTGGATCTTGAGTTGGTAGAAATTTATGTTTCTTTGGGATAATGAATGCCTGATATGTGTCCAAAGCATCTATAATGTTTGTTTGTTTAATTCTATTATATTACAACTATTATATGATTTTTTTAGATTATTTTTCTAGACTAACCTATTTATTTAGCGCCTAGTGTAGTTCCTGGAAGGTCCAAATATGATGCCAAATTTTGATGATTTTTCTGGACAACGAACGTCCCTAGAAGCTTCGGGAGAGACCAGGGGACCCACGAGCCAGTCAAGTGGAAACGTGGCATGACCAAGGGGTGGCCGCATAACGTGCCAATTTGGGGGGCCTGAGCCTACGTTTGACCTAATTCTTCCGTCTATAAGTCCTACAATTCCCGGAACTCTCAGAAGCGAACTCAGAAGAATTTTATCGCTGCCACAAACCTCTGTCTGAAGTGATCCCATCTAGAGCCCTATTCCGATGCTCTGCCTGAAGGGGAAGCCACCACGGGAGGCCTCATCATCAACCTTGCCGCCTCCATGATGATGTGGGAGTAGTTCATTTAGGACCTACGAGTCCATAGTAGTAGCTAGATGGCTTCTTCTCTCTTTCTTTTGGATCTTCAATACAATGATCCCCTCTTAGATCAATTTGAAGTAATTCTTATGGTGCATTTGTTCGGAACTGCTAATTTATGGATTAATCAAATTGTTCATTGAACATAATTGAATCTTTTGAAGTTTCTTTGTTGCATGATCAAGTAGCTATGTATGCTTTCCGAGTTATTTGTCTTCTCTTGCCACGATAGATGGGTAACTCTTTAGAGGGAATGGTGCATAGTAGTGGGTTCAAATTCACGGTGATCTATATCCTAGTGACTGAATGGGGAGAAAGCATGTGATGTGTTGTTGTTACTAAGGATAAAATGACGGGGAGTCGGGGATTGAACTTATTGTTAGGTTTCTTTCTATCAACATCATGTCACCTTGCTTATTGCATTACTCTATTTTCAATTAGCTTAATACCTCGAGATGCATGCTGGATAGCGGTTTTGGGGTGGAGTAATATTAGTAGATGAAGTTGGATTACGGTCAACTTGTCACGGCGTGATGCCTACACAAGATTATGCCATGAATAGTCATAATTATGAATGTTGTTTATTTGTTTATTGCCTAACAGTAATTTGTTTACCATTCCATTACCTTATTTCGAGAGAGATGACACTATTTTAACCTTGCAACTAGCAAGATGAGGGGATTGACAACCCCCTTGCCAAGTTGGGTGCAAGCATTTATTCCATTTATGTGCAGATGCGGCTTATCTTGTTAGCTCGTAGACTCTTGCTGCTCTGATTAAACATTGGTTCTCAACTAAGTGAAATACTTTTTGTTGCTGTGCTACATCACCCTTCATCCTCGAGGAAATCCAACAACTCCTACGGGTGTAGCAATGGCATCTCATTGAGAGAATCAATCCATGCCTCAAGACTGCCACTCCGCTGTTATGATACATCCTTCATTCGGATCACTAATCAGCTTCCTCCGAGAGACGAACAAGTATCACCAAACTTTTCCTCATAAACTAACTCCCAAGACTCAACCTCTCAAAAGGTTAGCTCTGAGCATTCGAGCGAATTCAACAGTTTGCAACACCCGCCCCTCAAGATCCTGACGGATTAGGGGGCTAATGATGGGGATACCTATTAGGGGAGGCCCACAATGACTTGAACTACATAGAGCCCTGTAAAGCCCAAAACCTCAATAAAAAGGTATCAGAGTATCATCCATGGCCTAATAAGGTAAAGTCCAGTTGAATAGTTTCACGGTATGGCCTCACTCGGACGAGTATCGGATGTTCACTCGGATGGGTTTACTCGGTCATGAGAAGTGTGACAGCCGGAGGAAATAACTGAAGCGACTCAATCATTATTTAAGGCAAACACATAGAGTTAAGACGCGGTTACTTCTTGTAGTGGGCGTGAGTAATCACCATAGTTAACCAAAAACCCTATTCTGATCTCGAGCTCAAATGCACCCCGATGAACAGTAAAACCGAAAAAATAGTAATAAAAAAAGGTTCTGATTTTTTTGTGGTACATACTTTTACAAAAAAATTGTACGCATACCAAATTTCAGCATGAAATGACATTCGTGGAAGTCGTGGCAAAAAAATCAGCACTCCAAAATGTTTTAAAACTAGCATCTTTGAAGCATCAATTTTGTTTTTTTGCCATGACTTTTATGAATGTCATTTCGTGCTGAATGTTTGCAAGCATACAAAACATTTATCAAAGTTTACCACAAAAATAACTTTTAAACTTGTTTACTTTTTTTGATTTTACTGTTCATCAGGGAGCATTTGAGCTCGGGAGCAGATACTCCACATCCCCCCTTATACTGTGGAAGAGGGAGGGATGACGCACTCTTTATAAACCACCCTACTTCACCTAGGCAGGGGTTCATATCTTTTGTAATTCAACAACTACACATAGAGAAAACAAACTTCCTAGAGTACAAGACGTAGGCTTGTTACCTCCGTCACGAGGGGCCCGAACCTGCTAAAACTCTCTATGGCACCCACTTGCATCTAGCGACATCCAGCTTCTCTCGTACCCCTCTCTTGTACTATCGGGATTCCCCCCATGACATCGCCCAACTCTGTGGTCGCCGCCTCCCTTCCCATGGTCTCTCTGTTTCTTGTTCTCGAGGGGGAAAAAGAAGACTGAATCAGTATATTTTGCGGGAATGGGTGGTTTCAGTGCAAATCGAAACAGGTCCCCTCGTATTATGTGTGAGGACTTTACATGGAGTGAATTTGGCCTGAGATTTGAAAATTTAGAATACCAAATCCGATTCAACCCATCCAAAGTTCCAAATGCAACATTAACATTTTTCCTCGTGATTGTGTCACTTAGGCTGCAGGTGGAACTGGGCATAAGTGGGACTAATTAAGCCCATCCCACTTAATCATCTTAGAGGGCACCCGTTGGACAATAGAAAAAAGTGGGTTTTTGGATTTAGCCCACTGAGAACCCACCACACCACTAACACAGTCCCCTCCGGCCTCCCCTTCGCACTGAGCTCTAGTGTACAGTCCGAGTTGAGCCGCCGCCCTTCTGACCTAGCAGCAGGTGAACGCTGCTCCTCCAGCCGACTATCTTCTCCCTCACGCTGGAGACTATCATCTATGTGATTACAGCCAAGCTCCTCTCGATGGAGAGCGCAGCCGATGCCTCTCGTGATGCACGCAGC
Organism: Triticum aestivum; assembly: GCF_018294505.1. Lineage (NCBI taxonomy): Eukaryota > Viridiplantae > Streptophyta > Magnoliopsida > Poales > Poaceae > Triticum > Triticum aestivum. The sequence continues at coordinate 402,934,732 of NC_057810.1, read as the reverse complement.
CGCCTACTAGAGATGCTGACGCTGCTCCCGGCAATGACGTCGGACATTGCTGTCCAAGAACTCAACGACATGCACACGGACCTCCAAGGCTTCCTCGCCTTGACATCCGTGACAAGACCCTCAAACTCTGCTGCTCTCTCACCCGACTAGTTGCTGGGTGTGGTGGTCACCCGGCAGCCTACCCCGACAGCCGGCGTGGATGAACACTTGGCCTACGCCATGACGGTTGTTGCCTCCTCCTGGACCACCTCGAGTGTTGCCGCAACGACTTGCTGAACTGGAGGTCCGTCCTGTCCGCTCGCCTGGGATCTTGGACCAGGCGAGCTACCTCCTCGACAACCACTATCTAAGTTTGTGAAAAGGAATCGGTTATAAATTTGTTTGGTGGAATCCCACTTATGCCCAACTAATCCACCTAAGTTAACACCCGCCAACCCTTGGGGGGACTGCGAACCAACCTGTGGTTGGATGGTTAGAGGCACTGGGGTATCCCCAGCCCATCAGGGTTAAAATCCGGGTGCTCGCATTTATTCCTGGATTTATTTCAGGATTTTCGGTGATGAGCATTCAATGGGAGGAGACATTCCCGTCGATGATGAGGCACCTACGTTGACTTCATAAATCTCAAGATGATATGCCATGTCGTGGAATTGTCACGGCAGATGCCCTAGCATGAGGACTTAGGTGTGGAGCCATCGTGACATAGTTAGCTTGAAGGGGTTAAAATGGACAAGGGACACAAAGAGTTTACCCAGGTTCGGCCCTCGCAATGAGGTAAAGGCCTACTCCTGCTTTAGGTTGTATTACTTGGGTTTCGATTACCATGGAGCGAATACGCTTAACCTAGTTCTCGACTTGTTGTTTCTTGCCTTAACCCGCCGCCGGGTCACCCCTTTATATACACGGGCTAATGCCCGGCGGCTTATAGAGTCCCGGCCGGCTCATACACAACGTGCCCACCTCGATGACAGAACTACACTTTCCTTAACATACAAGTTAAACAGATGGCGGTTTATGCCCGTGGGCCTCAAGTCTCCTTCGGGTCTTGGGCCTTCAATTAGCTTACTTCAAGAACCGCCATCTTCAACATCTTCTTGGGCCTTCCCATTATGAACCACCAGTGGTATGACCCGGCCCCTCCTGGGTGGGTCATACCCAATAGTCATATCCCCAACATTAGGCCCCAGGTTGATATAAACTTGTTCATATCAATCTTCAATACTTAGAAAAAATCCTTCCTCATCTGTCCTTACGGGATATTATAACCCACCGTGATGTCATCTCCTAGAATTGTGGTAACCCGCCATGACGTCATCTCACATTAAAATCACAAGAGGCCCAAATCTTAATATGTCGTCACTTTTAATGAACCTCCAAAAATTGAGGCGTTTGTGCTGTCACATATCCATTTTTCAGCCTCCTCGATTCCCGTGCATGCCATCTATATATTGCCTTATAAATAGGGCCAGGGGTCCTTTTCATTTCCCCCCTTGCCTCCTCGTCTTCATCCTCTTCCTCACGACGCCTCCAGCGCCCGAGCTTCATTGCCACCGTCCACCACTGCCTCAACCTTGGCCGCTGCATCAACCTGAACGCACCAGAGCTCCTCTGCGCGCTTCCGCTGTCCAACATCCCTGGTAAGCTTCTCTCCTTTCCTGATCGTAGATCCCATTAGGGTTTTCTCGAGTTCTTTGGAGTTCATCTCCGTTCCTCTTGGTTCATCCCTGTCTTCTGTCGTTTTGATCTGAGCTTAGTGCTCATCCTACGCGGCATCAGTTTTAGCACTCATTTTTTATATTTGAACGCCTCATCTCCATGAGAGATCCCATCAGAGCACATGAACTGCTCTGCTGCCGCAACTTAGGTTTAGAAATTTCTTCATTATTTGAACTGACGTAGATCCAAAATTATAGCATTGATTTGTGAAAGCTGTTTGTCCAACACTTAGCAATTTTTCCACTCATAGATCTAAAAATCGATAGTTGTGTGGGCGGCTTAACTTATAAACCATAACCCTCCAGGTACCATTAGTCCCCTCTTAAGCCGCTAATAGTTTGCCTTGCATAGCTCTGACGCTATCCTCCGGGTTAACACACTGTATGCTTATCATCTTTACCCTTGAACCAATGACTGGCTTCACAACATAATCTTAAACCGGCAAACTTTTCTTTTCAGATCATCATCAACAATGACTAAGACATTCACTGCATGCAACTGGGCCTCATCCCGGGTCACCGAGGAAGATTTTAACAACTTTGTTGAGACTGGCATCTTAGCCAAGAAAAATGACATCCACTGGAAGGTCCCAGGCCTCAAAAATCCTCTTGAGCCCAAGGAAGGAGAAATAATTGTTTTTACTAATCACATGATCTGGGGGTTTACCCTGCCCGGTTCAAAATTCTTTCGGGACGTGCTACACTTTTCCCAACTTCATCCTCAAGACATTGGGCCAAATTTCGTCTCCAATATTTGCAACTTCCAAGTCTTCTATGAAGCTTATCTTCAAGAAGATCCCGCTGTTGAACTGTTGAGAGAGTTTTATTACTTAAACCGGCAGACAAAGACACAGAGTTCACTGACGGGCCCAGCTTGGAGTTAGGTGGGGTCTCAATTCAGAAACGGAAAGAGGCCTCCTTCCCATATGCCAACTGCCCAGTCATCCCAAGGACTGGACCCAGACTTGGTTCTATTGCCAAGACACATCTCCAGCGGGTGAGAATTCGTTGCCGGGTTACCGTGACCACCGGCTTAGCAACACACATCCGCTCCCATAGCCGATCAGCACAAAGGAACAGGCCAAGTATGCACCCACTTATTCAAAGATTAGAGCCTTCCTGGCTAACGGCTTAACCGGCATCGACCTTGTCTGGTGCTGGGTCTCCTGGAGGATCCTGCCCTTAAGCCGTCGCCCCGGCTTAATGTGCGAGTACACCGGCAACCTAAAAGATCCCCAATGCCACTACGAAATTCAACTATCTGATGCAGAAGTCACTGAAGCAACCAAGGCTTTGTTGAACGAAATCTGGGCAGAATTCAGTAAAACCGGACTTAGTCCTTACTGCACCTTCAACTAGCCGCCAGCTATAAGTGTTGCACACCATGCTTCCAGTCTAATTTTCATTAATACTGTCCACTTACGATCATCTGATCTCAACAGGCCAATTCTCCATTTTGGAAGAAGAAACCGCAGGATAACCGGCCAAGCCGACCCGGACCAAGACCAAGGCCACGAAAAAGGCCTGCCAAGAAGAAGACCGATCCCTCTGAGTTACTGAACTTGTATGATGATGGTGATGATGATGAGTCGAAGGTAGAACTTGACTCTCTTGGCACATTTTTTGTACATCTCATTGACAATGATTGTTATCAAGAGGAAGCGGAAGCCAGCCGTGTGGGTGACGAAGAGGTAATTGTTCTTTCCTCCAACTCAGAATCTGTGCCAAAACAGAAAACTCACCAAGCAAGCTGGAGAGTAAGATTTTCTCATCCTTTGGCTTATTTGGATCCCAAATTTATTTTGAAGAAGCGGCAACATGAAGCTCGCTGCACAACCAGGAACAGCGGAAGCAGGGTCCTTTCCTCCGGCTCCCCGCAAGCGTCATTCAGAGGTCTCACCAAACTCCGACTTAACTTATCCCAGGGCTAGTCTTTTTCGACAACCTCTTAATCCTTCCGATTCAAATTATCAGCGAACGTCTCATTCCTCCTCTGGCGACTCAACGGGGACTCATGTCCCGGCCTTCAAGCTTGTGCCTGGGTAAGACTGCCAAGTCTTAGCTTTCAATTATATACTCAATTGTTGTATTAACCTCATCTTGTGTTTCATTCACAGGGCTATGGCAAAGCCCAGCGAGAAAATGAAGGTGACAAAAACCACTGAAAACCCTTCTGAGCCGGAGCAAGAGTCAGCAGAGACCTCCCACCAAGCCCCTGAAGCCACAGTCGATGAACCGCCACTGGTCAAACACAACGTAGACATGGACCAGATGGATGTTGATCCAGCGAACACCAATCCGCCAAACCCCATTAAGCCGCCAAGCCCTATCAAGCCTGCTGAAGAAAAGGCTAATGATGTTACCATCACTAGGCATGATTATACAGAGCCAGGAAACCCTAGTGTCTTGTCAAAGCACAGCACCAAGGAAGAAATTTCTGTTGCTGACAAAGGCAAGTGGTCAGCCAATTTAGAGAGCTATGCCCACTTCAGTGTCCAAGAGATCCACTATGGGTACTTAAACCGCCCGTACACAAGCCATGACTTTCAAGTCGGCTTGGTGAAGGAGCGCTTTGACGTAAACACTATAGCTCTCTTCATATGGATACACTTCCATTAGCCGCCAAGTTTACTGGACATGATAGAATAGAATGTGTTGTAGACTTTAAATAGCTTTGTAGATCAAATCCAGTAGCCCCCAAGGGCCGGCTTATACTTTCAAGATAAATCGAGACTTCTAATAGTAATATTTCAACTTTGCACATGTAGCCCCCAAGGGTCGGCTTAATCTAACAAGATGAGCCCGGACTTTGAATATTAATGAATCAATTTTGCACATGTAACCCTCAAGTGCTGGCTTAATCTGTCAAGATAAGTCGGGTCTCATTACCATAATTGTCCATAAAATCCAAGTATATAGCCCCCACGAATCGGCTATAGTCGTTATAAAGCAGCCGAGTCATCATAAACTTGTCTTCAAAAAGAGAAATGTGCATTAGCCCCTAAGTGCCAAATGAAATACTTGTATTGTGCTTGGGACTTTTAAGTAAAATGATTGTAATTCGCCTATTGTTTATATCCTGCAGGCTGAACTTACTGCCAAAAAATCCCAAGTCGCTGATCTTCAAGAAAACATTAAATCTCAGCAATCTGAAACCTCTAAGGCGAAGGCAGAATTAACTACCCCCTTGGCATATATGGAAAAGCTGAAGAAAGATTTCAAGGCTGACCAAGCAAGCTGGGATACAGAGAAATCATCTCTATTGAAGAGAGCAAAAGAAGCAGAAGCAGCTCTTAAGCCGGTAGTTGAAGAGCTTGCCAGTTTAAAACATCAACTAAATTCCATGACCGTTCCCATATTCAGTAAGTAACTTCATCTTAAGTTGATATTACCAAAGCATTGAATGAATCCTTCATCCGGCTTATAGATTTATTTATTGATACAGGCTGCAAGATCGCCCACCTCAGCTCATATATGCGCAAGAAGTTGAAAGCTGCCTACACCCTTGTAGAGCAATTGTATATTGGTGCACAACGAGCCATTTTTATAGCTGCGCATAAGAAACAACCGCCAACCGTCATCAAGGACACAATGGAGAAGCTATTTGTGTTACCCCTGCGAATCAAGGAACTTAAGAAATCAGCTGCCAGAGCCGGTGCACTCACCGTGCTAACCCGGGCTAAAGCATGGCAAGCAGATCTTGACCCAGAAGACTTGGCTAACGGTTTCCCCAGCGTGAAAGATGATGGGTCTCCTTTCATCACAGAGGACTTTGCTTCAATAGCAAGGGACATGCGTCCTTTAGCAAGTAACTTAGCTGAAGATACCAACCTGTCCCACTATCAGGCGGTTTATGATGCTGACAACAAGAAGGTCAAGGTGCCGATCCATGAATCCGAGAACCTTACCCCTCCAATTCGTAAGCATACTTTTGCCCCTGACATTGACCCGTCCACACTTGTTGGTGATGAGGCTGTATTCAAGGCTTTGACTGGAATCAATTGGGTAACCTCTGACTTCCAGCCAATGGGTGAAGAGGAGGACGATGAACCGGTGTTGGATGACCCACAACCCTCAACTCGCCAAGGCCAAGACCAGCGAGCCGCTGGCTGATGACCCACAAGTATAGGGGATCTATCGTAGTCCTTTCGATAAGTATGAGTGTCAAACCCAACGAGGAGCAGAAGGAAATGACAAGCGGTTTTCAGTAAGGTATTCTCTGCAAGCACTGAAATTGTAGGTAACAGATAGTTTTGTGATAAGATAATTTGTAACGGGTAACAAGCAATGAAAGTAAATAAAGTGCAGCAAGGTGTCCCAATCCTTTTTGTAGCAAAGGACAAGCCTGGACAATTTCTTATAATGATAAAAGCGCTCCCGAGGACACACGGGAATTATCATCAAGCTAGTTTTCATCACGCTCATATGATTCGCGTTCAGTACTTTGATAATTTGATATGTGGGTGGACCGGTGCTTGGGTACTACCCTTTCTTGGACAAGCATCCCACTTATGATTAACCCCTATTGCAAGCATCCGCAACTACAAAAGAAGTATTAAGGTCAACCTAACCATAGCATGAAACTAGTGGATCCAAATCAGCCCCTTACGAAGCAACGCATAAACTAGGGTTTAAGCTTCTGTCACTCTAGCAACCCATCATATACTTATTACTCCTCAATGCCTTCCTATAGGCCCAAATAATGGTGAAGTGTCATGTAGTCGACGTTCACATAACACCACTAGAGGAGAGACAACATACATCTCATCAAAATATCGAATGAATACCAAATTCACATGACTACTAATAGCAAGACTTCACCCATGTCCTCGGGAACAAACGTAACTACTCACAAAGCATATTCATGTTCATGATCAGAGGAGTATTAATATGCATTAAGGATCTGAACATATGATCTTCCACCAAGTAAACCAATTAGCATCAACTACAAGGAGTAATCAACACTACTAGCAACCCACATGTACCAATTTGTGGTTTTGATACAAGATTGGATACAAGAGATGAACTAGGGTTTTGAGAGGAGATGGTGCTGGTGAAGATGTTGATGGAGATTGAACCCCTCCGATGAGAGGATCGTTGGTGATGACGATGGCGATGATTTCCCCCTCCCGGAGGGAAGTTTCCCCGACAGAACAGCTCCGCCGGAGCCCTAGATTGGTTCCGCCAAGGTTCCGCCTCGTGGCGGCGGAGTTTCGTCCCATAAGCTTGCTTATGATTTTTTCCAGGGTAAAAGCCTTCATATAGCAGAAGATGGGCACCAGAGGGCCAACAGGGGGCCCAGGAGACAGGGGGCGCGCCCAGTAGGGGGGAGCGCCCCCCACCCTCTTGGCCAGGGTGTGGGACCCCTCTGGTATTTTCTTCACTCAATAATTCTTATTAATTCCAAAAGTGACTTCCGTGGAGTTTTAGGATTTTTGGAGATGTGCAGGATAGATTTGCAATATTTGCTCTTTTTCCAGCCAGAATCCCAGCTGCCGGTATTCTCCCTATTCATGATAAACCTTGTAAAATAAGAGAGAATAGCCATAAGTATTGTGACATAATGTGTAATAATAGCCCATAATGCAATAAATATTGATATAAAAGCATGATGCAAAATGGACGTATCAACTCCCCCAAGCTTAGATCTCACTTGTCCTCAAGTGGAAGCCGAAATCAAAAAATATGTCCACATGTTTAGAGATAGAGGTGTCAATAAAAATAAAAATACGGACATGAGGGCATCATGATCATTCTTATAACAGCAACATATAAGGATTTTGTCATATGATTTCTCATGCTCAAGTAACAATTTATTCACAATATCAAGTATGGTTCGGAAACTTTATTGAGAACTAGCAAATTATAATCTCAGTCATTGAAGCAATGCAATTTGTCATAACATCAGAAAGAGTCAATAATAGAGCTTTTTAGCAAGTCCACATACTCAACTATCATATAGTCTTCTACAATTGGTAACACTCATGCAATACTTATGGTTATGGGTTTTAGTCGGACACTGAGAAAGATAGGGGCTTATAGTTTCGCCTCCCAACGTATTCACCTTTGGGTGATGTCAACAATAATAGTTCATGCTAACTTACATCCAATTGGATATATATATATATATATATATATATAGCAGGATCTTTCCAACACGAGGTGCTTGCCAAAGGATAAAATCAAAAAGGGAAAGGTGAAGATCACCTTGACTCTTGCATAAAGTAAAAGATATAAAGTAAAAGATAGGCCCTTCGCAGAGGGAAGCAGAGGTTGTCATGTGCTTTTAGGGTTGGATGCACAAAATCTTAATGCAAAAGAACGTCACTTTATATTGCCACTTGTGATATGAACCTTTATTATGCAGTCCGTCGCTTTTATTACTTCCATATCACACGATCATATAAAGCTTATTTTCTCCGCACTAATAAGTCATACATATTTAGAGAGCAATTTTTATTGCTTGCACCGATGACAACTTACTTGAAGGATCTTACTCAATCCATACGTAGGTATGGTGGACTCTCATGGCAAAACTGGTTTTAAGGATATTTGGAAGCACAAGTAGTATCTCTACTTGGTACAAGGAATTTTTGGCTAGCATGAGGGGGAAAGGCAAGCTCAACATGTTTGAATGATCCATGACAATATACTTTAACTGAGATGTGAGAAAACATAAATAATTACGTTGTCTTCCTTGTCCAACATCAACTCTTTAGCATGTCATACTTAATGAGTGCTCACAGTCATAAAAGATGTCCAAGATAGTATATTTCTATGTGAGAACCTCTCTTTCTTTATTACTTCCTATTAATTGCAACGATGACCAAAACTACGTTTGTCAACTCTCAACAACTTTTATGCCTCATACTCTTTATATGTGAAGTCATTACTATCCATAAGATCAATATGAACTCTTTTATTTCTTTTTATTCTTTCTATTTCCTCAAGATCATAGCAAGATAGCAAAGCCCTTGACTCAACACTAATCTTTATATAGATAGCCCACAGACTCGATTACATAAAGAGATCACAAAGCAAAACTCAAAACTACTTCATACCAAAACTGTATTCTATTAGATCAAGATATTACTAAGAGGATCGAACTAAGTAAAACGGTAAAGATAGGGGTGTGATGGTGATACGATACCGGGGCACCTCCCCCAAGCTTGGCAGTTGCCAAGGGGAGTGCCCATACCCATGTAATTATGTCCTCGGAGGTGGTGAAGTAGGAGTTGTAGATGATGTAGGCTTGTCGTCCATCTTCCAAGGCATAGGCTCACCATCATAGAAGGATGATCGAGTCTCCGAGATCCTCAAATCTGCAGCCAAACTCATCCTCTTGAACCTATATTCATACTCACAGTTTTGGTTTTGCAGGTCATAGATCTGGGCTTGGAGGTGCTCAATTTTCTCTTGAAGCTTAAAGATGGTCTCCCCAATGATCTTGGCATCCAGCTTGTGGTTGTTGGTGAACTCCACGATCATCATCTGGTTGGCGTTGAGTCCACGCTCCACCATCCCTTGGCACTTGAAAACTTGTTGCTCCATGCCTTCGAGCTTTGTCTCCACGCTTCCGGTACGCCTTGGTCCCTCCACATCACGGATGTGCAGCACCCCCTCACGCATCTCAATGGTTTGAGGGTCTTGCAGCACCTCCGCAAGATAGGGGTTGATAACCCTCTCAAAAAACTTGTCCTTGGGAGCACTTGGAGACGTCATGGTGCTCTAGATCTGTCGGAAAAACAACTCGAAATGAAAATAGAGGATTTTTGTGTTATACGGTGGTCAAAACCTTTGGGGGATTATATAATGAATTTTTACCGACCAAAAGAAGTAATGTGCACGAAAACGTAGTCCGGGAGGCACACGAGGTGCCCACGAGACAGGTGGGCGCGCCCAATAAGGGTGGGCGCGCCCTCCACCCTCGTGGAGTCCTCGTGTCCTTCCCGGATTACTTCTTGCTTACCAAAATTCTTAAATATTCCAAAACGGAGAAAAATTACCATTAGAACTGTTTTGGAGTCGGTTTACTTACCGTACCACATACCTATTCCTTTTTGGAGTCTGAAACATTCTGGAAAGTGTCCCTTATGAATTCCTCTGGGGTTACAGTCTCAATAATATTAGTTTCAACATTGATCGGATTACCTGAGATATAATGTTTGATTCTTTGACCGTTCACCACCCTCGGACTTGTGCCTTCGAAGTTGTTGATTTTTATGGCACCGGAATGATAGACCTCCTCGATAACGTAAGGACCTTCCCATTTAGAGAGAAGTTTTCCTGCAAAAAATCTTAAACGAGAGTTGAATAGCAACACATAATCACCTACGTTAAACTCATGCTTTTGTATCCTTTTGTCATGCCATCTTTTAACTTTTTCTTTGAACAGCTTGTCATTCTCATAGGCTTGGGTTCTCCATCCATCAAGTGAGATAATATCAAATAACCTCTTCTCACCGGCAAGTTTGAAGTCATAGTTGAGCTCTTTAATAGCCCAATATGCTTTATGTTCAAGTTCAAGAGGTAAGTGACATGCTTTTCCATGAACCATCTTATACGGAGACATACCCATAGGATTTTTATAAGCAGTTCTATAGGCCCATAATGCATCATCAAGTTTCTTGGACCAATTCTTTCTAGATCTATTAACAATCTTTTGCAAAATTAATTTGATCTCTCTATTGCTCAACTCTACTTGACCACTAGACTGTGGGTGATAAGGAGATGCAATTCTATGATTAACATCGTACTTAGCAAGCATTTTACGGAAAGCACCATGAATAAAATGTGAACCACCATCAGTCATTAAATATCTAGGGACTCCAAACCTCAGAAAAATAACTTCTTTAAGCATCTTAATAGAGGTGTTATGATCAGCACTACTAGTTGGAATAGCTTCTACCCACTTAGTAATGTAATCAACAGCAACTAAAATATGTGTATACCCATTAGAGGCATGAAAAGGTCCCATATAATCAAAGCCCCAAACATCAAATGGTTCAATAACAAGAGAATAATTCATAGGCATTTCTTGACGTCTACTAATATTACCAATTCTTTGACATTCATCACAAGACAAGACAAACTTACAAGCATCTTTGAAGAGAGTAGGTCAATAAAAACCAGATTGCAATACCTTATGTGCAGTTCTATCTCCAGCGTGGTGTCCTCCATATAGTTCGGAGTGACACTTGCGTAGGATCTGTTCCTGTTCATGCTCAGGTACACAACGTCTAATAACACCATCTACTCCTTCTTTATAAAGGTGTGGGTCATCCCAAAAGTAATGTCTTAAATCATAAAAGAACTTTTTCTTTTGCTGGTATGTGAAACTAGGTGGTATAAATTTAGCAACAATGTAATTAGCATAATCAGCTTACCATGGAGTAGTACGAGAAGCAATAATGACCGTTAATTGTTCATCAGGAAAGCTATCATCAATAGGTAGTGGGTCATCAAGAACATTCTCTAACCTAGACAAGTTGTCTGCAATGGGGTTCTCAGCTCCCTTTCTATCAATAATATGCAAATCAATTTCTTGGAGCAAGAGAACCCATCTAATAGGTCTAGGCTTAGCATCTTTCTTTTCCATAAGATATTTAATATCATCATGATCAGTGTGAATAGTAACTTTAGAATCAACAATATAAGGTCTGAACTTATCACAAGCAAATACAACTGCTAAGAATTCTTTTTTGGTAGTAGCATAATTTCTCTGGGCAGTGTCAAGAGTTTTACTAGCATACTGGATAACATTTAATTTTTTATCAACTCTTTGCCCTCGCACAGCACCTACAGCATAATCACTAGCATCACACATAATTTCAAAGGGTAAATTCCAATCAGGTGGATGAACAATAGGTGCAGTAATCAAAGCTTTCTTAAGTATTTCAAATGCTTCTACACAATCATCATCAAAGACAAAAGGAATATATTTTTGCAATAAATTAGTCAGAGGCCTAGAGATTTTAGAGAAGTCCTTAAAGAACTTCCTATAAAAACCGGCAAGACCAAGGAAACTTCTTATACCTTTTATGTCCTTGGGACATGGCATCTTTTCAATAGCATCAACTTTAGCTTTATCAACTTCAATACCTCTCTCAGAGATCTTATGCCCCAAGACAATGCCTTCATTAACCATAAAGTGGAACTTTTCCCAATTCAAGACGAGACTAGTGTCTTCACATCTCTGCAAAACTCGATCAAGGTTGCTCAAGCAATCATCAAAAGAGGATCCATAAACGGAGAAATCATCCATGAATACCTCACAAATCTTTTCACAAAAGTCAGAGAATATAGCCATCATGCATCTTTCAAAGGTAGCAGGTGAATTACATAAACCAAAAGGCATACGTCTATAAGCAAAAGTACCGAAAGGGCAAGTAAAAGTAGTTTTTGATTGATCCTCCGCTGACACATGTATTTGAGAGAAACTAGAATAACCATCTAGAAAGCAGAAATGTGTGTGTTTGGATAGTCTTTCTAGCATTTGATCAATAAAAGGTAAAGGGTAATGATCTTTCTTAGTAGCTTTATTTAATTTACGGAAATCAATTACCATCCTATAACCTGTAATAATTCTTTGCGGGATAATTCATCTTTGTCATTAGGAACGACAATAATACCTCCCTTCTTAGGGACGCGATGGACGGGGCTTACCCAATCACTGTCAGCAACAGGATAAATTATACCTGCCCCAAGGAGCTTTAGTATCTCCTTTCTTACCACTTCTTTCATCTTAGGATTTAACCGTCGTTGAGGATCTCTAACTGGTTTGGCATCTTTCTCCACTTTTATTTTGTGTTGGCATAGAGTGGGACTAATGCCCTTAAGATCATCCAGAGTATATCCAATAGCAGCACGGTGCTTATTTAGAGTTTTCAATAATCTTTCCTCTTCTTGCTCTGAAAGGTTAGCGCTAATAATAATAGGATATATTTTCTTTTCATCAAGACAAGCATATTTAAGATTATCAGGTAAAGGTTTGAGCTCAAACACGGGATCACCCTTGGGTGGAGGGGGATTGTCGATGTCAAAACCGGCGGATCTCGGGTAGGGGGTCCCGAACTGTGCGTCTAGGCGGATGGTAACAGGAGACAAGGGACACGATGTTTTACCCAGGTTCGGGCCCTCTTGATGGAGGTAAAACCCTACGTCCTGCTTGATTGATATTGATGATGTGGGTATCACAAGAGTAGATCTACCACGAGATCAAGGAGGCTAAACCCTAGAAGCTAGCCTATGATATGATTGTTGTTATTGTTGTTGTCCTACGGACTAAAACCATCCGGTTTATATAGACACCGGAGAGGGCTAGGGTTACACAGAGTCGGTTACAATTGTAGGAGATCTACATATCTGTATCGCCAAGCTTGCCTTCCACGCCAAGGAAAGTCACATCCGGACACGGGACGAAGTCTTCAATGTTGTATCTTCATAGTCTTGGAGTCCGGCCGATGATGATAGTTCGGCTATCCGGACACCCCCTAGTCCAGGACTCCCTCAGTAGCCCCTGAACCAGGCTTCAATGACGACGAGTCCGGCGCGCATATTGTCTTCGGCATTGCAAGGTGGGTTCCTTCTCTGAATAATTTGTAGAAGATTGTGAACACCAAGATAGTGTCCGGCTCTGCAAAATAAATTCCACATACCACCATAGAGAGAATAATATTGCACAAGTTCAATCTGCTGACGTATTTTGTGGTGTGACGTCACACCACTACCAAGCCTTTACTTGAATCGTTTTTATTATACCGCCTCAGCGCGTTTAGCGAAGCGGTTTCCTTGGCACGTCTTGTCGAAGCAGAGATCGTGCTCCCCTTATTCCGGGATTCTCATCAATACGGACGTGGGTAACCCAACCACGCCATTGATTGCGGCGCTTGGGAGAAAAGCGAGTTTTACCAGGCCGGTGGGGATGCATACTTTTGTCCGTTCATATATAAGGGGATAAGGATCCACCTTTTCACCTACGCCTTCTTCCTCCTTTGCTTATCCATCTCCGCGCACTCGAGCTCCAGCGCCCAAGTCCACACATCTCGCCTCGACCTCCTCCAGCCATGTCCGGAGCGGGAGGCAAATGGATGGCCTCCTCCGTTACGGAGGGGCACATCGAGAGGCTGCACGGCGCCGGATACCTGTCCAGTGACATCGCGCACCGGCTCCCCAACAAGGGGCAGCTCATCCCCACCCCCAGGCCCCATGAGAGGGTGGTATTCCTTCCCCCATTTCCTCCACGGATTGGGCTTCCCACTTCACCCCTTTGTCCGGGGGCTCATGTTCTACTACGGCCTGGATTTCCATGATCTGGCCCCGAATTTCATCCTCAACATTTCGGCGTTTATCGTCGTGTGCGAGGCCTTCCTCTGCATCCAGCCCCACTTCGGCTTGTGGCTCAAAATCTTCAATGTCAAGCCGAAGGTCGTGAAGGGGAACCAAGCGGAATGCGGAGGCGCCATGGTGGGCAAGATACCCAATGTTACTTGGCTCGAGGGCGCCTTCATGGAAACCATCAAGGGGTGGCAATCGGGGTGGTTCTACATCACCGAGCCGCGTGACCCTAAATGGGTAGCGGCCCCCGAATTCAAATCTGGCATCCCCACACGGCTCACCTCTTGGAAGGAGAGTGGCCTGACTTGGGGCAATTCGGAGGAGCTGACCGGACTCCAAGCCTGTATCCAGAAGCTGGTGGACAAGAAGCTCAAGCTTGTCAATGTCGTCCAGGTCATGCTCATCCGCCGGATCCTCCCCTACCAACAACGGGCCTTCAAACTGTGGGAGTTCGATCCGGCTCAGCATGGAACCTTGAGCGGGCTCTTCGACACTAGGTACGAAGATGCCTGGAAGGTGCTTTTTAAGGGCGCCGAGGCCCCCACATCCGCTACCGAAGATCGCGGATTCCGCTCGCAGCGTCAGGCTGACGAGGTAAATGATTTTGCCCTTTACGGGATACTTGTTTTTCATAGTTTGACTCTTTGCGGGATCTAAACTCCCCTTCCTTTGACAGGACTGGCTGAAGAAGGCCGAGCAGACTAACTGTCCGGCCCCCTTGCCAGAAGACCCAGTGGATGCCCATCTGGCGGGGCTGCTGGTTCTGGCACCCCATGTGGTGCCGGAGAAGAAGGCCAAGAAGGAGGCCACGGGTACTCGAAAGAGTTCTCGTTTTCAGGTGTTCGATGACTCCGAGGAGGACTCCTCCCCCGAGGACGAGGAGAAGAAGAAAAGGGCCTCCCCCACAGCGGGGGGGGGGAAGAAAAGGAGGGCCTACCCAACGAGGGAGGCCGAAGGGTCCAAGAAGGGAAGAACTCTTCCCCCGGACTGTTCTGCCAACGCCGGTGACGACGACGAGAATTGGCCTCCGAGGGCCAAGCCCCTGGCGAGATTGTAAGTATCCGGACTCCCGAATGACTTCATGATTTTTCTTTTCACCACTTGGTGTCTTTCTAACGCCGCATACAACCCTGTAGTCCGGCCAAGGACGATCTTCCCGCTTCGTCGAGCGGGTCCTTGGGTTCGTCGGATGTGAACAACACTTCACTTCCAACCGCCTCTTCTCCCGGCGACGCTGACGACGTCGAGGTGGGATCCCAGAGAGGGACCCATCCGGAGGAGGAGGACCCGGAGGTAGCACAGGGCGACCTCCCGGACTTTGTGCCGGACTCTGCACCGGAACCTGCAGTGGTTCCGGAGTCCGGCGGGCGGCCCCTTCGCAAGAAGGGCAAGACCGTGGCGCCGGCGGCCTCCGTCCAACCGGAGGCGCCGGATAACTTGCTGGAAGCGCTCAACGGCGCTTCCATCAAGGAGGAACGCCGCATTGTCATGAGTGCGGTGATTCAGAAGGTCCAGCTCGCCAAAAGCGGGCTGACCGAAGCCTACAGCAGCCTTCTATCGGGCTTTGAGGTAAGAATATTAATATATGTAAAATAGTACCGCATAGACAGTAGCCCCTGATGCTCGGTTCGGTGTTCGGAAAGAAAATCCAGACTGAGGATCTAAAAAGATATACGCAGGAGTCATAAAAAATATGTCGATATGGGATTGCAGGCTACCCTGCTGACCTCTGCCGCACTGACTGCGGAGGTCAATGCTTTGAAGCAAAACCTCGAGCGGTCCGAGAACGAGCTCGGCTGTGCCAAGAAGCAACTCGAGGACAAAGAAGGTGAGTAGCACCTTATTAAAATTGTACCTTACAGAAAAGGATTTGGTTGCAACAAGAATGACAAGGATAACGTGGGTATTGCAGGGGCCACAAACAAGGTGGCGACCCTGAAGGAGGCAGTGTCCGTGGCCGAATGTAATGCGGCCACGGAGCGCGCCGAGCGAGAGAAGCAGGAGGCGCGGGTGGCGGAGGTACGGCAAGAGCTCCAGGCTCTCGTGGAAAAACACGAGAGTTTGGAGCGTGACTCGAAGACTCGAGAGTCCGAGCTTGCATCGGCTCTTGAGAGTGCCAAAGCCGCTAAGGCCAGAGCCTACAAGGCCCTCCAGGAAATCGAGGCGTTAAAGAAAATAGCATCGGGTAAGGAATTTTTCATGCAAAGCAAGCATGTGGATGTGGATTACGTGTTACTTACCCGAATTCGGAGCTCTCCAGGAGCGTTTGCAGATCTGCCCCGCAGCGTGTCCGATGCTGCCGCCTTCTACAGGGCCGAGGAGGGGAGCGCGACGGAGAAGGTCTTCTGGTCTCAGTATGCTGAGGCCGGACATCTGGTTCCCCTTAGCGACCAGCTGAAGCAGCTGGTCGAGCTCCACAAGGTGGCCGAACAGGCCATGAAGGGCCTCATAGTTTGGTTGTGGCCCAATGAGGCCATACCTGGGAGCTACTTCGGCCTGGTGTGGCGGCTGGTGGATGCGTGCCCGTGGGTTGAAGTCATCAAGCACTCCGCCTGTATTGAAGGTGCCCGTCGGGCCCTTGCCCGCACAAAGGTGCACTGGGGCAAGATGGATGCCCAGAAGCTTGTGACGGACCCGCCACCGCAGGGCAAGGAGCATCGCACGCCCGAGATGTATGATAAGAGTGTCCTGAAGGGTGCCCGCGTTATTGCGGGTGAGTGCTCCAAAGATGTGATATTTGAGTAGACTCACATTTTGTTATCCTGTGCTCTGAAAACTTAGTTCATATGCGCTAAGCAACGCTTGTTGATTTAAAATATTACCTTCTGTGCGGCTGTTTATCAAATCTGAGAGATGGCAAGTCGTCGGCTTCAGCCCCCATGCCACGAGTGCTGGGGTGTTCGGTATAAATTAGAGCACTCTTGTTCCCATATTTGGGTCCATCTAGGGAGGCGCTCAACACGACGAACTAGGAAACCGGACTTATAATGCTTGAACACTCTCACTTAGCCATAGAATTCTATAATTTTAAATTTCGGCGAAGCCCCTAGTGTTCGGAAGGCCGAATTCGGGGTGCTATCCACGCCTGGGCCAGACAAAGCCGGTTCCTCGCTCTAAGTGGCATAAGTCTTTAGGGACTCGAAAAAACCTCTCGGACAGCGACCGGCTCTCGCCTCATCATGACGGTCAGTTTTAGCTTTCTCCACTGAGGCGTTAACCCAGCTCAACTAGGGCGCAATCGCAGTGGTTCTCCCAGTGCTACCTTAGTCGATACAACGGAACATAAGGTACCAAAACATGGGAGCCAGGCAAACCCAACTATTGACCCAAGACATGATTCGGAGCTGATGCATATAATGCTATAAGTTCGGGGTGCCGCACTTGTGAAAGTGTTCGAACTTATCACACCATGATGCGGGAAACATAAGCCCCTGGTGTATTTAGCCGTACCAAAATGTACGGATGCAACATGCCATAAATGAACATATGTATAAGAAAGAAATGCAATTGGAAGCAAAAAGGTGTTGCATTACTTATTCAAGAAAAACTGCTGTAAATGCAAAACGATACAAATGGTGCGATAAGCAAGGGATGGGACTATTAAACATGTCCCCCTCCAGGGGTAGGCTGCGGAGTGGTGTATAAAACAGATTTAATGCTCGTAAAGGGAGACCACCTGGATATTCGTCGCAGCCTTTCTCCTTCCCTGGCTGTTGCATCGTGAGTTCGGCCGGTCTACTGCCGGACAGGGCCTCTGGTAAACGGAGTCCTGTGGGTAAGAAAAGAAAAAAGAAAAAAAGAAATGACACACTTGGGAGCCCCTGATGTGGTTGAGCCGCATTCTGGGCCTGTCGTGGTCGTGCCCCTTCCCCTATGCCCATGGTATCTCCAAAGCGTACTGATGTACGCGAAGGACCAGTCTTGTGATCTTGCGAGGGCTGGGGTTGGGGTCGCATTGCTACGCGTGCTCGGAACGCGCCAGGTGGTCTTGCTGTAGGTTACTTCGGGCGCATTTGGCCGTGTCCGCTCGCTTAACGGACGGACTCGAGAATTGCCTTAAGAGGCTGCATTGTACTTCTGCCGCGAGAGCCACTGTATGTTCCTCCGTTCGAAGGGAGCGCTCGGTGTTTCCGTTGACCGTGATGACTCCTCGAGGGCCTGGCATCTTGAGCTTGAGGTATGCGTAGTGCGGCACCGCGTTGAACTTTGCAAACGCGGTCCGTCCGAGCAGAGCATGATAGCCGCTGCGGAACGGAACTATGTCAAAGATTAACTCCTCGCTTCGGAAGTTATCTGGGGATCCGAAGACCACTTCCAGTGTGACTGAGCCTGTACAATTGGCCTCTACACCTGGTATGACACCTTTGAAGGTCGTCTTTGTGGGTTTAATCCTTGAGGGGTCTATGCCCATCTTGCGCGCTGTGTCCTGATAAAGCAGGTTCAGGCTGCTGCCGCCGTCCATCAGGACTCTGGTGAGGTGAAATCCATCGATGATTGGGTCTAAAACCAATGCGGCGAATCCGCCGTGGCGGATGCTGGTGGGGTGGTCCCTTCGATCAAAAGTGATCGGGCAGGAGGACCATGGGTTGAACTTCGGGGCGACTGGCTCCATTGCGTATACGTCCCTGAGTGCATGCTTCCGCTCCCTCTTGGGTATGTGTGTTGCGTATATCATATTCACCGTCCGCACTTGTGGGGGAAAACCCTTCTGTCCTCTGTTGTTCGGCGGTCGGGTCTCTTCTTCGTCGTCGCTATGCAGCCCCTTGTCATTGTTTTTAGCGATTAGCTTGTCGCCTGCTTGAATACCCAACAATCCCTGTTGGTGTGGTTGGCTGGCTTTTCGGGGGTGCCGTGTATCTGGCACGAGCGATCGAGTATTCAGTCCAAATTGGACGGACCCGTAGTAGTTCTTTTGAATGGCTTCTTCCGCTGACCGGGTTTCGAGCCTCTGAATCCGGCATTGACTGCCGTATCCTCATTATTGTCGCCATTAATGCGGCGTTTGTTCTTGTTGCGACATGACCTGCCATTGCGATCCTTGGTATCCGGACTGCCAGAATTTTTGCTGAGGTTGTTGCTGCGAGCTAGCCAGCTGTCCTCCCCCGCGCAAAAGCGGGTCATGAGTGATGTGAGGGCTGCCATGGATTTAGGCTTTTCCTGTCCCAGGTGCCGGGCAAGCCACTCGTCGCGGATGTTATGTTTGAAGGCTGTGAGGGCCTCCGCATCCGTACAGTTGACGATTTGATTTTTCTTAGTTAAGAACCGTGTCCAGAATTGTCTGGCTGATTCGTCTGGCTGCTGAATTATGTGGCTTAGGTCGTCAGTGTCTGGTGGTCGCACGTACGTGCCCTAGAAGTTATCAAGGAATGCGACTTCCAGGTCCTCCCAACATCCAATTGATTCTGCTGGCAAGCTGTTAAGCCAATGCCGAGCTGGTCCTTTAAGCTTGAGTGGGAGGTATTTGATGGCGTGGAGATCGTCACCGCGGGCCATGTGGATATGAAGGAGATAGTCTTCGATCCAAACCGCGGGGTCTGTTGTGCCGTCATAGGATTTGATATTCGCGGGTTTAAACCCTTCGGGGATTTGATGATCCATTACTTCGTCTGTGAAGCATAGTGGGTGTTCGGCGCCTCTGTATTGGGCTATATCGCGACGAAGCTCCAACGAGCTTTGTCTATCGTGTTCGGCCCGGCCGGACTTACTATGTCCGGCGCGACGGTTGTCGTCATGTATCATGGGGCGCCCACACGATCCATAGATCGATCTTGATTGTCTTGCCTTATCCTCCAATATATCTCGCAAATCCAGAGCATTCCCCTGTGGCCTTATGCTGCTAGAGCGGTGCCGGGGTACGGTTCTAGTGAAGGGCCTAGAGGCCTCTCTGTCGCGGCCACGAGGTGGCCGGTCAGCCGTATTGTGCTCTGGTGATGCAGGTTTATATGCCTCCTCCTCTAATCGGGGAGCAACTTGCGTTGGGGGTAGCTTTTGGAGGGGCGTACGAGCTCATGCTCTTCGGCCGCCAGGACTTCCGTCCATCTGTCGGCTAGCAGATCCTGATCAGCTCTAAGTTGTTGCTGCTTTTTCTTGAGGCTGTTTGCCGTGGCCATAAGCCTGCGTTTGAAACGCTCTTGTTCGACGGGATCCTCAGGCACGACAAATTCGTCGTCGTCGAGGCTTGCCTCGTCCCCAGAGGGAGGCATGTAAATATCTTCCTCTACCTCTTCATCTGCTACCCTCTTGTGAGGGCTGGCATCCCCGTCCTCCTGCGCTGAATCTTGTTGGAGGGGGTTGTCTTTGGCACTGTCTGGGGTATTATTATCTCTGGTGCCGGAATTGCCCTTCTTACTGTGGCGGGACTTAGAGCGGCGCCGCTGACACCGGCGATTGGGCTGTTTCTTGGAGGGATCTTCCTCTGCTGTTCCTTCGCCATTCCCATCCTTTGGGATATCCACCATGTATATGTCGTATGACGAGGTGGCTTTCCAGTGCCCAGTAGGCGCTGGTTCTTGGTCGTCTCCAGCATCGTTGTCCATACCGTCGATGTCTTCAGAGTCAAAGTCTAGCATGTCGGTTAGATCATCGACAGCGGCTACTAAGTGGGTGGTGGGTGGGTCTTGAATTTATCCGGACACCCCCTAGTCCAGGACTCCCTAGGATTTCAACTGGTAAGTTGTGTTTCAGAATAGGACCCTGTTGAAGGAATACTTCATCTATTTCCCTTCTTTCATTCATAAACATATCATTTTCATGGTCTAGCAAATATTGTTCTAACGGATCGGTAGGAGGCACGGCAATAGAAGCAAGACCAATAATCTCATCCTTACTAGGTGATTCTTTATCACGGGGTTGTCTACGAAACTTAGCAAAATTAAACTCATGAGACATATCCCCTAAACCAACTGTAACAATATCCTTTTCACAATCAATCCTAGCATTAACAGTATTCAAGAAGGGTCTACCAAATATAATGGGACAAAAGTCATCTTGTGGGGAGCCAAGAACAAGAAAATCAGCGGGATATTTAAGTTTCCCACACAAGACTTCAACATCTCTAACAATCCCAACAGGTGAGATAGTATCTCTATTGGCAAGCTTAATAGTAACATCAATACCTTCCAACTCAGTGGGTGCGATATCATGCATAATTTCTTCATATAAGGAATGAGGTATTGCACTAGCACTAGCACCCATATCACATAAGCCATGATAACAACGATCTCCTATTTTAACAGAAATAACAGGCATGCCTACAACAGGTCTATGTATCTTAGCGTCGGGTCTAGCAATATTAGCAGTTTCACCACAAAAGTAAATAACATGCCCATCTATATTATCATCCAAGAGATCTTTAACCATAGCAATACTAGGTTCAACTTTAATTTTCTCAGGGGGTGTATAAGTTCTAGTATTACTCTTATGAACAACAGTTGAAGCTTTAGCATTATCCTTTATCCTAAAAGGAAAAGGTGGTTTCTCAACATAAGTAGTAGGAACAATAGGATCATTATAAGTGATAGTCTTTTCTTCAACTGTAATAGGTGCAACTACTTTTACTTCAGTGGGAGGATTATATTTAAACCACTTCTCCTTAGGGAGATCAACTTGAGTAGCAAAAGATTCAAAAAAAAGCAGCTACTATCTCAGAGTCAAGTCCATATTTAGCGCTAAATCCATGAAAAGCATCGGTATCCATAAAAGATTTAACACAATCAAACTTAGGTGTTATACCTGACTCCTTACCATCGTCGAAACCCCAATCTTCAGAGTTGCGTTTAATTCTTTCCAATAAATCCCACTTGAATTCAGTAGTCTTTAGCATATAAGAACTAGCACAGGAAGTATCAAGCATGGTGCGATCATTGAGGGAAAGAAGAGCATAAATTTTTTGAATAATCATATCTCTTGAGAGCTCATTATTGGGGCATGAATATAACATTGACTTAAGCCTCCCCCAAGCTTGAGCGATGCTTTCTCCTTCGCGAGGCCAGAAATTATATATGTAATTACGATCACGATGAAAAAGATGCATAGGATAGAACTTCTGGTGAAATTCCAACTTCAATCGTTTATAGTTCCAAGATCCAGTATCATCACATAGCCTATACCATGTCAATGCATCTCCCTTCAAAGATAAAGAGAAGACCTTCCTCTTACAACATCATTGGGAATACTTGCAAGCTTAAATAATCCACAAACTTCATCCACAAAGATAAGGTGTAAATCAGGATGCAATGTTCCATCTCCTACAAAGGGATTAGCTAGCAGTTTCTCTATCATACCCGAAGGAATCTCAAAGTAAACACTTTCAGTAGGTTCAGTAGGTTGAGGAGCAACTCTTTACTCTATTGGTCGGGGCAAAGATACCCCGAACAAGCCCCTCAAAGGATTAGTTTCCATAGTAACAAGTGACAGAAAATTTCAGCACACTATATAAATGTTTCCTAACCAAGTTCCACTCACCAAAGGCGCTTCACTCCCCGGCAACGGCGCCAGAAAAGAGTCTTGATGAACCACAAGTATAGGGTATCTATCATAGTTCTTTCGATAAGGAAGAGTGTCAAACCCAATGAGGAGCAGAAGGAACTGACAAGCGATTTTTAGTAAAGTGTTCTCTACAAGCACTGAAATTGTAGGTAACAGATAGTTTTGTGATAAGATAATTTGTA
Organism: Triticum aestivum; assembly: GCF_018294505.1. Taxonomy (NCBI): domain Eukaryota; kingdom Viridiplantae; phylum Streptophyta; class Magnoliopsida; order Poales; family Poaceae; genus Triticum; species Triticum aestivum. The sequence goes on along the minus strand of NC_057810.1, from coordinate 402,912,012 downwards.
ACAGGTAACAAGCAATGAAAGTAAATAAAGTGCAACAAGGTGGCCCAATCCTTTTTGTATCAAAGGACAAGCCTGGAAAATTTCTTATAATGAGAAAAGCGCTCCCGAGGACACATGGGAATTATTGTCAAGGTAGTTTTCATCACGCTCATATGATTCGGATTCGGTACTTTGATAATTTGATATGTGGGTGGACCGGTGCTTGGGTACTGCGCTTTCTTGGACAAGCATCCCACTTATGATTAACCCCTATGCAAGCATCCGCAACTACAAAAGAAGTATTAAGGTAAACCTAACCATAGCATGAAACTAGTGGATCCAAATCAGCCCCTTACGAAGCAACGCATAAACTAGGGTTTAAGCTTCTGTTACTCTAGCAACCCATCATCTACTTTTTACTTCCCAATTTCCTCTAGGCCCAAATAATGGTGAAGTGTCATGTAGTCAACGTTCACATAACACCACTAGAGGAGAGACAACATACATCTCATCAAAATATCGAACGAATACCAAATTCACATGACTACTAATAGCAAGACATCACCCATGTCCTCAGGAACAAACGTAACTACTCACAAAGCATATGCATGTTCATGATCAGAGGAGTATTAATATGCATTAAGGATCTGAACATATGATCTTCCACCAAGTAAACCAATTAGCATCAACTACAAGGAGTAATCAACACTACTAGCAACCCACAGGTACCAATTTGTGGTTTTGATACAAGATTGGATACAAGAGATGAACTAGGGTTTTGAGAGAAGATGGTGCTAGTGAAGATGTTAATGGATATTGACCCCCTCCCGATGAGAGGATCGTTGGTGATGATGATGGTGATGATTTCCCCCTCCCGGAGGGAAGTTTCCCCGGCAGAACAGCTCCGTCCGAGCCCTAGATTGGTTCCGCCAAGGTTCCGCCTCGTGGCGGCGGAGTTTCGTCCCGTAAGCTTGCTTATGATTTTTTCCAGGGTAAAAGCCTTCATATAGCAGAAGATGGGCACCGGAGGGCCACCAGGGGGCCCAGGAGACAGGGGCGCGCCCAGTAGGGGGGCGCCCCCCACCCTCCTGGCCAGGGTGTGGGCCCCCTATGGTATTTTCTTCGCTCAATAATTCTTATTAATTCCAAAAGTGACTTCCGTGGAGTTTCAGGATTTTTGGAGCTGTGCAGAATAGGTTTCCAATATTTGCTCCTTTTCCAGCCAGAATCCCAGCTGCTGGTATTCTCCCTCTTCATGATAAACCTTGTAAAATAAGAGAGAGTAGCCATAAGTATTGTGACATAGTGTGTAATAACAGCCCATAATGCAATAAATATTGATATAAAAGCATGATGCGAAATGGACGTATTATAGGTCGGCTTATCATCTGCTAGCTTTGATACTTTGCAAAAACACTTATTCTTTTGGGCCGTCTATTGCCTTGTAATAGGCTAGCTGTAAAAAATTATCTGTCATGCCATTGCGCATGTTGATCTACATAACACTGTCGAGCTGTTTTGATCTTCTTTGACGATCCAATGTTTATGCTCATACTCATTATCAATTTTGCCTAAGCACATTATCATAAACCCTGCATACAAAGAGAGCACAAGTGCCTTGGCGGTTTACCCCAACGCGGGTCAAAAAAACCCATATAACAAGCCACTGGTGACTGTAACGTCCCTAACCAGGGCTCATATAATTATAACAAAATAAATATCATACATGTGATACTTATGTGTATTGCCGGCTTACCAGGCCATATGCAATAAGGGCAACAGTCCCAATACAGAGCATAGCACTGTACAATTTATTCACGCCACCGGCTTACAACACCTTAGACATCAAAGGGTAACATCCCCGAATTTAGAGAGTACATGACTCAAACATATCATCATCATACACTGGTGAGTTAACGTCCAAAGCTAGGCCGGGTTAACAAAACACCAGATGTTATCAAATAAAGATCCAAGCATCATGGCTTGAATCGAATTTCAACCATATATCAATATGGTACAAACAGAAATCACCAAAAAAGAATCAAAGGCAATAGAAAACAGAAGACCAAGGCATTCAAAGGCTGCCAAGCCTCAACATCAAGTGTTATTCAAGGGCTGCACAGCCACTGAGTTACTCCTTAATTCAAACCTGTAAGTCGGGCCTCACATGACCAATCGTCGTTTTAACTTTGACAAGTTCAGTGTCTTTAAAAGATTAACTGTCAGGAGTACGGCGAGTCATTCCAGGATTACCTGGTCAGAGTAGCAAGCATACAAAGGCAGGATAACCCGGATTTTTGGCAAGCATCCAAGCCTATTATGAGGGACAACAAAGCTTTTGTTCATTTAACAAGAAGCCCCCAAGTAATATTTCGATCCAGGCGTGCAAGCCGGACCAGTAGGGTAGTCATAGCTATGCTCAGTGAGCAGGAAGCCCCCCAAGTTTTTTGCAATCAAGGCATACAAGCCGGATCAAAAGGGTAATCATAGCTATGCTCAATGAGCAGGAAGCCCCCAAGTGATCTTATGAAGTAACAATAAAGACTCAGATTCTCAGAAATGAAACGACTGAGGCCCTGAATCATCAGGGATGCCGGCTTTATTATACTAATCATAATATATACAATGACAAAAGTATGTACATCACAAGAGCCAGTGGCTCAGGTGTAATAAGGCCGAAGATGAGCAATATTCCATGGCCAGTGGGTCTCCTCCTCCGACGTGTGTGAGTCCTTATGGTCTCGAACATCGATAAGGTAGTATGACCCGTTGTTCAGATTTTTGCTGACCACAAAAGGCCCTTCCCAAGGTGGGGATAACTTGTGCATGTCAGTTTGATCCTAGATGAGCCCGAGCACCAAATCCCCTTATTGAAAGGTCCTAGCCATAACCCAGCGGCTGTGATAACGATGCAGATCTTGCTGGTAAATCGCCGAACGAGCCGCTGCAAGGTCACGCTCTTCATCCAGCAGGTCAATAGCATCCTGACGTGCTTTCTCATTATCAGCTTCAACATAAGCCGCCACACGGGGCGAGTCGTGACGTGTGTCACTAGGGAGAACCGCCTATGCTCCGTAAACCATGAAGAAAGGCGTGTAACTCGTAGATCTGTTGGGGGTGGTATTGATACTCCAAAGCTCTGAGGGCGATTCTTCCGCCCAACAACCCGGTGTCTGATGTCTACTACACAACCTCTTCTTGTAGACGTTGTTGGGCCTGCAAGCGCACAGGTTTGTAGGACAGTAGCAAATTTCCCTCAAGTGAATGACCTAAGGTTTATCAATCCGTAGGAGGCGTAGGATGAAGATGGTCTCTCTCAAACAACCCTGCAACCGAATAACAAAAAGTCTCTTGTGTCCCCAACACACCCAATACAATGGTAAATTGTATAGGTGCACTAGTTCGGCGAAGAGATGGTGATACAAGTGCGATATGGATGGTAGATATAGGTTTTTGTAATCTGAAATAATAAAAACAGCAAGGTAACTAATGATAAAAGTGAGCGTAAACGGTATTGCAATGATAGGAAACAAGGCCTAGGGTTCATACTTTCACTAGTGCAAGTTCTCTCAACAATAATAACATAGATAGATAATATAACAAGCCCTCAACATGCAACAAAGAGTCACTCCAAAGCAACTAATGGCGGAGAACAAACGTAGAGATTATGCTAGGGTACGAAACCACCTCAAAGTTATCCTTTCTGTTCTATCTATTCAAGAGTTCGTAGTAAAATAACATAAAGCTATTCTTTTCGCTCCATCCATCATAGAGTTCATACTAAAATAACAACTTAAGACACAAATCAACCAAAACCCTAATGTCACCTAGATACTCCATTGTCACCTCAAGTATCCGTGGGCATGATTATACGATATGCATCACACAATCTCAGATTCATCCAACCAACATAAAAGTACTTCAAAGAATGCCCCAAAGTTTCTACTAGAGAGTTAAGAACGTGTGCCAACCCCTATGCATAGGTTCCCAATGTCACGAAACCCGCAAGTTGATCACCAAAACATACATCAAGTGGCACATGAAATCCCATTGTCACCACAGATAATCACGGCAAGACATACATCAAGTGTTCATAAAAGACTCAATCCGATAAGATAACTTCAAAGGGGAAACTCAATTCATCACAAGAGAGTAGAGGGGGAGAAACATCATAAGATCCAACTACAATAGCAAAGCTCGGGATACATCAAGATCGTGCCATAGAGGAACACGAGAGAGAACACGAGAGAGAGAGAGATCAAACACATAGCTACTGGTACATACCCTCAGCCCCGAGGGTGAACTACTCCCTCCTCGTCATGGATAGCGCCGGGATGATGAAGATGGCCATCGGTGATGGGATCCCCTCCGGCAGGGTGCCGGAACCCTGGTGGCTATAGAGGCTTGCGGCGGAAGAACTCCCGATCTATCTTCTGTTCTGGAAGTTTTAGGGTACAAGAGTATATATGGGTGCAAGGGGTACGTCGGTGGAGCTACGGGGGGCCCACGAGGTAGGGGGGCGCGCCCTCCACCCTCGTGGGCAGCCCGAGAATCCCCTGACATGCACTCCAAGCCCAACAGATTGGTTTCCTTCCAAAATTAGCTTCTCCAGTTGATTTCGTTCCGCTTTGACTCCGTCTGATATTCCTTTTCCTCGAAACACTAAAATAGGCATAAAACAGCAAATCTGGGTTGGGCCTCCGGTTAATAGGTTAGTCCCAAAAATAATATAAAAGTGGATAATAAAGCCCAATATTACCTAAAACATTAGATAAAGTAGCATGGAGCAATCAAAAATTATAGATACGTTGGAGACGTATCAAGCATCCCCAAGCTTAATTCCTGCTCGTCCTCGAGTAGGTAAATGATAAAAAAGAATTTTTGATGCGGAGTGATACTTTGGCATAATTTCAATGTAAATCTTCTTAATTGTGATGGGAATATTCAGATCCGAAAGATTCAAGACAAAAGTTCATATTGACACAAAAATAATAATACTTCAAGCATACTAATCAAAGCAACCATGTCTTCTCAAAATAACATGGCAAAAGAAAGTTCATCCCTACAAAATCATATAGTTAGGCTATGCTTCATTTTCGTCACATAGAGATGTTCCCAACTTCTATACCCCCGATGACAAGCCAAGCAATTGTTTCATACTCAAATAATCTCAAACTTTTTCAACCTTCACGCAATACATGAGCGCGAGCCATGGATATAGCACTATGGGTGGAATAGAATATGATGATGGGGATTGTGTGGAGAAGACAAAAAAAAGGAGAAGGTCTCACATTGACGAGGCTAATCGACGGGCTATGGAGATGCCCATCAATTGATGTCAATATGAGGAGTAGGGATTGCCATGCAACGGATGCACTAGAGCTATGAATGCTCAACAAAAGAAAACTAGTGGGTGTGCATCCAACTCGCTTGCTCATGAAGACCTAGGGCATTTTGAGGAAGCCCATCATTGGAATATACAAGCCAAGTTCTATAATGAAAAATTCCCACTAGTATAAAAAGACAACTTATGAGACTCACTATCATGAAGATCTTGGTGCTACTTTGAAGCACAATATATGAGACTCACTACATGAAGAACAAGGTGCTACTTTGAAGCACAAGTGTGGTAAAAGGAATGTAGCATTGTCCCTTCTCTCTTTTTCTCTCTTTTTTTTGTTTGGGCCTTTCTCTTTTTTTTATGGCCTCTTTTTTTCGTCCGGAGTCTCATCCCGACTTATGGGGGAATCATAGTCTCCATCATCCTTTCCTCACTTGGGACAATGCTCTAATAATGATGATCATCACACTTCTATTTTTCTTACAACTCAACAATTACAACTCGATATTTAGAACAAAGGATGACTCTATATGAATGCCTCCGGCGGTATACCGGGATGGTGCAATGAATCAAGAGTGACACGTATGGAAAATAATGCATGGTGGCTTTGCCACAAATACGATGTCAACTACATGATCATGCAATGGCAATATGACAAAAGTAATGTATGTCATAATAATGATGAGGGAAGTTGCATGGCAATATATCTCGGAATGGCTATGGAAATGCCATGATAGGTAGGTATGGTGGCTGTTTTGATGAAGATATAAGGAGGTTTATGTGTGATAGAGCGAATCATATCACGGGGTTTGGATGCACCGGCGAAGTTTGCACCAACTCTCAAGGTGAGAAAGGGCAATGCACGGTACCGAAGAGGCTAGCAAAGGTGGAAAGGTGATAGTGCGTATAATCCATGAACTCAACATTAGTCAAAAGAACTCATATACTTATTGCAAAAAATTTAGAAGCCATCAAAAAATTCAAGTACTACGCGCATGCTCCTAGGGGGATAGATTGGTAGGAAAAGACCATCGCTCGTCCCCGACCGCCACTCATAAGGATGCACAAGCCAGGTACACTTCATGTTTCAAATTTGTTACACAACTTTACCCATACGTGCATGCTACGGGACTTGCAAACTTCAACACAAGTGTTTCTCAAATTCACAATTATCAACTAGCATGACTTTGATATTATTACCTCCATATCTCAAAACAATTATCAAGCATCAAACTTATCTTAGTATTCAATTTACTCAAAAGAAAGTTTCACATGTCTTGAACACTAAGTATTAACATTAAGCAAACTACCATGCTATTAATGACTCTCAAAATAATCTAAGTGAAGCATGAGAGATCAATAGTTTCTTTAAAATAAATTACCACCATGCTCTAAAAGATCTAAGTGAAGCACTAGAGCAAATGACAAACTACTCCGAAAGATATAAGTGAAGGTCAATGAGTAGCTAAATAATTGTGCAACTATGCGAAGACTCTCTCTCATTTAATAATTTCAGATCTTGATACTTTATTCAAACATAAAGCAAAGCTAAAGAAATGAAATGATGCTCCAAGCAAAACACATATCATGTGGTGAATAAAAATATAGCTCCAAGTAAAGTTACCGATGGTACGAAGACGAAAGAGGGGATGCCTTCCGGGGCATCCCTAAGCTTAGGCTCTTGGTTGTCCTTGAATATTACCTTGGGGTGCCTTGGGCATCCCCAAGCTTAGGCTCTTGCCACTCCTTATTCCATAGTCCATCGAATCTTTACCCAAAACTTGAAAACTTCACAACACAAAACTCAACAGAAAACTCATAAGCTCCGTTAGTATAATAAAATAAAACCACCACTTAGGTACTGTAATGAACTCATTCTAAATTCATATGGGTGTAATATCTACTGTAATTCAACTTATCTATGGTTCATACACTCCGATACTACTCATAGATTCATCAAAATAAGCAAAACAACACATAAAAAACAGAATCTGTCAAAAACAGAACAGTCCGTAGTAATCTGTATCAAACGTATACTTCTGGAGCTTCAAACATCCTATAAAATTAGGAAGTCCTAGGCAATTTGTATAGCAATCCATAGCAAAAATAATCAGGTCAGAAGCATGTTCCTATAAATTAACAAAACTACTATACTGGGTGAAAAAGTTTCTGATTCTCAGCAGGATCAACATAACTATCATCGTAAGCCATCCTAAAGGTCTTACTTGGCACTTTATTGAAACAAAAACTATAAAACATGATTACTACAGTAGCATAATCATGTGAACACACAAAAACATTAAGGATAAGTATTGGGTTGTCTCCCAACAAGCGCTTTTCTTTAATGTCTTTCTAGCTAGGCATGATGATGATAATGATGCTCACATAAAAGATAAGAATTGAAACATAACGGGAGCATCATGAAGCATATGACTAGCACTTTTAAGTCTAACCCACTTCCTATGCATAGGGATTTTGTGATCAAACAACTTGTGGGAACAATAATCAATAAGCATAGGAAGGTAAAACAAGCATAGCTTTAAGATTTTAAGCACATAGAGAGGAAACTTGATATTATTGCAATCCCTACAAGCATATATTCCTCCCTCATAATAATTTTCAGTAGCATCATGAATGAATTCAACAATATAACCAGCACCTAAAGCATTCTTTTCATGATCTACAAGCATAGGAAATTTACTGCTCTCCTCATAAGCAAACTTCTTCTTTATGGCATACATATCATCACAATAATCATCATAGATAGGAGGCATGCTTTCATCATAGTAAATTTGCTCATCATAGCTTGGGGAACAAAAAGCATCATCTTCATCAAACATAGATTCCCCAAGCTTGTGGCTTTGCATATCATTAGCATCATGGATATTCAAGGAATTCATACTAACAACATTGCAATCATGCTCATCATTCACGTATTTCATGCCAAGAATTCTATGTAATTCTTCTTCTAGTACTTGAGCACAATTCTCCTTTCCATCATACTCACGAAAGATATTAAAAAGGTGAAGCGTATGAGACAAACTCAATTCCATTTTTTTGTAATTTTCTTTTATAGACTAACCAGTGCTAAAACAAGAAACAAAAAGATTCGATTACAAGATCTAAAGATATACCTTCAAGCACTCACCTCCCCGGCAACGGCGCCAGAAAAGAGCTTAGTTGACGGGGTGTGAGTGAGTGCCATTTACCTTTGCCTCCCCGGCATCGGCCCCAGAAAAGAGCTTGATGTCTACTACACAACCTTCTTCTTGTAGACGTTGTTGGGCCTGCAAGTGCACAGGTTTGTAGGATAGTAGCAAATTTCCCTCAAGTGGATGACCTAAGGTTTATCAATCCGTAGGAGGCGTAGGATGAAGATGGTCTCTCTCAAAAAACCCTGCAACCAAATAACAAAAAGTCTCTTGTGTCCCCAACACACCCAATACAATGGTAAATTGTATAGGTGCACTAGTTCGGCGAAGAGATGGTGATACAAGTGCAATATGGATGGTAGATATAGGTTTTTGTAATCTGAAATAATAAAAACAGCAAGGTAACTAATGATAAAAGTGAGCGTAAACGGTATTGCAATGATAGGAAACAAGGCCTAGGGTTCATACTTTCACTAGTGCAAGTTCTCTCAACAATAATAACATAGATAGATAATATAACAAGCCCTCAACATGCAACAAAGAGTCACTCCAAAGCCACTAATAGCGGAGAACAAATGTAGAGATTATGGTAGGGTACGAAACCACCTCAAAGTTATGCTTTCTGTTCTATCTATTCAAGAGTTCGTAGTAAAATAACATAAAGCTATTCTTTCCGCTCGATCCATCATAGAGTTCATACTAGAATAACACCTCAAGACACAAATCAACCAAAACCCTAATGTCACCTAGATACTCCATTGTCACCTCAAGTATCCGTGGGCATGATTATACGATATGTATCACACAATCTCAGATTCATCCAACCAACATAAAAGTACTTCAAAGAGTGCCCCAAAGTTTCTACCGGAGAGTCAAGAACGTGTGCCAACCCCTATGAATAGGTTCCCAATGTCACGAAACCCGCAAGTTGATCACCAAAACATACATCAAGTGGCACATGAAATCCCATTGTCACCACAGATAATCATGGCAAGACATACATCAAGTGTTCATAAAAGACTCAATCCGATAAGATAACTTCAAAGGGGAAACTCAATTCATCACAAGAGAGTAGAGGGGGAGAAACATCATAAGATCCAACTACAATAGCAAAGCTCGGGATACATCAAGATCGTGCCATAGAGGAACATGAGAGAGAACACGAGAGAGAGAGAGAGAGATCAAACACATAGCTACTGGTACATACCCTCAGCCCCGAGGGTGAACTACTCCCTCCTCGTCATGGATAGCGCTGGGATGATGAAGATGGCCACCGGTGATGGGATCCCCCTCCGGCAGGGTGCCAAAACAGGGTCCCGATTGGTTTTTGGTGGCTACAGAGGCTTGCGGCGGCGGAACTCCCGATCTATCTTCTGTTCTGGAAGTTTTAGGGTACAAGAGTATATATGGGTGCAAGGGGTACGTCGGTGGAGCTACGGGGGCCCCACGAGGTAGAGGGGCGCCCCCCCCCCCCCCCACCCTCGTGGGCAGCCCGGGAATCCCCTGACGTACACTCCAAGCCCAACAGATTGGTTTCCTTCCAAAATTAACTTCTCTAGTTGATTTCGTTCCGTTTTGACTCCATCTGATATTCCTTTTCCTCGAAACACTGAAATAGGCATAAAACAGCAAATCTGGGCTGGGCCTCCGGTTAATAGGTTAGTCCCAAAAATAATATAAAAGTGGATAATAAAGCTCAATTTTGCCTAAAACAGTAGATAAAGTAGCATGGAGCAATCAAAAATTATAGATACGTTGGAGACGTATCAGTGTCCTCTACAAAGGGACTATAAGCCGGGGTTTGATACCTCTCAAGATTTCTTGATTAGCTCATTCAGCTTGACCATTAGACTGGGGGTGAGCCACTCATGATACATCAAGCCGGATATGATCTTGTTGACAGAATTCTTTCATTGCCCCCTTAGACAAATTAGTACCATTATCAGTAATGATACTATGAGGACATCCAAAATGAAAGATCACCTTTTTGATGAATTGAACCGTCATGGCCGCATCACATTTGCTGACCGGCCCAGCTTTAACCCACTTTGTGAACTTGTCAACAGCTACCAGGAGATGAATCTTTTTATCCTTGGATCTTTTAAGGCCCAACCATATCCAGGCCCCAGACTGCAAACGACCAAGTAATTGGAATCATCCTCAATTCTTGAGCCAGCACATGATCCCGTCTTGAAAATTTCTGACAACCATCACATTCACTGACTAGATCCTCTACATCAGCATGAGCCGTCAGCTAATAAAACCCATGACAAAAAGCTTTAGCAACAAGAGATTTAGAGCCGGCGTGATGACCACAATCTCCTTCATGTATCTCCCTTAGAATTTCACGGCCCTCCTCAGGAGAAATGCATCATTGAAACACTCTTGTAATACTGCATCTGTGTAGCTCACCATTGACAATAGTCATCGACTTAGACCTCCGGGTTATTTGCCTGGACACAGTTTCATCCTCAGGTAACTCGCTCCGGGTCATATAAGCCAAATATGGAACAGTCCAATCAGGGATAACATGGAGGGTCGCCACCAACTGTGCCTCCGGGTCAGGAACTGCCAAGTCCTCCTCCGTAGGCAACTTAACGGATGGGTTATGAAAAACATCAAGGAAAACATTAGGGGGGACCGGCTTACGCTGAGATCCCAGCCGACTTAAAGCATCAGCAGCCTCATTTTTCCTGCAATCAACATGCTCCACTTGATAACCTTTGAGATGACCAGCAATAGTGTCAACGTCTCAGCGATAAGCCGCCATGAGTGGGTCCTATGAATCCCAAGTTCCTGACACTTGTTGGGCCACCAAATCTGAGTTGCCAAAATAGCATACCTGGCTTAGATTCATCTCTTTAGCCACCCGAAGACCATGGAGTAAGGCTTCATACTCCAGCCCCCGAGCCTTCCAATTGCTTGGATCCATCAAAATTAATAGTCCAATTTGTATTATCCGGCTTATCCTCAGGCATCTGCAGCTCTGTCCAATCATTGATGAAGTCCACAAGTGCTTGAGATTTAATAGTCGTCCGAGGCACATACTTCAAGCCATGGGGTCCAAGCTCAATGGCCCACTTAGCTACCCGACCTGTGGTTTCTCTGTTTTGAATAATATCCCCCAAGGGAGCAGAACTAACCACAGTGATGGGATGACCAAGGAAATATTGCTTCAACTTTCAACTGGCCATAAACACGCCGTAAACGATTTTCTGCCAATGTGGGTATCTCTGCTTAGACTCAATGAGCACCTCACTGACATAATAAACCAGCCTTTGAACCGGATACTCCTTGCTTGACTTCTTCCTTTCAACCACAACTGCCACACTAACAACTTTGTTGTTTGCGGCCACATATAAAAGCAAGGGCTCCTTCTCAATAGGAGCTGCAAGAACCGGCGGCTCAGGCAACTGTCTTTTAAGCGCCTCAAACGCCTCATTAGCAGCATCGCTCCAGACAAAGTCATTTGTCTTCTTCATCATTTGATATAAAGGGATAGCCTTCTCTCCCAGGCGGCTTATAAATCGGATCAAAGCAGCAATACGACCCGCCAAACGCTGGACGTCATTGATACACGCCGGCTTAGCCAAAGAAGTGATAACCTTGATTTTTTTCAGGTTAGCTTCAATGCCCCTCTCAGAAACCAGGAAATCCAATAATTTGCCTGCTGGCATGCCAAAGACACACTTGGCCGGGTTAAGCATCATTTTATAGACCCGGAGATTGTCAAAGGTCTCTTTCAGATCATCTATCAAAGTCTCCTTCTTCCTGGATTTCACAACAATATCATCCAATAGGCGTGAACGTTGCGTCCAATCTGGCCATGAAGGTAATTCTGAACACAACGTTGGTAAGTCACTTGGGCACTCTTGATCCCAAAAGGCATAGATACATAGCAGAAGGCTCCAAAGGGAGTGATGAAAGTTGTCTTCTCCTGGTTCTTAACTGCCATCTTAATCTGATGATAACCAGAATAAGCATCCAAAAAGCTCAAACACTCACAACCCGCCGTCACATCAATAATCTGATCAATACGAGGGAGAGCAAAAGGATCAGCCGGACATGCCTTATTAAGGTCTGTATAATCCACACACATACGCCAAGTGCCATTTTTCTTAAGTACCGGCACCGGGTTAGCCAACCACTCAGGATGAAAAACTTCAATGACGAATCCTGCCACCAAGAGTCGGGCCACTTCTTCATCAATTGCCTTGCGACTCTCTTCATTAAAACGATGAAGAACTGCTTGACCGGCTTAAACTTTGGATCCACATTAAGGGTGTGCTCAGCGAGTTCCCTCGGTACACCTGGCATGTCAGAAGATTTTCATGCAAAGATGTCCTAGTTCTCATGGATGAACTCGATGAGCGTGCTTTCCTATTTCGGATCCATATTAGCACTGATGCCACTGCTTGGATGAGTTGCCAGGCACAAAATCAACCAATTTAGTGTCATCTACCGATTTAAACTTCAATAGGGGGTCATTTTCTATAGTTGGCTTCTTCAAAGGCGTCATATCCGCCGGGTCAACATTGTCTTTATAAAACTTTAACTCTTCTGTAGCACAAGCCAACTCAGCATATGCAGCATCACCTTCTTCACAATCTAGAGCAATCTTTCTATCACCATGCACCGTGATGGTGCCCTTATGACCCAGCATTTTAAGCTGCAAATAAACATAACACGGTCGTGCCATAAACTTGGCGTAAGCCGGCCGCCCAAGCAAAGCATGGTATGGGCTTTTGATCTTAACCACCTCAAAGGTCAATTTTTCAGCTCTGGAATCATGGTCATCTCCAAAAGCTACCTCCAGTGTTATTTTACCCACTGGATATACCGGCTTACCAGGCACCACTCCATGGAAAACAGTAGAAGACTCTTTACGATCTTTGCCAGTCAAATTCATACGACAAAAAGTCGCATAGTAAAGGATATTGATACTGCTGCCCCCATCCATGAGCACCTTTGTAAGCTTATACCCTCCTACCCGAGGAGCAACCACCAATGCCAACTAACCTGGATTGTCAACCCGGGGCGGGTGATCCTCCCGGCTCCATACAATAAGCTGCTCAGACCACCTCAAATAACGAGGCACTACTGGCTCAACTAAGTTCACTGCCCGCTTATGGATTTTCTGATCTCGCTTGCACAGGCTTGTGGTGAACACATGATATTGACCGCTATTCAGCTGCTTTGGATTACTCTGATAACCAGACAGCTGCTGCTGATTCCCTTGGCCAGATTGCTGATGAAAACCACCTTGATTACCTTGGCCTTGAAAGCGAGAGCTTGAACCGCCACCTCCAAAACTAGGCCCGTGAGAGCTGGAACCTGAACCGCCGTGCGGGCCATGATTGTTCTGGAAAAAATTAGAGTTTCTATACTCTCTCATGATGAAGCAATCCTTCCACAAATGATTGGCGGGCTTATCCTGGGTCCAATGCTTCGGACAAGGCTGATTCATCATGGCCTCAAGGTTGAACTTCGGCCCTCCAAACTGGGGCGCCTGTGTTTTCCCCTTACGACACTGGTTATTATTCTGCGTATTGGTGTTAGCCACGAAGTCTAAACCGTCGTCTGTCTTACGTTTACCATTACCACCTTTACCCGCCGTGTTATGTTGTCCCTTGGCATTGCCACTCTTCTTCCCCTTCCCAGCCTTCTCCTCATTAGACTCAGGGTCTTTAGTGCTATCAGGGTCGGCATACTTGACGAGAGCCGCCATGAGCTCCCCCATATCATTGCAATTACGCTTAAGCTGGCCCAATTTCTGCTTAAGGGGAAGAAAATGACAATTCTTCTCTAACATCAGGACTGTTGCACCAGTGTTGATATTGTCCGATGAGTGTATAACAGCTGAGATCTAGCGCACCCAATTGGTTTATGACTTAGCTTCACCTAGGACGCAAGAATTGAAATCTAGAATCGACATAGGTTGCTTGCATGTGTCTTTAAAATTTTGAATAAATCGCCTCTTCAACTCTGCCCATGACCCAATGGAGTTAGCGGGCAAGCCTTTCAACCAAGTACGAGCCGGCCCATCCAACATCATGGTGAAATACTTAGCACATGCAGCATCATTGACGTCCAGCATCTCCATAGCCATCTCATAGCTTTCAATCCAACCCTCTGGGGGCTGATCCGCCGTGTAGTTAGGCACCTTGCGGAGGCCCTTGAAATTCTTAGGCAAGCGCTCGTTGCGGAGAGCCGACACTAAACATGGCACACTCAAGGTTCTAGAGGTCGCTCCCGCCTCCACAGACGTTGATGGATAAAATGGAGATTGTTGCTGAGCCGCCAACTGAGCCGCCAGCTCAGCCTCCCATCGCGTTCTGCCCTGGTCCACCAAAGCCTGAGCCTCATTAACAGCATGCGGCGAGTCAGGCCTATGAGGCTGATAGCTCATTGCTTGATACAGTCGGCTCATCAATATGTATGATGTAGCTTTGGCTTGGACGCGGTGTTGAATGTATCCGATCACGACTGTATGAATAAGCCGCCTATTGAGCCACAGCTGTCTGAAGAAGTTCTCTGGCTCTCCGTATTTCCATCATCGCTGGCGACTCATCCTGAACTGGGAGAGCCGCTAGTCGAGTAGCCGCAACTATCATGTTATCCAAAGGATAAGAAAAATGACCCAGGGGCGTCGGAACATGCTGGGGAGGGGTCAAATTCAAATGTGGGGGGTCTATAGCACGTGGCTGAACCGGTTCTCCAGCCGCCAGCGCCTCAACGGCCTGATCCGCACCAGGCGGGTTGATAACCCACAAGTGTAGGGGATCACAACAGCTTTCGAGGGTAGAGTATTCAACCCAAATTTATTGATTCGACACAAGGGGAGCCAAAGAATATTCTTGAGTATTAGCAGTTGAGTTGTCAATTCAACCACACCTGGATAACTTAGTATCTGCAACAAAGTATTTAGTACCAAGTAGTATGATAATAATGGTAACAATGGCAAAAGTAAAGATAATAGTTTTGTAGTAATTGTAACAGTAGCAACGGAAAAGTAAATAAGCGAAGCACAAGATGTGAAAAGCTCGTAGGCATTGGATTAGTGATGGACAATTATGTCGGATGCAATTCCTCATGTAATAGCTATAACATAGGGTGACACGGAACTAGCTCCAGTTCATCAATGATGTAGGCATGTATTCTAAATATAGTCATACATGCTTATGGAAAAGAACTTGCATGACATCTTTTGTCCTACCCTCCCGTGGTAGCGGGGTCTTAGTGGAAAATAAGGGATATTAAGGCCTCCTTTTAATAGATAACGGAACAAAGCATTAGCACATAGTGAATACGCGAACTCCTCAAACTATGGTCATCACCGAGAAGTATCCCGATTATTGTCACTTCGGGGTTGTCGGATCATAACACATAATAGGTGACTATAGACTTGCAAGATAGGATCAAGAACACACATATATTCGTGAAAACATAATAGGTTCAGGTCTGAAATCATGGCACTCGGGCCCTAGTGACAAGCATTAAGCATGGCAAAGTCATAGCAACATCAATCTCAGAACATAGTGGATACTGGGGATCAAACCCTAACAAAACTAACTTGATTACATGGTAAATCTCATCCAACCCATCACCGTCCTGCAAGCCTATGATGGAATTACTCACGCACGGCGGTGAGCATCATGAAATTGGCGATGAAGGATGGTTGATGATGACGACGGCGACGAATCCCCCTCTCCTGAACCCGAACGGACTCCAGATCAGCCCTGCCGAGAGAGATTAGGGCTTGGCGGCGGCTCCGTATCGTAAAACGCGATGAAACTTTCTCTCTGATTTTTTTCTCCGTGAAACGGAATATATGGAGTTGGAGTTGAGGTCGGTGGAGCGTCAGGGGGCCCACGAGACAGGGGGGCGCGCCCAGGGGAGGGCGCGCCCCTGATACGTCTCCAACGTATCTATAATTTATGAAGCATTCATGCTATTTTATTATCTGTTTTGAATGATTACGAGCTTTATTATACGCTTTTATATTACTTTTTGGACTAACCTATTAACCGGAGGCCCAGCCCATATTGTTGTTTTATTGCCTGTTTCAGTATTTCGAAGAAAAAGAATATCAAACGGAGTCCAAACGGAATGAAACCTTCGGCAGCGTGATTTTTTGGAAGAATATGATCCTGGAGACTTGGAGTTCACGTTAGAAGATCCTCGAGGAGGCCAGGAGATAGGGGGGCGCCCCCCTTACTAGGTGCACCCCCCTGTCTCGTGGGCCCCTCGAGCACCTCCCGACCGACTTCTTTCGCCTATATAGTCCCACGTACCCCAAAAACATCCGCGACGAAGATAGATCGGGCATTCCACCGCCGCAAGCCTCTATAGCCACCAAAAACCTCTCGGGAGCCCGTTCCGGCACCCTGCCGGAGGGGGGGAACCCATCACCAGTGGCCATCTTCATCATCCCGGCGCTCTCCATGACGAGGAGGGAGTAGTTCACCCTCGGGGCTAAGGGTATGTACCAGTAGCTATGTGTTTTGATCTCTGTCTCTCTCTTGTGTTCTCTCTATGGCACGATCTTGATGTATTGCAAGCTTTGCTATTATACTTGGATCTTATGATGTTTCTCCCCCTCTACTCTCTTGTGATGAATTGAGTTTCCCTCTTGAAGTTATCTTATCAGATTGAGTCTTTATTTGAGAACACTTGATGTATGTCTTGCCGTGTTTATCTATGGTGACAATGGGATATCACGTGCCACTTGATGTATGTTTTGGTGACCAACTTGCGGGTTCCGCCCATGAATCTATGCATAGGGGTTGGCACACGTTTTCTTGACTCTCCGGTAGAAACCTTGGGGCACTCTTTGAAGTACTTTGTGTTGGTTGGATGAATCTGAGATTGTGTGATGCATATCGTATAATCATGCCCACGGATACTTGAGGTGACAATGGAGTATCTAGGTGACATTAGGGTTTTGGTTGATTTGTGTCTTAAGGTGTTATTCTAGTATGAACTCTTGAATAGATTGATCCGAAAGAATAACTTTGAGGTATTTTCGTACCCTACCATAATCTCTTCGTTTGTTCTCCGCTATTAGTGGCTTTGGAGTGACTCTTTGTTGCATGTTGAGGGATTGTTATATCATCTATCTATGTTATTATTGTTGAGAGAACTTGCACTAGTGAAAGTATGAACCCTATGCCTTGTTTCCCATTATTGCAATACCGTTTACGCTCACTTTTATCATTAGTTACCTTGCTGTTTTTATATTTTCAGATTACAAAAACCTATATCTACTATCCATATTGCACTTGTATCACCATCTCTTCGCCGAACTAGTGCACCTATACAATTTACCATTGTATTGGGTGTGTTGGTGTGACGCCCGGATAATTAAGCTACAGTGATCCTCCGCTAGTGATGCCACGTCACCTCGATTATAGTTGCTAATCGCGCGTTAGTTCGAAATCGATTCGCGTTCAAATTCAAAATCAAGCAAACAATAAAAGATTTCAAATATTGAAACTAAAATGTTCGGAGTGAGCCAAATAATGCATAAGTATGTATGGTGGAGAAACCACACTTTTATAAAAGTGTAAAATAATCTAAAATGTTTTAAACAGTAGCAAAGACAATTAGCTGAATGCCTTTTACAATAGATAAAATATTAAACTATTTTATTTTGTTGCCCAAGCTTATGTGGCAGTAGCTAATTACTAACACTAAATTAGGGACTACTTTTATAGTTATAAAACTAAAATAAAAGAGGAACTAAAATAAAACAGAAAACAGAAAAGGAATAATAAACAAAAATAGAACAAAAGAAATAAAAACAGAAAAAGCCCCCCCCCCCCGCTGGGCCTCGTGGCCCAGCTGGCCACCAGGCCGCCCCACGACCCAACCGGCCGGCCGGCCCACCCCATGGCCCCTTAACCCCCACTCCCCGACCGAACCCTAGCCGAGCCCCACTCCTCTCTCCCCCTCCCCACGACCCCTCGTCCCTTCCCCGATCCAGATCGGGATCGGGACGAACCCCCCACCCCCGACGCTCGAACCCCCCTCGGATCCCGACCGCCGCCGGTCGTCCTCATCCCCCTCCTCGCCGGACGCCGTGGACGCGCGCCGACCCGCCGCGGCCATCGCCAGACATCGCCGTCCCCGTCCTTCACCTCGCCGGAACCACGCCACCCGCCGGAACGCCCCGTCGCCGCCGAACTCCTCCTCGCCGGTCTTCCCCGGCCGCCCCCGAGCCCGCTGCCCCCGAACCCCTACTCCTCGATGTAAGCACGCGCCCCTCCCCTCTCTCCCTCGCCCGCGCACACCGGCCCCCGCCGTGGCCGCGCACGCCGGCCCCCGCCGTGAGCCTCGCTCCCTCCCCTCTCCTTCCCACGACCCTGCGGCGCTCCCGCCGCTGCCCGCCGCTCGGAGGCCTCTCCTCCCTCGCCGGACCTCCTCCATGGAGCCCCTCCTCGCAGCCAACGCCCGGCGCATCCCACGGGCGCCTTGCCCGACGCTCCCTGGCCTCCATGCCCGCCCGCGGCGCGCATCGCCACCCTGGCCGCGCCCAGCCCCTCATCGCCGGCCCCCAGGCCACCGGCCTCCGCCTGCTCCGGCGCCCTGCCGGGTCCGCCGCCCCGCGCGCCCCTGGGCGTGCGCCTGCTCGGGCAAGCCCCGCCAGCCTCGCCCCACTGTGCTCGCGGGCTAGTACCCGTTTGCCCGTGCCCGGTAGGCCTTCCCTGGGTCACAGACATGTGGGGCCCAGCCCCCAGAATGTTTTAATAAAAAAAAGGGAATAAAAAAAATATACAAAATTAATTAAATAAACAATAATAATTAAAGTAATTAATTAATTAAGGAATTAATTAAGTTAATTAATTATAATTAAATTAACCTAATCACTAATTAACCTAATTAATAGTTAGTTAATTAAATCAGAGTATGACGAACGGGACCCACTTGTCAGGTTGACCAAGTCAACTGCTGACGTCATGCTGGCATCATGATGACGTCAGCAGACACTATTCTGGATAATGTTGATTAAATTAATTAAATAAATCCTAAAAATGATTTAAATCTTTTAAAATTAATAAAATCTTTAGAAAATCATATCTTTAATCCGCAACTCGGATTAAAATACTTTCTACATGAAAGTTACTCAGAACGACGAGACGATTTCGGATACGCAACCCGTTCGTCCGCCACACCCCCCTAACCTATTGAACTCGCAACTTTCCCCCTGCGGCTCCTCTGCCCGAAAACACGGAACCCCGGGAATACTTTCCCGGATGTTTTTCCCCCTTCACCGGTATCACCTACTACCGCGTTAGGGCACACCGAACACCGCGTATTGCCTTGTTATATTTTGTGATGCTTTGTTTGCTCTGTATTCATTATTTCTTCCCCCTCTTCTCTCCGGTAGACTACGAGACCGACGCTGCTACTGACCAGTTCGACTACGGAGTTGACGACCCCTCTCTCTCTTGCCAGAGCAACCAGGCAAGCCCCCCCCCTTGATCACTAGATATCGCCTATTCTCCTCTATACTGCTTGCATTAGAGTAGTGTAGCATGTTACTGCTTTCGTTAATCCTATTCTGATGCATAGCCTGACATTGTCGCTACATCTGTTGATACCTTACCTGCAATCCTAAATGCTTAGTATAGGATGCTAGTTTATCATCATTGGCCCTACATTCTTGTCAGTCTGCCTTGCTATACTATCGGGCCGTGATCACTTGGGAGGTGATCACGGGTATATACTATACATACATACATACTATACAGATGGTGACTAAAGTCGGGTCAGCTCATTGAGTACCCGCAAGTGATTCTGACGAGGGGGCTGAAAGGACAGGTGGCTCCATCCCGGTAGAGGTGGGCCTGGGTTCCCGACGGCCCTCGACTGTTACTTTGTGGCGGAGCGACAGGGCAGGTTGAGACCACCTAGGAGACAGGTGGGCCTGGCCCTGTTCGGCGTTCGCGGATACTTAACACGCTTAACGAGATCTTGGTATTTGATCTGAGTCGGCTACGAGCCTATACGCACTAACCATCTACGTGGGAGTAGTTATGGGTATCCCGACGTCGTGGTATCAGCCGAAGCACTTCAGACGTCAGCGACGGAGCGGCGCGCGCCGAATTGGACTGGAACGCCACTAGGCTAGGTCTGCTTTCGGCCGCGTACGCAACGTGCAGGTGTGCTATGGGCGATGGGCCCAGACCCCTGTGCGCTTAGGTTTAGACCGGCGTGCTGGCCTCTCTGTTGAGCCTAGGTGGGGCTGCGACGTGTTGATCTTCCGCGGCCGGGCATGACCCAGGAAAGTGTGTCCGGCCAAATGGGATCGAGCGTGTTGGGTTATGTGGTGCACCCCTGCAGGGAAGTTAATCTATTTGAATAGCCGTGATCTTCGGTAACAGGACGACTTGGAGTTGTACCTTGACCTTATGACAACTAGAATCGGATACTTAATAAAACACACCCTTCCAAGTGCCAGATACAACCGGTGGTCGCTCTACCTCAGGGTTATGAGGAGGGGATTGCCGGGTAGGATTATGCTATGAGATGCTATTTGGAGATGCTACTTGGAGGACTTCAATCTACTCTCTTCTACTTGATGCAAGACGGTGGCTGCGAGAAGCGTAGTCTTCGACAGGATTAGTTACCCCCCCTCTTATTCTGGCATTCTGCAGTTCAGTCCACTGATATGGCCTCCTTACACATATACCCATGCATATGTAGTGTAGTTCCTTGCTTGCGAGTACTTTGGATGAGTACTCACGGTTGCTTTCTCCCCCCTTTTTCCCCTTTCCTTTCTTTCTGGTTGTCGCAACCAGATGCTGGAGCCCTGGAGCCAGACGCCACCGTCGACGACGACCCCTACTACACCGGAGGTGCCTACTACTACGTGCAGGCTGACGACGACGACCAGGAGTAGTTAGGAGGATCCCAGGTAGGAGGCCTGCGCCTCTTTCGATCTGTATCCCAGTTTGTGCTAGCCATCTTATGGCAACTTGTTTAACTTATGTCTGTACTCAAATATTGTTGCTTCCGCTGACTCGTCTGTGATCGAGCACTTGTATTCGAGCCCTCGAGGCCCCTGGCTTGTATTATGATGCTTGTATGACTTATTTTATTTGTAGAGTTGTGTTGTGATATCTTCCCGTGAGTCCCTGATCTTGATCGTACACATTTGCGTGCATGATTAGTGTACGATTGAATCGGGGGCGTCACAGTTGGGGACACAAGAGACTCTTTGTTATTTGGTTGCAGGATTGTTTGAGAGAGACCATCTTCATCCTATGCCTCCCACGGATTGATAAACCTTAGGTCATCCACTTGAGGGAAATTTGCTACTGTCCTACAAACCTGTGTACTTGCAAGCCCAACAACGTCTACAAGAAGAAGGTTGTGTAGTAGACATCAAGCTCTTTTCTGGCGCCGTTGCCGGGGAGGTGAGTGCTTGAAGGTATATCTTTAGATCTTGCAACCGAATCTTTTTGTTTCTTGTTTTATCACTAGTTTAGTCTATAAAAGAAAACTACAAAAAATGGAATTGAGTTTGTCTCATACGCTTCATCTTTTTAATATCTTTCGTGAGTATGATGGAAAGGAAAATTGTGCTCAAGTGCTAGAAGAAGAATGCATTAAAATGCTTGGTACTAAATCTTTGAATGATGAGCATGATTGGAATGTTGTCAGTATGAAATCTTTGAATATCCGTAGTACTAATGATGATTGCACTAGTTATGATGAAAATGTCTCCTATAAGCATGTTTATTTTTGTGGAGTAGATTGGATTTGCATGGACACACCAAATAGGGAAAATAGATATTGCAAGAGGCATAAGTATTTAGAAACTAATTTGTTGCAAGAAAGACTTGATGATTGTGCTGAAAGATTCAATATTTTTCGTGCTCCTTGTGAACTTTGCAATGAACGTGGTCATTTAAATCTTCAATGCAAATCGTTTCATGACTGAATCGTGTCCCAAAATTGTGATAGCTTGATTACCCTTGGGCATCATAAATAGCTTAGTCTTCTTTTGGGGTATGAAGAAATGAAACATATAACCGAGGGTATTCCAAAATTTAATCTTGATAGATTTCTTGATTTTGATCTAGAGAAGATTTATATGTTTTGTGCGGTGAATTGCATTGAAAATCCTTATATTGCCAATTACCTAAAGAAAAGGAAGCAAATAGAAGATGAAGAGAATACTAATGAAAGGGAAGACACTTCCCAATATCCTCCTATTATTTCTTATGATGAATCAGGTAACGAGGAGGAGCTTTCTATTCAACCAATCTCGTCAATAAGGAGCTTAAAGAGGAAGGATGAACCCACACATAATGTGAAGAAGAAAAAGAAAATAAGAAGCAACAAAGGTAGAAAGGTATCCCTCCCAAATGATGTTGCTCCTACTACTCATTGGGATGATGATAATTGCTATACTATTGGTGCTATCCATATTTTTAATGATGAGAATGATTATGCTTATGATATGAAAGAGCCCAAGCTTGGGGAAGCTATGTTTGATGAGGATGAAATATTTGAGAATATATTTGCTGAAATTAATGTTTTTCCCTAGCTTGGGGATGCTATGTTTTATGAAGATGATATTTTTAGCATCCCAAGTTTTGATATGCAAAGTTGTTATGATGATAGCATGCCTCTTACCTATGATGATTATATTGATGAAAGTGGGTTTGGAAGAGTGTCAACTTTAGGAAGTAGTGATCCCACTATTTTGGAGGATGTTGAATTTTATTGTGATGAATACGAAAGTGGATTTGGAAGAGTGTCAACTTTATTTAGTGATTCCACTATCTTGGAAGAGGTTTCAATCGATTATGATGAGAACAAAGTTGCTACTTAT
Organism: Triticum aestivum; assembly: GCF_018294505.1. Taxonomy (NCBI): domain Eukaryota; kingdom Viridiplantae; phylum Streptophyta; class Magnoliopsida; order Poales; family Poaceae; genus Triticum; species Triticum aestivum. The sequence goes on along the minus strand of NC_057810.1, from coordinate 402,888,695 downwards.
GATGATTATTGTGATGAAAATTATGCTATAAAGAGTAGTGATGATTATATTTACAAATCTTGTCATGATTATAATTACCATTTTTCTGAACATTACTCTTTTAATGTGGAAACAATTTTTAGTGTTCAAGTCTCTTATGATACTCCCACTATTCCGAATAAGAATTTTGTGTGGAGAGTAGTAAATTTTCTATGCTTGTAGATCATGAAAAGGATGCTTTAGGTGCTGGTTATATTGTTGAATTCATTCATGATACTACTGAAAATTATTATGAGGGAGGAACATATGCTTGTAGTAATTGCAATAATGTCAAGTTTCCTCTCTATGTGTTGAAAATCTTGAAGCTATGCTTGTTTTACCTTCCTATGCTTGTTGATTATTGTTACCATAAGTTGTTTTCTCACAAAATCCCTATGCATAGGAAGTGGGTTAGGCTTAAATGTGCTAGTCATATGCTTCATGATGCTCCTGTTATGTTTCAATTCTTATCTTTTATGAGAGCATCATTGTCATCATCATGCCTAGCTAGAAAGGCATTAAAGAAAAGCGCTTGTTGGGAGACAACCCAACATTTATCCTTACTGTTTTTGTGTGTTCACATGATTATGCTACTGTAGTAATCATGTTTTATATCTTTTGTTTCAATAAAGTGCCAAGTAAGACCTTTAGGATAGCTTACGGTGATAGTTGTGTTGATCCTACTGAGAATCAGAAACTTTTGCACCCAGTAAATTAGTTTTGTTAATTCACAGAAACGTTCTTATGATATGATTCTTTTTTCTCTGGATTGGTATAGAAATTGCTTAGGACTTCCTAATTTGGTAATATTTTTGGAGTTCCATAAGTATACGTTTGATACAGATTACTACGGACTGTTCTATTTTTGAGAGATTCTGTTTTCTATGTGTTGTTTGCTTATTTTGATGCATCTATGGCTAGTATTAAGTGGTATGAACCATAGAGAAGTTGGAATACAGTAGATATTACACCAATATGAATTTAGAATGAGTTCATTACAGTACCTAAGTGGTGGTTTTATTTTCTTATACTAACGGAGTTTACGAGTTTTCTGTTGAGTTTTGTGTTGTGGAGTTTTCAAGTTTTGGGTAAGGATTCGATGGACTATGGATTAAGGAGTGGCAAGAGCCTAATCTTGGGGATGCCCAAGGCACCCCAAGGTAATATTCAAGGACAACCAAGAGCCTAAGCTTGGGGATGCCCCGGATGGCATCCCCTCTTTCGTCTTCGTTCATCGGTAACTTTACTTGGAGCTATATTTTTATTCACCACATGATATGTGTTTTGCTTGGAGCGTCATTTTGTTTTGTTAGTATTTGCTTGCTGTTATTTAGAATAATGTTTTCAATCTTTAGTTTCAATAAAAATGTCAAGGATAGCCTTTTCCATGCTTATTTTGCTAGTATACATGTTGCTGTTTGAAAACAGAGAGTTTACCGCTGTTGCAAAAATTCCCTAGAAAAGTCAGAGAATGATATAATGTTGAAACATTTTGCATAATAAGCTCTGATAAATTTAATACAGTGGGAATTTTATTTCATAATTTTTGGAGTTAGGAAGTATTGATACTCTTGCATTCTTTACAGACTATACTGTTTTGGCAGATTGCTGTTATGTTTGCATTGTTTGCATATGTTTGCTTGTTTAATGATTCTATTTGAGGACAGGAGTGTTAAATATGCAGTGGCATTTAGTATGCAATGTTGAATGATGATTTTAGTGATTTGCTACAGTAGAAAATGATAAGGTTTTGCATTGGTTTATACTAACCTATCTCACGAGTTCTTGTTGAGTTTGGTGTGGATGAAGCTTTTGATAAAAAGAGAAACCATGATATGAGAGGAATTAAGGAGACACAAAAGTTCAAGCTTGGGGATGCCCAAGGCACCCCAAGATAATATTTCAAGAAGTCTCAAGCATCTAAGCTTGGGGATGCCCCGGTAGGCATCCCACCTCTCTTCTTCAACAACTGTCGGTTAGTATCGGTTGAGCCTAAGTTTTTGCTTCTTCACATGAGTTGTGCTATCCTTGCAATGTCATTTTTTTTGCTTGCTGTTTGAATACAATACCAAGATCTGAAATTCTTTAATGAGAGAGAGTCTTCACATAGTTGCATAATTATTTAGCTACTCATTGATCTTCACTTATATCTTTTTGGAGTAGTTTGTCATTTACTCGTGTGCTTCACTTATATCCTATGAGTAAATTGTTGAATGAGTTGAATGTCATAAATCTGAAATTATATATGTCTCATTTGCCTATCCCATAGGGAGTAATGACTTCACATCTAAGAAGTAGAGGTTGTAAATTTATTGAAGGTTAGCAAGCATTGTATTGGTCATTTGAACAATTCATGAAAGAATATTGAAGGAAGAGAGATTCCACATATAAATTATCTATCCTAGACATCTTTTATAATTGGGAGCACTCATTAAGTATGACATGCTAAAGAGTTGATGTTGGACAAGGAAGATAACGTAATGGGTTAAGTTTTTGCACATCTCAGTTAAAGTATTGTTGTTTTATTGCCTGTTTCAGTATTTCGAAGAAAAAGGATATCAAACGGAGTCCAAACGGAATGAAACCTTCGGCAGCGTGATTTTTTGGAAGAATATGATCCTGGAGACTTGGAGTTCACGTCAGAAGATCCTCGAGGAGGCCAGGAGATAGGGGGCGCGCCCCCCTACTGGGCGCTCCCCCTGTCTCGTGGGCCCCTCGAGCACCTCCCGACCGACTTCTTTCACCTATATAGTCCCACGTACCCTAAAAACATCCACGACGAAGATAGATCGGGAGTTCCACCGCCGCAAGCCTCTGTAGCCACCAAAAACCTCTCGGGAGCCCGTTCCGGCACCCTGTCGGAGGGGGGAACCCATCACCGGTGGCCATCTTCATCATCCCGATGCTCTCCATGACGAGGAGGGAGTAGTTCACCCTCGGGGCTGAGGGTATGTACCAGTAGCTATGTGTTTTGATCTCTCTCTCTCTCTCTCGTGTTCTCTCTATGGCACGATCTTGATGTATCGCGAGCTTTGCTATTATAGTTGGATCTTATGATGTTTCTCCCCCTCTACTCTCTTGTGATGAATTGAGTTTCCCTCTTGAAGTTATCTTTCGGATTGAGTCTTTATTTGAGAACACTTGATGTATGTCTTGCCGTGTTTATCTGTGGTGACAATGGGATATCACGTGCCACTTGATGTATGTTTTGGTGACCAACTTGCGGGTTCCGCCCATGAACCTATGCATAGGGGTTGGCACATGTTTTCTTGACTCTCCGGTAGAAACTTTGGGGCACTCTTTGAAGTACTTTGTGCTGGTGGGATGAATCTGAGATTGTGTGATGCATATCGTATAATCATGCCCACGGATACTTGATGTGACAATGGAGTATCTAGTTAACATTAGGGTTTTGGTTGATTTGTGTCTTAAGGTGTTATTCTAGTACGAACTCTTGAATAGATTGATCCGAAAGAATAACTTTGAGGTGGTTTCGTACCCTACCATAATCTCTTCGTTTGTTCTCCGCTATTAGTGGCTTTGGAGTGACTCTTTGTTGCATGTTGAGGGATTGTTATATCATCTATCTATGTTATTATTGTTGAGAGAACTTGCACTAGTGAAAGTATGAACCATATGCCTTGTTTCCCATTATTGCAATACCGTTTACGCTCACTTTTATCATTAGTTACCTTGTTGTTTTTATATTTTCAGATTACAAAAACCTATATCTACTATCCATATTGCACTTGTATCACCATCTCTTCGCCAAACTAGTGCACCTATACAATTTACCATTGTATTGGGTGTGTTGGGGACACAAGAGACTCTTTGTTATTTGGTTGCAGGGTTGTTTGAGAGAGACCATCTTCATCCTACGCCTCCCACGGATTGTAAACCTTAGGTCATCCACTTGAGGGAAATTTGCTACTGTCCTACAAACCTGTGCACTTGCAGGCCCAACAACGTCTACAAGAAGAAGGTTGCGTAGTAGACATCAGCCCCCCACCCTCGTGGACAGGGTGTGGGCCCCCTGGCCTTGATTCTTTCGCTAGTATTTTTTACATTTTCCAAAACTTATCTCCGTGGATTTTCAGGTCATTGCGAGAACTTTTGTTTTCTGCACAATAAACAACACCATGGCAGTTCTGCTGAAAACAGGGTCACTCCGGGTTAGTTTCATTCAAATCATGCAAGTTAGAGTCCAAAACAAGGGCAAAACTGTTTGGAAAAGTAGATACGTTGGAGACATATCACGGGTTACTAGTTCCTGCCCCAGGCGTGTTGAAAAGGTTCCTCTCATCGTAAACCGGGGGTAACCGACTCACATGCCTTCTATTAAAGACAACGTTTGATGTGCCCCGGTCCAAGCTCAAACAAGAACTCTCTACCTAAAGTCGTCCTGCCTCCCTCTGCAAGGTGGCTCACTCCGTCGCCATCTGGGTGTTCTCTGCGTTTAGATCCTCCTTGGCTTGGGCTACCTCATCATGTAACATTGCAATGTCTGTGTTATGTTGTGTATGGATCTCCGGGGTTACCTCCGCCATCAACAATGTTGCTAGAGCCTCCAACAGATCAGATAAAACTTGAGCCGGCGGGCGCACAGGGCCTCCTGCCCCGGCTGCCATGCTACAGTTGAAGAATTCTGCCCTGGCTGTGTACCGGCCATGAAGATTGTAACCTGGTTTGGCGGCTCGCAGGGGTCCGGAATACTGTCACCATCGGAACAGTCCCCAAGTCCACCATCTTGAACCCAATACATGGAATTGCTCTCGCCGGTTGAGGACTCATCGCCTGAATAGACAGTCGTCTCACCACCGGATTCAGATCCTCCTTCCAGATCCACCCCTTGAGTAAAACCAACAAAGACATGCTTCGGGGCGGCTTGAACCTTGGTGGGTCGCACACGCCGAGCCGTCTCGACGATGTCGTTGCAGGTGTCCGGCTCAGCTTCCGACTCACCAATCTTGCCAATGAAGATGTGGATCGATGTGGAGCATCCTACGGACATCACCATGTCAAGAGTCCATTTGGCAAGTCACACGTGCGACATATACTTCACACACACAAAGGTGAATCATCTCCTTTACACGTGTTCACTTGACCCCGATGGTATACTACTTGACACTTCTCCCGTGTGCATGCATAGGTATTGCCGGAACTTCACGGATGTCGAGGAGGAGTGCGAGCGCAAGTGTACGTCTACACCATCCGTGAGGGAAGCATGGAAGATAATATGGAAGATAGGAGAAGAAGAAGACGGAGCATCTGCTGGAGCCAAGCCGGATGTCCGGAACACCGTCTGGATCATCCGAGCTCAGCTGGATCATCCGGACCCCACCCCGGATCGTCCGGGTAACTGCGCCGAAGACACGCGTAGGCTTCCACCTGAAGCCGGATCATCCGGGACTCCGTCCGGATCATCGGACCCCCGACCCCCGGATCATCCGGGACCCGTCCGGATCATCCGGCCTTGCCTGCGTGCATGACTTGGGCCGAGGCCTATGTACCCATTCCGCCCCCTCACTTACCCCTTCGTGGCTTAAACTATAAATAGACCTCCTCCTCCCCACTTTTAGGGTTAGCAAATATGATAGCTCATTTGTATGTGAGCTTTTCTCCTACCTATCTCTACTCTTGAGAGAGAGAGAGAGAGACTACTACTCCATTGGAGGCCAAGACCTCCATCTAGGAGAAGAGCCTACGTGATATCATCAAGACCTCCTCTTGGAGATGAACTTTACCTTATATATTTTCCTTTGTTGTTCATGTACCTTGTGGATCTTGTATGTTTGGTTGTCTAGTGGATGTGTGATTGGACTTGTTCTTGAGTGTTCCTCTCGTTTCCCCTCATGTTTTCCCTCGTGTTCTTCGTGTTTTTCGCGGGATCCCCTCTGTTTTGTGAAAGATCGGGCATCTAGGGTTCTACCCTACATCATTTTGGTATCATGAGCCACGTTTATCACGAATTTGGAGTCTCCCCCTTCGTTTTCTAGCCTTCTTTTGCTTGATTTCGTCCTAAATTCAAAAATCCCGAGAAAAAATAGCCCAATTGTTTTGGTAATTTGTTGGTTTTGATGATGTTTTGTTGATTTTGATCCATAGATTTGCTTGGTTTCAAGTGGATCTAGCATCCCCCATCTTTTCCTCACCTTCCATCCATGAAATCTCCGCAATTTTTGCCCCGAAATCATCCAATTTCTGCCCCAAAATTCATCCCCGAGAGGAAATCCCGAGCAGTTGACCTGCCCGGATCATCCGGAAGTACTCCCGGATCATCTGGATCCACCTGGATCAGCTGGACCATCTCCCCGGATGTCCGGACACACCACACGATAGAAATCCGGTTGACGAACCCGGATCATCCAGACATACTCCCGGATGTGCGGGTAACCCTGACACTGACTCGGCTGAAATTTTGTTTTGGCCATAACTAATTCATCCGGAGTCCGTTTTTGACGCTCTTTAGCTCGTTTTGAAGCTATTGACATGCCCCATCCTACAAAAATACATCCAACACCATTTGACTCCATTAAAGTTTTGGAACTTTGGCATCGTTTCCTAGGCCTTCCACCATATCATTCGCTACACCACCACCGACTTCCGCAACCTAACCCATTTGGTTCCCCATAGCATTAGTGGTTGCTTGAGTAGTGATTCAGGTCTCCTAAGGTGTGTCGGCTACTTAGGGACGGTTGCTTCTTATCCAATCACCACCACCATTTCCACATAACCTTGCCCACCATTCATTTCCACAAACCCAACTTAACCCAACCCAACTTAACCCAATTTTGTTTGAGCTTATTTGAGTTGTGGCTTGTGTCTCCTAAGGTGTTTCGGCTACTTAGGGACGACAACTTCAACTTCGACTCGCATAACCCATCATCCCACTTCCACATTGACAAGTGCAAAACCACCACCGCTTTCTGCTACCACCGTTTGACATTTGCCTTTGGATATTTTGAGTTTGCGGTTTTCCCGTTTCCTAAGGTGTTTCGGCTAATTAGGAATGGGCCGACTTCGGCAACACCGCCTCTCATCATCGCCAAGGACGGTAACCTCGATGACACCATTGTATATTCCCCTTGCAATTGCATTGATAACTCCTAGCCCATTTTGCGTCACTTGCCTATCGAGACTAGCCATTTGAGTATTGCCGATAACGTTACTTGTGCACATTAGTGATCTACACCTTCCATTGCGTACATACCATATCATATTGGTATCATCTTGGTATCATATCATCCCTTGTGTCACAAGATTGTTCCCGCATATACACAATTGCTATTTTGGTTTGTGCATTGTGTAAAAGTGGCCATACAGAAAAAAGAGAATACATTTTTAAACAAAAGAGAAAGAGCAAAGAAGCTTGTAAGCAATAGCCATAGCATCATACCACATTGCACTTAAGATTGTCATATCCGATCATCTTGAGAAGAACACCGGGAACCATACATACATAGCATACTTGGGATATAAGTTGCTACATTTTGCATCTTATAGGTTGTGCACAAGTGTCGTATCCGCCTATTGAGCAATCGTGCTAACGTCTCTCTTGAGTTGTGCAACACAAGCGTTTTTCATGGATTTCACATTTTGTGCTCATTCCTTGGTTGCACGGCCTCATTTATCTATTTTTGTGTGTGTTTCTGTGTGCCATTCATTGCTATTGGTCTGCTTGTTTCACTTGCGAATTTGTGAATCTCTTTCAACATTATTGACTCTTGTTAACATTTTGCATCAAATTTTTGTGCCACTATCCTAACCAAGCTACTCCATAAGATTTACTTGATAGGTGTGAGTGAACAAGTCCGGTACCAATTCCACTATTCGTTCATTTCACAATGAGTGAAACGGGATACATCCTCAAATTTGGGAAAAGGTAACTTGGTATTGTTTATCTCATTTCCTACTCACCTCTACTCGAGTCTTGTGATGGATAGGCAAAGCACACCTCTTTCGGTCTACAACAAGAACTACAAGTTCGATGCCACGAACAAATTGAACACCAAGATGGATGATCAAATGGAGGAGATCAACACCCTCATCAAGGCCTGCAAGCGATCTTCCTCATCTTCGAGAAGACGCTCTAGTGCACATTCTTCCGAACTACCATCTCCGGCAAGATCACAATCAGCATCGACACCAACAACGATGAGGACGTGAAGGTCAAGTGCTCAACACCCACAACCGCTCAACGACTTCACCATCTCCCTTGGCATCTTCGCCAAGTGACTTCAAGGCATCTTCACCTTTGGACAGGCGGCATCTTCGCCCACAAGTACCTCAAGAGAAGCTCCCCAAGCTCAAGTCCGCGACCTCCAGGGCCTACTATGACCTTGACACCGACCACGAGATTCCTTTCTATGGGATTCTAGAACCCAAGGAGTATCTCGAGTGGGAGCGTTTGATGGACGACTACCTCAAGCTACATCAAGTTCCTCCCCAAGATCAATGAAGTGCGCCACAAGAAACTTCCACGACTACGCCTCGACATGGTGGCTTCACACACCTTCGGAGAGCTACGACATGAGTTGGCCCAAGACAAAGAGAGCTTTGCGGCAAGAGTTCGTGCCTCCAACCTACACGAAACAACTTCTACGCCAATTGGAGAACACCATCCAAGGATCCAAGTCCAACAACATGTACTTCAAGGAGATGAAGAATGCCTTGCGACGAGCCGGCGTGGACGATCCCATTTTTATGAAGTTCCACTTCATGATGGGATTGCACAACGACATCTCCAAGACTATCTTCCTCGAGAACTACAAGTCCCTCGACGACTACTACATTGGTGCTCTCCAGGCAGAATAATAACTCATGAAGGCCAAGGCTTCTCCGCCCCAAACACACTTCATGACGACCAAGCTCCATGAGAACGAGCATGAGGATAGCACCACCATGATGTCCAAGCCCGACAAGCTACACGACTATGCTCCCAAGTTCGACTTCACCGATATCCCTCTTTGTGGCATTAATGATGCCGAGTCTACTTCGACTATTTTTCAAGACGGTGTGGTGACGAGTACAACTACGGAGACCCTCAAGGACCAAGCTTTGAAGGCGAGCAACAAGGCCGCGAGCAAGGATGATGTTTCCATCTTTGGAGGCAAGAGTGATGTTGTGCCATCTTCGGCCTTCATCCACGACGACGATGACGAGATGATCGAGCATGGGATTTTCCCTTCGGTCATGGAGGAGAGTGATGATGTGCCATCTTCGGCCTTCATCCACGGCGACGACGATGAGATGGTTGAGCATGGGATTCTCCATTCGACCACGGCGACGTATGATGACTTGAGTGACTTGTGCCACCATATTGAGAGTGAGAGTGACTTCACTACTAGCCCCATATATGACGAGTTGCCCCAATTCCCATGTGAGGCAAGCCACAACCCCCACCACTTGAGTGAGATGAGTGACTCCACCATATGTGAGATTGAGTGCACCTACTTTGAGGGAGTGTGTGAACCACCACATAGAGGTGGTGTGATAGTTGATAGGTCTTGTGGGGCCATTTGCATTTCTAACAACTTGACCTCTACCTCTATTATGTCTTCTCATTTGGTGCTAGGTCCCATTTATGATGACGCGCCGATCCTCGATGACTTCGTCCTCCCTTTGGACAAGACGATGGCCATGGTGGTATATGATGCACCCCCACATGGTTCCATCAAGATTAAGATGACCACCATTTGGTCTTTCCCACCTCACCTACACCACTTGAGTGGAATGAAAACGGTAACATAGGTGACGGTGATGCTCTAGTCCCACTAGTGGACATTCTTGACATTGATTGCTTGCATGATGTTGATCCACCTAGTACCATGCATCATGCTAGTATGATTTCCCCATGCGATGATTTGCCCATTTATGATGAGTATGATGATTCTCATGTGGAGTCTCTTAGTTGTGATGCCATGTTACATAGGATTTCTTGTCACAATTCTTTAGGTCACATCATGTTTGACAATCCGCTTGACTTGTCATATGCTATGCATGAGATCAACCATATGTCATATTTGCAATCTCTTCATAGTGACTATGCATATGCCATTAAAATAAACCCAATTTGCACATATGGCATAGATGACAAGCCCATGGTTATTGGCATTTTTTTGCGATGATATTGACATGCTCCCTTTGCATCATTTATCTTATATGCCATGCCATGACCACCTAGCTTCGGATATGCATTGTTTTGGATGTTGTCCATTTTCGCCATATGATGTTTCCGATATTGCTCATGAGGAGACCCCCGTAGTTTCCTCATACATGTTAGAAAATTTCGACCAATCCCATCCATTTCATGATCCCAATAATTGTGTGCACCATATGCTCCACATGAATAAACATGCTATTGATGTGCCATATACTTGCATTCTCAATTTGTGCCCCCATCGTGTTATAAAACAATAACTATTCTTTCATGATGGATGACATGTCCTTATACCATGCATCAAATTTCTTTGAGCGATGCTTATCTTGTGCTAACTCACACATGCACATACACATCATGATGGATGATGTGTACATTTACCACGCGCATAATTTCTTTGGTTTGTGTCTCTTTTGTGTAGGTACCCATGAATATTTGTCAACCTCACAATCCCATGAGTTGACAAAACGAGCTCTAGAGAGCAATGATGATTTGGGATCCCATGGATTGTCTTTCCCACCGCTCTCTTCGCAAAGTCTCCGCGCATTCATTCTACATGGCCCTCACTTGGCTATGGGTTATTATCCATTACAGATTATATGCCCATCTTGCCATGTTCACTTTGCATGATATGCTTATTCCTATGCCATTGCCATGCAATTGTGACCCATGCTTTGCATTACACATGATGATTCATCCTAGTACTCGTATGTGTATTTGCAAGCTTGGTGGAGATATTGCTTGTTGTTGCCATGTTCCATTTGTGACCCACCCCTATGATGATACTATGATCTTGCTTTGTGTTCGTGCTTGCCATATGTCATGTGCATTGTCTATGCCTATTATTTGTTCACATGACATAATTGCGCTGATTTCCTCTAGTGTGTTGCATCTTCGCCACTAGTTTGCACGACATGATTGATTTGGTTGTTTTGTGTATTGCATCACCGATGATCCATAGTTGCTCATTTCATGCGGTTGACGACAACCATTTCCATGATTTGCACATGATTGTTCTTGCTTCTTGTCATATATCTCCATGTGTTGCCTCTCTCATGCTAGGTGATTTGGCATGTATTGAGTGCAACAATGTCTTCAATCTTTCTAATGGGATTGCCCCCATAGCATTCTCACATATATTTGGAGGTTTTGCCATATTTCTTATGAAGCATGCTTGTCTTACCTCTTTGCACCATATGACTAGTGACATGAATATACACATTGTTGCATCATATTGTTCATGCACTTTTGCTTCTAATGGTTATGTGCAAGAGAAGAGAACCATCATGATGGATGATGTGTTTATCTACCTTGCGCATACGTTTTTTGTTTTGTTGTGTGCATGTGTAGGTTACTTGGACCTCGTGTCGACTTCCACTTCATGTGAGTTGACTATTCGAGCTCTTGAGAGCGAGCCTCATACATTCTACCACTTCGACATTGTGAAGAATGCACAGGACATGCTTTCAAGGTGACATCCTTCTTGAGCTTGGATATTGTGGATCACACTTCATGTACTGCTTGCACCATTTGCATGCATGTTCGAGATATTGCTTTCACCCATGATTGCCACATTTCCATGCCTCATGACATATATACCTTGTGTGTTGGATCCAATTCTTAGATTCCTTGCTACTATCATATGCTTGGTTGCACCAATGTCATTTCTTCACATATGACATGTCCCATTGATTGCTACATGCTTGCCTTGATTGCCTCACACATGATGAACAATTGCTCTTTCTATTGTGTTGAGTGCCACACTATTTTCACTACACCCTATGCATGTTATGCTTGGATTGTCTTGCACTTGACCCATGTGTTTAGACACTTCATTTTCTTTGGTGTTGTGAATAATTCTTATGCCTACCATAGACCTTGCATTGAGAAATTTGTGAATGCTTGCTACGACCTCGAGGTCGATGCTTATCTCTTCTCACACCTATTTGCATCACTACCTCACATTTGCATACTTGTCCCCATGATATCTTTGCTTGTGCTCGATTGATATGCTTACATGCCATGTCACAATCCTTTGTCACAACCTATGCTATGCTTGATGACGGCACTTGTTTGGTGAATCACCTCTTGAATGCTTGGGTTTGCACTAACGCTAACCACATTTGTTTTTCCAATTATTTGTTGTCCTTGCTCCTTTTGAAGGAATCACGAGACGGTGCGACATTGTAGAGTGCCCATTTTGAGTTTCAAGATGACGAGAACTTGGTGATCGACCACTCCTACACGGCGATGCCATCTCTTTCCCATGGTGATTTGGTTTTCGATCCGAGGTCGGATCTTTTCCAAGAGGGAGGGATGATGCGGAGCATCCTACGGACATCACCATGTCAAGAGTCCATTTGGCAAGTGATACGTGGGACATCTATTTCACACACACAAAGGTGAATCATCTCCTTTACACGTGTTCACTTGACCCCTTTGAGGATGGTATACTACTTGACACTTCTCCCGTGTGCATGCATAGGTATTGTCGGAACTTCACGGATGTCGAGGAGTGCGAGCGCAAGTGTACGTCTACACCATCCGCGAGGGAAGCATGGAAGAGAAGACGGGATAAAGGAGAAGAAGAAGACGGAGCGGCTGTTGGAGCCAAGCCGGACGTCCGGACCGCCGTCCGGATCATCCGGGCTCAGCCGGATCATCTGGACCCCACCCCAGATCATCCGGGTAACTGCACTGAAGACACCCGTAGGCTTCCACCTGAAGCCGGATCATCCGGGACTCCGTCCGGATCATCGGACCCCCGACCCCCGGATCATCCGGGACCCCGTCCGGATCATCCGGCCTTGCCTGCGTGCATGACTTGGGCCGAGGCCCATGTACCCATTCTGCCCCTCACTTACCCCTTCGTGGCTTAGACCATAAATAGACCTCCTCCTCCCCATTTTTAGGGTTAACAAATATGATAGCTTATTTGTATGTGAGCTTTGCTCCTATCTATCTCTACTCTTAAGAGAGAGAGACTACTACTCCATTGGAGGCCAAGACCTCCATCTAGGAGAAGATCCTACGGGATATCATCAAGACCCCCTCACGGGAGGACCCCCCATCAAAACCTCTTCTTGGAGATGAACTTTACCTTGTATCTTTTCCTTTATTGTTCATGTACCTTGTGGATCTTGTGTGTTTGGTTGTCTAGTGGATGTGTGATTGGACTTGTTCTTGAGTGTTCCTCTCGTTTCTCCTCGTGTTTCCCCTTTGTGTTCTTCGTGTTCTTCGCGGGATCCCCTCCGTTTCGTGAAAGATCGGGCATCTAGAGTTCTACCCTACATCATGGATTCCACCGAAGGGGACCCGGTCCCCGTACTCGATTGAGCCGACCTTAAGGCCCCAGCCCGCGTCGTCGATGTAGAGCTTGTCGCGACGACTCTTGGTCATCCGTCCCACAGCGTACCCCTTGAGCCCTGCGAAGCTGCCATTCAAGAACTCGAAACCACCGTGCGCTGGCCCCACGGTGGGCGCCAACTGTCGTGGAATTGTCACGACAGATGTCCTAGCATGAGGACTTAGGTGTGGAGCCATCACGACGTAGTTAGCTTGAAGGGGTTAAAATGGGACAAGGGGCACAAAGAGTTAACCCAGGTTCGGCCCCTCGCAACGAGGTAAAGGCACACTCCTGCTTTAAGTTGTATGGCTTGAGTTTCGATTACCAGGGAGCGAATACGCTTGACCTAGTTCTCGACTTGTTGTTTCTTGTCTTAACCCGCCGCCGGGTCACCCCTTTATATACACAGGCTGATGCCCGACGGCTTATAGAGTCCCAGCCGGCTCATACACAACGTGTTCGGCTCGGTGACAGAACTACACTTTTCTTAACATACAAGTTAAAAAGATGGCCATTTATGCCCGTGGGCCTCAAGTCTCCTCCGGGTCTTGGGCCTTCAATAAGCTTGTTTCATGAACCGCCATCTTCAACATCTTCTTGAGACTTCTCATTATGAGCAGCCAGTGATATGACCCGGCCCCTCCTGGAAGGGGCATACCCAATAGTCATGTCCCCAACATGCCGGCTCAGTCTTTCGGAGGTGCTCATAGGGGGTAGGGTGTGCGTGTGTGCGTTCTTAGGGGTGAGTGTATGCACATGTATATGAGCACTTGTGTCTGTATTTGATGTTAAAAGGAAAAAAAACCTTGGCAGGACTAAGTGGGCTGTGGGGGACTCCCATTTTCAGTCCCATCTGCAACCTGATGTCACCTTGTGCCCTTGGGTACCCAACAACACAAATATTAGAGGCAAAAAAAAAAAAGTTGGCTGAGGAAACGCAGACCGTCAGATCCAGATGGATGGCCAAATGGGAAGAGGAGGAACCGCAGACCTGGCCCTGGGTGGAGGCCAAGAGTCTCTGTGCACGTTGCCACCCTTTTTTCTCCCTTTCCCATCCCCATCTTTCGTCCAGCCCTCCCCGCCCCCCCCCCCCTCTCGCCGCGGACCCCATCCGCCCCCCGCCGCCGCCGCCGCCGCCGTTGACACTACCCGCGAATCTCCTTCTTCCGGTACACTCCTCACCGTCGCTTTCCCTCTACCCGATCCGATCTCGCTCCTCTCGATTTCGCGGTTCCTGAATTATCCCCGATTCGATCGGAGACCATCGGGCGTGGCGTTCTGTGCTTTGTTGGTCGATCCATCGATTCGCGATGCATGAGCGCTTATTCTGCCTAGTCTGTGAAAACTAATGCATGCTTGCTTGGTCGAATCGACGCGCCTGCGTAGATATCTGGAGTCACCTGGAGTATAGGTTTGATTGTTGTTTTTGCCTTTCAGAGTGGCGGAGAGGAGGCATGGCACTCCGGAGGCTGCTTCAGGGGATTGTCCTACCGCGGACGACGGGCCGGCATGTTGGGGCATCGTTTTCCACGGAGGCTGGGGAGACTATCCGCGCAACCCTGTTTCCCGGTGATGGCATCGGGCCTGAGATCGCCGAGTCGGTCAAGCAGGTAGAGGATTTTGTTTCTCTTGGGTGTCGTATTTGTGTGATAGACTCATGTATGATTTCTTACCACAACTTGGTCTGCTTTTCTGTTTCCTTATGATGTAGAAATGTCTTTATACTTGATTTGATCAAGGTTTGAAGCTACGCCAACAAGGGCATATCGTTAATGCTGAGCTCTACAGAAGTTTTTAGTGGTTGGCCTCCCTAGATGGCTAGTGACATCTCTTGCAATTTCCCTGGCCCCATGCAATTTTAAGTTTAGCAAGAAAGGTAGAAGATTTTCCTTATGTTTGATACGATATTAACAGGTGTGAGTTTTATCCTCACACCCAGCATAATTATCTGTTCCTAAATATAAGACATTTTGGCAGTTCAATTTTAACTGCCAAAACGTCTTACATTTAGAAACCGAGGGAGTAGTAACTAGCCCACGCGTTGCTACGGGACTACAAAATAATTGGAGTTGTGTCGGATTTGTATACAGCAATCAATGGACTTGCAACAGTTCAAAGAAAAACTCAAGCAAGCACGCAACACTGCACCTGTAAGTGCGCACGGACCGTGGAAACACTGACATGTACTTATATATACTTTCTCACTCAGAACATGAGTGAGCTGGTCGCTTGCTGGTTTGATTAAGCTGGGTGTAGACGCAGGTGTGCGTTTTTTGCTGTTTCATCTGTACTATTTTTTTTTTGGCGGTGCAACAACGATTGGATTGGGCGGGGAGGGACTGCAGGTGCAGGGTGAGGCTAGGGGATGCACATCATGGATGGTAGGGGGAGTGTGTGTGTGTGTGTGTGTGTGTGTGTGTGTGTGTGTGTGTGCAGCGTCAAAGTCACGGTGCAAGGAGTCCGTGACAGGTTAAGGTAGAAGTGAGATTGGATGGGGTGGCAGAGGGTATTTTCACGTTGTGAATCGTGGGACAGAGGAAACGTACGGAGAGGAAAGGAGCAAGAGAGCACAAACCGCTCTCGAGGACTGGGGGAGGCGGTGGTATGGAGAAATTGGTGGGAGGGGAGCACATACGAGGGGAGGGGAGCACATACGAGGGGAGGGGAGGTCTAACCATGATGACAACGATGGCAGACTACCCTTCAATAGTAAAGATGATTTATTC
Source organism: Triticum aestivum (assembly GCF_018294505.1). Taxonomy (NCBI): domain Eukaryota; kingdom Viridiplantae; phylum Streptophyta; class Magnoliopsida; order Poales; family Poaceae; genus Triticum; species Triticum aestivum. Next base: position 402,872,446 of record NC_057810.1, on the reverse strand, counting down.
TTTTGCAGAAAGCCGGACTTCTGTCTGTTCAGAATTTGGGGCACAGTTGAATTTGCTTGTATTTCTGGGAAAACCCTGTTTCACTTTGGAACTTTGTGTCATTTGTGTAACTTGGTTATGCTATTGTTTTGATTTTTGGCTTCTTTTTTTGCAACAGAATGGCTATTGGGATTTCAGTAATATTTCTGAATAATTACCTTGGATGCTCCTGTCATTCTAGAAAGTTCAGAATATGCATCTTTGCCAATTTTGATCTGAAATAACTCATATACATTGCTCATTCATAATGTGTGGATATCTACTCCATGTCTACATTGACATTCATTCTGTTGTATCTGTATACTGAACCCAGGATGATCAAAGGTTCAAAGCCAATAGGTGAGAGGTGGTATGTCCTTAAGTTGCCTTAGATGCTTAAAAATCATTGTGGACAAGAACATAAGAATTATTTTTTCTGTAATATGCAATCGACAAAGATGTCATGCAGAAAAGGAACAAGTGACTGATATCTTGGGGATTGGATCAACTAGAAACTTTTTGAAGGAACAGTATCTGTACTGCATTTATATAGTTTTAGATTTTTTACAAAGATCCGCTAGAACCTTATTTCCTATCAAGACCTTGTTTGCTGGTTGATGACATGCCAGCTGCTCACTGGTATCCCCTTTGGTAGATGCATATAAAGCTATTATTAGTAACAAATCAAATCACTAGTATATTTTTGCTATTAAAACATCACTACACCAATATATTTTTGTACAAACTAAATTAATTTGCCAGCATCAAAATTCTAGCTACCAGGTTGGACAATACATCTGCACATCTACTGCAAAACATTCTGAGGTCAGATGCGGCTGGGATTTTCATCTCACGTTAAAATCAGGACGAGCAGCCGGAAAACACAGATTTCAAAGAGCTCGAAGGTAAGGATGCAGGCGATCTTGAGCTTGTTGGTGGATCTTAACAAGGGGTTCGGCTGGCGTCCTTGACTCATGTCGTTCAGAGGGGAGGGGCTGAAGCTTGCAACCATCTCCAGTTATGGATTTGAGAGGGAGGGGTACCCTAACATTGTGGAGGTGAGGGAGATGGGAGTGGAGATGAGTTGGGGATGGGCAATTTTAGATGGTGGCTGCCTGCTGGATTAGTTGCTATCAGAGTTGTCGGGCCAGGCCAGGCTTGTTGGAGTGGTGAAGTCAAAGCCTGAGCTGCCCCGCCTGTCTTTTGCGCCAGGCTGCCCATCTGTTTTTAAATTGCAGTGACATGATCGTCTCTCTTATCTTGAACTTCGATACATGGTTCCAGCTATCTGAAGCTAATTGCTTTACCTGTAAACTGTACTTTTGCAACTGAGTTTTGCAAGAATACTGCTACTAAGATGAGTGTTATTAAATTCACGGACAAAACTCATTCATGCATGATTTCTTTGAAGGTAGCTTGTTCTACTTCTGTACTTCTAATCTTTTCTTTTGCTGTTTCAGGTATTCAATGTTGCAGGTGTACCGATAGAATGGGAAGAACATTATGTTGGTACGGAAGTTGATCCCAGAACAGAGAGCTTTTTGACATGGGAGAGCCTGGAGTCTGTGCGTAGAAACAAAGTTGGCTTGAAAGGTCCTATGGCTACACCTATTGGAAAAGGCCACCGTTCTTTGAATCTTACATTAAGGAAAGAACTTGGACTCTACGCCAATGTCAGACCTTGCAACAGCCTCCCAGGCTACAAGACTAGATATGATGATGTGAACCTTGTGACAATCCGTGAAAATACTGAAGGAGAGTATAGTGGCCTTGAGCATCAGGTATGGTGTATTCATTCCTAAAGATAGTTTTTTTTCCCATTGTTCTTGTTAGTCATGAGCTGAGCTGGTTTTGAGATCTTATGGGTTTCAGCTCTAGCCTACCCCAACTTGTTTGGGAGACTAAAGGCTTGCTGGTTCTTCTTGTTCTTGTTAGTCATGGCACAGTTCTTTTTCTTCAGGTTGTGAGGGGTGTTGTGGAAAGTTTGAAAATTATTACCCGCCAAGCAAGTTTGAGAGTGGCAGAGTATGCTTTCCATTATGCCAAAGCCAATGGCAGGGAGAGGGTCTCTGCGATACATAAAGCTAATATCATGAGGAAAACAGACGGACTTTTCCTCAAGGTTTGATGGCTACACCCCTGTTCCTTCTTGTTGATGCTATCTGTTCCCCATTTTCATTTGTCTTGAGAGCTAACTCATGGTTATTTTATATGTACACTTTTAGTGTTGCCGTGAAGTAGCTGAGAAGTACCCTGAAATCACATATGAGGAAGTCATTATTGACAATTGCTGCATGACAGTATGTTGATCTGTCAACACTGAAACTTCGCACTTGTTAATTTCACCGTTTGCACACTTGATAATCATGTACTGAAAGTATGCCATTTACTTCTATAACATCACTGAGTATGAACTGCATCCTCTTGCAGCTCGTGAAGAATCCTGGTACATTTGATGTATTAGTGATGCCAAATCTGTATGGTGACATTATTAGTGATCTATGTGCTGGTTTGATCGGAGGATTGGGCTTAACTCCCAGGTAGAGATTTTTATCTTCACGAGTCGATTTACTGTGTTTTTTAGACGATATCAACTAACTATTGTTTATTCCCCAGCTGCAACATTGGTGAAGGTGGCATTTGTCTGGCAGAGGCTGTTCATGGTTCTGCACCTGATATCTCTGGCAAGGTAAAGTGGTCTTAAATATCTACCATATGAGATTTCTCAGTATGTACATGTTCATGATGTTTTAATTGATGGGTTTCTGGCTTTGTTCCTTATGTGCATATGAAACCAAAGTTCTCTCGTGATGTCTAGACAGTCTTCATGATGTCCCTTTGTCGACTGAATGATATTCGATTGCCTGCAGAACCTTGCAAACCCAACTGCTCTTATGTTGAGTGCTGTTATGATGTTGCGCCACTTGCAATTCAATGACCAAGCAGACCGGATCCACAATGCCATCCTCCAGACAATTGCCGAGGGGAAGTACAGAACCGCTGATCTTGGTGGGAAGTCATCAACATCAGACTACACAAAAGCAGTTTGCGATCATATCTGAGCACCAGCTGCTCTTTCTCTCGATTATTTGCCTCCCACCTAATTTTGTTGCATACCAGGAGCTTTAGCCTGAGTAGGTTAAGTGGCAGGCACCTCGATTTCCTTGGGTGTTAAGACACCATTTAAGGCTCCTGAATAATTCTCGCATTCTTGTCCTTGGAAAAGTTTTACCAGCATTGCAGTCAAGCTGAAGAATCGTATGTAATAATCATTGGCAGCATCAGCGCATATAATTTGTTCGTTCTAGTTCTTAGAGAACAGGATTTTGATCTTTCTTTTGCTTTTTGTCATGGTATTACCGTCCTCGTTGTGCTCAACAAGGTCAGTTAACAAAACTTAGTGATCTTACTTCACTTTAGATTCAAACTAACTAAAACTTGAATTTCATCCTACTTGTCACAACATTTGGTACCCGTAGGATGCATGCTTGCCTACTTGACCACCTTGTCATCCTTGTTGACAAGCTTTAATTGGGCTACATCGTTAACACGTAAAACATTATTGGTGTTCGGAGATTTGAGCTAAGAGCCTTTTCTTGAACTTGACATTTATGGGATTGGGTAACTTCTTGGGTAATCTTGGATGGTCTTCCCTCTTCTCATACATGCAATCTTCGGAGAAGTGCCCCCTTCAATCATCGATGGGAGGGGTGCCTGATAATTGGAAGGGGTGCTTCTAAGGGCATTTTAACGCTAACTTGCAAATTTGTTTTGGCGTCCGCTTGTGGACAGGGGTCCGTGGACAATGATGTCAGAGGCTGTCATCCAATGCTATCTTGTATATGTCCGAATGTATAGGGTAATTTGGAATTCGAATAAAAGTCTGATACATAGCACACGCTCCATCACACCAGCGTCAGATCACATGCCCGATCACATAAAAAAAGAGGCAAGTATGCTTAGGTTTAAACATGCCCGATGACAAAAGAATATCTGCCAGATAGTTTGTGCAAAAAAAAGAGATGTTTTTGACCGGCAATCCAACCCTCCTCCACGCTCAAGGTGTCCGGTGCTTCCAACTCCACATGTTGCCGCTGCAACATCTTGTACCGGACGGCTTGTAGATCATTTTTACGTCGGCATCCAAAGACTACACCTTAAAGGACAACATCTAGGCGTCCTCTGCATCGACAACAATCTTCACCTTCTTTTCTTTGAGCTTTGCCTTCTTCCCCTCGAGCATGGTTGATGTGGAGCATCCTTCAGTCATCCCCATGGACACGGCATCATCACCCAAGGCACCAAGTAAACCGACGACTAGGGTGTTGGGGGAACGTTGCATGGAAAACAAAATTTTTCTACACACAGGCAAGATCTATCCATGGAGATGCATAGCTACGAAAGGAGGAGAACATTTTCATACCCTTGAAGATCGCTAAGTGGAAGCGTTTATCACGCAATTGATGTAGTCGTACTCTTCGCGATCCGATCACGATCAACCGATCTAGTGCTATTCTAGTGGATCTCATGTATGCTATTCTAGTGGATGTGTGATTTGAGTTTTGTTTGAGTGATTCCTCTTGTTGTTCTCCCCCCTCTTACCCCTCCAAGTATGAAAAGATCATCAATTAGGGTTCCCCTACATCATCTTGGATCAGAGCAAGGTTGATTCACATCTCGGAGTCCCTACCCCCACTTTCTAGCCTAATGTTTGTGTGTTTTTGCCTAATTTCAAAAATCCCCTAAAAAAGTCATACCAAATTTTTGTGATTTGTTGGTTTTGATGATGTTTTGTTGATTTTGATCCATTTTTGGAGTTTTATAGGTGGATGTAGCTCCCACACCATATCCCACCATCCCCACCGTGAAATCTCCCCCAAAATCGCCAAAAAATTTCTTTCTCCCCAAATTTTCGTGTTCATCCCGAGCCAAATTTTCCACGGTTTGACCTGCCCGGACAATCGGTATGAGCTCCCGGAGGTTGCACGGACGATCCGGAACCCCTCCCGGATCATCTGGCTTTGGCTGTCAAAACTGAAAAATAGCCAACTCCACCACTCTCTTTCGCATACAAAGCCATCTTTCCCCACTATTATCCTTGCACAAACACCCCAATGCACCCATAGCAACCACGTTTTTCGGTACAACTGATTTTTGCAAGTTTTTCTTGAGATTTTGAGTTGCGGTTTCTGTTTCCTAGGGTGTTTCGGCTAACTAGGAACGGTTCGACGTCAACACCACCGACACTCATCATCGCCATGGACTCGACATCGACAATGATCGCATCACCATTTGACACCCCCACTGTAAGCAAGGACGTTAACTTCGTCAACATCTTAGCATACTCCCTTGCCACTGCATTGTTAACCTCGAGCCATTTTGCGTCACTTGCCTACCGAGACTAGCTGTTGAGTATTACCGGGCCACGATACTTGTGCACTTTAGTGATACGCATTCCGTATAGCTTTCATTGCATGCATATGTTATCATATCATCTCTTGTGTCATCAAATTGTTCCTACATATACATAATTGCTATCTTGTTTGACATTGCGCATAGTGGCCATATCACAGAGAGAGAGAGAGAGAGAGAGAGAGAGAGAGAGAGAGAGAGCTTTTAAGCCAAGAGACAAACAAAGAGCTTGTAAGAAATAGCCATAGCATCACACCACATTGCATAACATATTGACATCATTGATCATCCTCGATCATTGTGTGCGAGTTCACCGGGAACCATACATGTTGGGGAATGTTGCATGAAAAAAAAATTCTACGCATACGCAAGATCTATCCATGGAGATGCATAGCTACGAGAGGGGGAGAGCATCTTCATACCCTTGAAGATCGCTAAACGGAAGCGTTTATCAACGCGGTTGATGTAGTCCTACACCTTCACGATCCGTCCCGATCAAGTACGGGACATACGACACCTCCACGTTCATCACACATTCAACTTGATGACGTCCTCGCCTTATTCATCTAGCAAGACGGGCAAAATAGTAAATGAGTTCCGGCAACACGACGGCGTGGTGACGGTGTTGATGAAGAACAATCTCCACAGGGCTTCGCCAAGCACAACGGAAACTATGATGGAGGATGAACTAGAGGGGACGGAGTTGCCGACACATGGCTTGGTGAATCTTGATGTGTCTTGGGTGCTAGCCCTGCCCCTCTATTTATATGTTGAGCCTTGGGGGTCGAAATTTGGAGTAAAAGCCTCCTCAAAGTCAGTTTTTTCCTGAAAGGAAAGAGTCCTTCTCGGACTCCAGGGCCAGACGCCAGGGTTCCCGGCGTCTGGGACCAGACGCCAGGGTCCCCGGCGTCTGGCCTCTGGTCTCTGCAAAACTCCCATTTGCACTTTCCATAAGCCTCATGGGCTTTCCCCTTTGGCCCAAATAAAGTGTTCTCGTACACAAACATTTCAGGAAACATCCGGAACCCCTTCCAGTGAATTCCAAAACCCTTCCGGAGATCAAACACTATTACCCCATATATCAAACTTCACGTCCAGACTATTCCGAAGCTCCTCGTCATGTTCATGATCACATCCGGGACTCCGAACAACACTCGGTAACCAACATACATAACTCATATAATACTATATCATCAATGAACGTTAAGCGTGCGGACCCTACGGGTTCGAGAATGATGCAGACATGACCGAGACTCTTCTTCGGTCAATAACCAATAGCGGGACCTGGAGGCCCATATTGGTTCCTACATATTCCACGAAGATATTCATCGATCGAACCTTTATGACAACATATGTAATTCCCTTTGTCTGTCGGTATGTTACTTGCCTGAGATTCGGTCATCGGTATCTACATACCTAGTTCAATCTCGTTACCGGCAAGTCTCTTTACTCGTTACATAATACATCATCTCGTAACTAAGTCCTTAGTCATTTGCTTGCAAGGCTTCTTATGATGTGTATTACCGAGAGGGCCCAGAGATACCTCTCCGATACTCAGAGTGACAAATCCTAATCTTGATCTATGCCAACTCAACAGACACCTTCGGAGATACCTATAGAGCATCTTTATGATCACCCAATTACGTTGTGACATTTGATAGCACACAAGGTATTCCTCCGGTGTTCGGGAGTTGCATAATCTCATAGTCGAAGGAATATGTATTTGACATGAAGAAATCAATAGCAATAAACTGAACGATCAATATGCTAAGCTAATAGATGGGTCTTGTCCATCACATCATTCTCCTAATGATGTGATCCCGTTATCAAATGAGAACACATGTCTATGGTTAGGAAACCTTACCATCTTTGATCAATGAGCTAGTCTAGTAGAGGCTTACTAGGGACATAGTATTTGTTTATGTATTCACACATGTATTTAAGTTTCCTGATCAATACAATTCTAGCATGAATAATAAACCTTTATCATGAATAAGGAAATATAAAATAACAACTTTATTATCGCCTCTTGGGCATATTTCCTTCAATACATACATAGCATACTTGGGATAGGAAGTCTTTTGTCTCTCATAGGTTGTGCACAAGTTTCATATCTCTCCCTTGTTGAGCAATCATGGTAGCGTCTCTCTAGAGTTGCGCAACACGAGCGTTTTCCGTGGATTTCACATTTTGTGCTCATTCCTTGGTTGCACAACCTTGGTTATCTATCTGCGTGTGTGTGTTTCTGTGTGCCACTCATTGATATTGGTCTACTTGTTTTACTTGTGAATTTGTGAATCTCTTTCCAAATTATTGATATCTTGCTAACAATTGCATAAATTTTGTGCCACTTATCCCCACCAAGCTACTCCATAAGCTTTACTTTTGTGGGTGTGAGAAACAAATCCCGGTACCAATTCTCCTATTATAGCATTACGTTGAGTGATACTTGATAGATCCACCCACAAGGAGGAAGAGGAGGCAGAGGAAAAGGGGGGGAGGAGTGCCTTCCCCCAAAGGAAAAAAGGCGGCGCCCGATGACGCAGAGGAGGTGGAGCACCCCTGGGCCCGCAAAAAAATGTGCAAGGCCTCGGCCGATCAAGTTGGACAGCAAGCCACGCCGACCCAGGACACACTGTCCGACTCGTCGGATGACGACCTCCTGCCACGATAACCGAAGCAGACAAAACCGGCACCCCGAAGGTAACTCTAGTAATCCAAACATACTTAACGTTTTATCCATGAGCATAGTTCATAACCTATGGCTCATTTCTCATTTTCACAGTCCACAATGTGCCTTCATCGATGACAAGGTCTCAGATGATTACCCCCCCCCCCCCCCCGCCTCTCATGGTGGAAAGCAGAACCGCGAGAATGTCATAATTTCCCCCGCTCATGACGAACTGGAGGAAGCGACATCACGCCCAACCTCCTTTGTCAACAACACGGGGGACGGTATCAAGGCTCCTTCAGTCGAGGTCGATACCTCGGCCATCCAGGGCCAAGGGGAAGGAGTCCCTTTGGTCTAAGAAGGCGGGCTGGTTCGAACAGAGTCAGTGGCCCAAGAGACCCCACCGCCGCCACCGCAGCCAAAAGCTTTCATCCCCACAATTTTGGTGGGGGGAACCGAGGTGGCTCCGCCCACCCCTCCTGCCTTAGGGAAGGTTTAAAAGGGTTGGCCGGAGGAGCTGGAGGTGGCCTTAACGGGCTCCTCCATCGCAGAAGAGCATCGTGCCCTCATCGGCACGACGCTGAGTGGCTTTCGGTCCATAGAAGCCGGAATGCATGAGGTCTTCAAGGGCCTCTTCAAAGGTTTCAAGGTATGTTTTAACACATCCTTGCTTACCTCCTTTCTTTACCATCTGCGTCTTAGGTTGATCTTGCTTAATCCAGTAGCCCTCTTCGGACATGACTGAAGATGAATTGTCCGAAGACTATGAGATTGCAAATAATGCTCATAAGAGCGTAACAAGTAGTAGCCCATGATCCCTAAGTTGGTTTAAAAAACTGACTTGGGGGTCAATTCGCACATATATGAAACCGACTATGTAGTTGCCCATGAGAGTCTGTTTGGATTTGAAAGAAACGAACAGAGGATTGGAATCAATATCGGGTGCCCAATTATTTGTGCATGCCTCGACTTCGGCTTCGAGCTCTAACTCGGGTGCCCAATTATTTGTGCATGCCTCGACTTCGGCTTCGAGCTCTAACTCCGAGGAGTTAGCAGAGATGAACCGCAAGCTGAAGCGGTCCAAGGAGGACCTCGATCTAATGCAAAAATAGATCGAGGGGCTCAAGGTAAGCAAAAAAGCTGATGCCTAGCTGATTTTGTTTTGCATTTATTTTAGCTTTATTTTTAATGCCGAGCTGTTTGATGTCAGGTGCGACTACGGAGCTTGAGGCCCTGAAGGCCGAGCTTAAAAAAGCTCGGCAAGAAGTCGAGCAACAAAAGGCTACGACGGTGAAGGCCAGCAAGGAGCTGGCCGAGGAGAAGGTGGCCCGTGGCAAGGACCATGCTCGGGTCCTCGAGGTTGAGGAAATCCTGAAGGGATTGTATGTGGAGCGCGACACCTTTTGGGAGGATCAGAAGAAAAAGGCCGCCGAGCTCAAGAAGTTGAGCTCGACATGTGTCGAGGCCCAGACCCAGGCCCGAGCTGATCGCGAGGAGCTTCAACAAGTGAAGCAAATCGCCGCTGGTAAGCCTTATCTGCTTTAATGCACTTTTCGATGTAACAGGTTCGTCCAGCTTACTCAGCTCTGTCGATCCTCAGGCACCTTCACGGACCTGCCGAGAAGTGTGTCCGACACTGGCCGCTACTTCAGTGCCTTGGAGGGTCATTCTGCGGAGAAGGCGTTTTGGCAACATTTCCAGGCGCCATCATATCCACCGCTGCTCAAGAATCAGATGCAACAACTAATGGATCTCTACCGCATGACGAGGCAGACCATGGAGGACCTTTGCGTCAACATTTGGCTAGCAGAGCCACTACCGACCAGTTTCTTCGGCTTGGTGGCTCGTCTCCAAGATGCTGGCCCCTAGGTTCAGCGCTGGAAGCGGTCTGCCTGCTTGGAAGGCGTCCTGCGGGCGTATGCCTGCATGAAGACACATTATCTTCGCATTGACACGATGACGGTGGCTTCGGGACTGCCTACCGTGTAGAACATGACGCTATAGCAGTATCTGGCCGAGGTGATGGAGGGTGTCGGATCATCGAGCCCCAATGTAGTAAGGACACCATGTACTTTTATCTTGTGTTGTGGAATGCTGAAGTATGAATGATGTAAAAAAATGAAAAGCTTTTTATTTAAGTTGAATGAATTTGGCCTTATCTTCGGATTTGTTTAATTTCGACTCCCGTGCGACTATTTAACACTGAAAGTTACCAGTTGTCGGCTTCCACCGCCTTGTACATGATACAAGGGGTGTTTCTATTTCAATTTTAACCCTTAGCCGACGTCTCGGTGCCCGAAGGTGGTTCATGCTTGTAGAAACTAGGCAATCAGACTAATGGTTTTATGACTTTCACTTGGTCATTGGAGCTTCATGGTGGTGGCAAGTAACTAGCCCACGATCTATAAAGTGTCCGGCCTTTGCTGAGGTTTAAACCATTAACCACTTCAGCTTGTTCTACGAAAAGCCCCTCGTTTAACACGGGTGACCTCCGACGATCCTTGGCTTGACACAGTCATGAGGCGTCGACTAGTTTACACTTACCAAGACAACCAATTTGCTGCTTTCTCCACTGAGGCGCTTTACCATTCGAGCTAGAAGAGCTATCGCAGTGGTTATCCATTTATACTCTTAGCCGAACAAAGCAAAAACATAAGAGGTAAGCATAGGAGCCGGGCAACCCAACTATTGACCAAAATCATGGTCCGAAACTAATTCATATAGTGCAACATCCAAGATGCCAAATATAATATTTAGACTTTAACTTAGGTGTGAGATTATATCCGAGCCCCCTGGCCAATAGCGAGCACATTTTGAAAAGGTGTGTATCACAATAGTTTATCTTTGGCTATGAGGCAAGAAACAAAATAAAATAACATGAATATATGCACAGTGACCGGGTCTATTTTCTTTTCATAAGGTCGCACCGTACATGCCGAGCTTTAACAAAGAAAGCTTTGAAAGATACAGAAAAAGGGAGGAGGATATCTATAGGGTGGACGTAATCGGGTTTATAGCCCAAGTCCTTTCTTGCCGCACGTCTGCATGTCCGTGCTGTTTACCAGCCCGTCCTCGTTTACAGCGAGATGGTTATGTGCCGCCCACTACCCCGTAGATCTTATGATTGATTCATTTGAGAAGAGGATCCTCTGAAGAGGTTGTAGCTGTAGTGCAATCACTAGTACAATGAGCTACTACACAAACGGTTTTTGACCCCTTTCCGTGAAGGCATTTTAAACCATCACCTTGCTAGTGTGTGCGAGGGGTCCTTCCCACACGACCCAAAAACCGCCGGGGATAGGATCCATGATGTAGATGCGTTGCCAAATGTAATCGTATGCGATGCAGCAACATATCGCACACACCACATTCTGGCACACATGTGGGATTGGTGATCATACGTTTCTAATGACGCAGTGAAACCAAACGGTGTTTCATACAGGACCTTTTTCGAAACAATATCTAACGCACACGGGCCAACACAGGAACTGTGCACGATATGTGCCCCATCACACACGAGTATTCTCCGAAAATCGTCTGCCATGCATAACACCATCACACGCGTTTCCCAAAAAATTACCATGTGCGATAATGTGCTATCACAAATGGTTCAGGAGCCCCTTCTCACACATACAAGTGCTGCAAATCACCTGCAATTTGTTGTGTATCACCGATGGTTGCGGTATGAGAGACATGTGCTTTTCGTTCAGGTCACACACGTTTGCTAAACAATTTACGAGTGGGATTTCATTTTGCATTGTGCACGGTTTACTATAAGCTCTCATGTGCGATAATGTGCTATTAGAAACGGTTCGGGAGCCCCTACGCACACGTAGATGTGTTGCAAATCGTCCGTGATTTGCTGAGTATCACCGATGGTTCCGCCGCGATGGACCTGTGCTCTCTGTTCTGGATCGCACACACTCATTTAGTTGAACCGTGTGTGCATTGATGCGTTTGAACTACATCGGTATTTCCCCAAAGAGGGAGGGATGATGCAACACATCAACGGTAGGTATTTCCCTCAGTTATGAGACCAAGGTTATCGAACCAGTAGGAGAACCAAGCAACACTACGTAAACGGGACCTGCACACAAAGAACAAATACATGCAACCCGACGTGTTAAAAGGGTTGTCAATCCCTTTCGGGTAACGGTGCCAGAAATTGTCAAGTGGATGGGATAAAATTGTAGTAGATTGATAGATGCGAATAAAATAAAATAAAATTCAGCGAGGTATTTTTGGGTTTTTGATAATATAGATATGAAAATAAAAGTGGCAAATAAATAAAAAGGCAAATAGGAATATTGGTCTGAAAGTATATGATGAGAAAATAGACCTGGGGGCCGAAGATTTCACAAGTGGCTTCTCTTGAGAAAAATAGCATACGACGGGTAAACAAATTACTGCTGGGCAATTGATAGTACTTCAAATAATTATGACAATATACAGGCAATGATCATTATATAGGCATCACGTCCAAGATTATTAGACTGACTCCTGCCTGCATTTACTACTATTACTCCACACATCGACTGCTATCCAGCATGCATATAGTGTATTAAGTTTATGGAAAACCGGACAAATGCAATAAGAACGATGACATGATGTAGACAAGATCTATTCATGTAGGAATAGACCCCATCTTGTTATCCTTAATATTAGTGATACATATGTGTCATTTCCCCTTCTGTCACTGGGATTGAGCACCGTAAGATCGAACCCATCACAAAGCACCTCTTCCCATGGCAAGAAAATTTGATCTAGTCAGCCTAACTAAACCAAAGATTCTAAGAAGAAATGCGAGGCTATAAGTAATCATGCATATAAGAGATCAAAAGACTCAAATAACTTTCATGGACAAAACCATAGATCTGATCATAAACTCAAAGTTCATCGGATCCCAACAAACACACCGCAAAAAGAGTTACATCAAACATATCTTGATGCAGAGCATCCTACGGTCATCACCATGTCAAGAGTCCGTTTGGAAAGTGACACGTGCGACCTCTACTTCTCATACATAAAGGTGAATCTTCTCCTTTACACATGTTCACTTGTAGCGACCAGACCTCAAACAGTCTGATCTCTGTGCATCAGTGTCATCCCTAGATCAGTAATGCTGACACGCACAGTACTTGAAGGATTTATAACAGAGTGACAATCACACACTTATTACATCGAATGTCTCCAAAAGAGAACTTATTATAATAAATATGGCTCAAGGCAATCTAATAACGATAACAGCGGAAGGCTTGGAAGATAAGCGAGTCCATCAACTCCAATGACATCACTGAGTATAAGACCATGACCTATGGCACCTTACTCGTCGTCTGAAAAGTCTGCAACATGAACGTTGCAGCCCGAAAATGGGCCAGCACATGGAATATGCTGGCATGTAACACATAGAGAGTAATGAAAAGGAATAATGCTATACAACATGCATATATGGCAGGTGGAAAGCTCTATGGTTACAGTTTTGCATAAAGCCAATTTTTCCCTACTGCAAAGGAATAAGTTTTATTTAACTATCATGGTGGTTGTTAAACATTGAGAAGGTTCACCCAACTCAATCCCAATTAAGCATCATCATTAAACCCAACAAAATTAATTGAAGTAACACGATGAGATTCACATGATAATCCAAGTACTAGATACTCAAAACGTCCATAACCGGGGACATGGCTAACCATGATTAGTTTATACACTCTGTAGTGGTTTGTGCACTTTTCCCCGCAAGACTCAATCTCCTCCGTAGGGATTCTCGCACTACATGGTGTTTGAGAAACGGATGACCGAGACATAGTCTTTCAGAAGCGTTTGCACCTTATGATGGGTAGATAGTTACACCTACTTTCCCCTACATCTGCTAGTCTACCACTTTAAGAGTTCACACGACATAATCAACTATGCTAGAGCCCATAGTAGCTTGCGGCTGCACACGGAAGTTTCTAGCATGAATAATCTCATGATCCCTTTGAGCCTAGGCGGCGGTCCATAAAGAAAAACACAGGCAATCACTGGAATCCCAGGTGCCTCAGTCCACCCAGATGTGTATTTAAGTTGCCACCTTAAGTAAACCATTAATTAACAATCTCACATCTGTCATGGATACACTCACCCAATCCACGTCTACTAGCATAGCATAGCAATATAAGCAAACATAGAAGTAACTCCCAAAGGTTAGATAATAAAACAGGTAATCGATTCTACCTCATCTACTTCCCAAAACCCACATATTAATCAGATCCTAATCATGCAATTGTTTGAGGATTGATCTAATGCAATAAAACTGGGTAGTAAAGAGGTATGATCAAAGTGTTACTTGCCTTGCTGATGATCCGTGAAACCTAGAGATTCGAAGTAGCAAGCGGCGCATCCGGGTACTCTATCGCAAACAAACAAGCATACAATAAGCACTCATCTAATGCATAGGTAAAACTCAAATAGAGATCTAACCAGAAAGTTCAACTTAAGAACTCCGGTTTGCAAAAGGAATCAAATCAAACGAAGCAACAAAACTCAAACGGCGAAAGAAACAAGCTTCGTTTTACTAATTTGGACCTAAGTCAAATTTTACAGTAACAAAAACTTATTTGAGTTGGTTAAATGGAAAGAGGGTTTCGAGACGAAACTCTAGGCGCTTAAATTGCCTGATTCCGATAAACGAGCGAAAAGTTATACTAAAACGAAAATCGGATCAGAAATAATCGCGGAAAAATCTGGGAAAAAGGAAAACGGACGAACAGGCTAACGAACGAACGCTCGTTGTCTGCGGCTAAACGATGAAAACCGTTCGCTAAAACGAACGCAGGGATGAACGTCCACTAAATAGACTAAACCGAGAAAATAAAATAAACCGAATCGGATCTAATAAAAAAACACATCTAGGGTTTCGAAAAAACCGAGCGGTTTTATAAGAAAAACCACGGCTACCTCGGGTCGGGGTCCGGCGAGGCCGGCGGCGAGGTCCGGTGGGTGGGCGGCATCGGCGGCGAGGGGGTCCGGTGGCGGGGCGGCGGATCGGGGCGGCGGCGGCTCCGGGGCGGCGGCGGCGCTGCGGGGAGGCGACGGGACGACGGTGGTGGCTCGGGACGGCGACGCGGCTCGGGCGGCGGCGGCGCTAGGGTTTCACGGGCAGGCGGCTCGGGCTGGTGGGTCGGCCTCCCGACTTATAAGGCCGGCCGGGCCAGGAGTCCGGGGCGGACACGGCCCGGTAGGTCGGTATCTTTTTTTAAAATAATTACACGCAGAAAAATAAAAGAAATACTAAACGGACTCCAAAAATCCCGAAATTAATTTTCTCTGACTTCTAAAATTAAGCCGGACAAGATGAACATTTATTTGGGGCCTAAATGCAATTTTGAAAAACGCGCATTTTTCCTAATTCAAATAAAATAGCGATAAAACTCCGAAATAAAATCTTATTTGATTTTAATATTAAATCCTCAATATTTCTTTATTTTGGGAAAGTCATTTTATTCCCTCTATAATATTTTTATAATAGAAATAATTGAAGATAACATAATTAAAAGCAAATGATCCAATTTTCAAAATTTGAGAAAACTCAAATATGAAAATAACGAAATCCCCAACTCTCTCCGTGGGTCCTTGAGTTGCGTAGAATTTCTAGGATCGAGCCAACATGCAATAAAATATGATATGCAATGATGATCTAATGTATAACATTCCAAATTGAAAATTTGGGATGTTACAAACCTATCCCCCTTAAGATGAATCTCGCCCTCGAGATTCAGGTTGGCTAGAAAATAGGTGAGGGTGGTCCTTCAGTAGATCTTCCTCTCGCTCCCAGGTGGCTTCATCTTCGGTATGGTGGCTCCACTGAACTTTGCAAAACTTGATAACCTTGCTGCGCGTGACTCGACTGGCATATTCGAGAATCTTGACTGGTTTCTCTTGATAGGTCAAATCACTATCCAACTGAATCGCTTCCAGTGGCACTGTATCTCTCAGCGGTATATCAGCCATCTCTGCGTGACACTTCTTCAACTGGGAAACATGAAACACATCGTGAACTCCTGACAATCCTTCGGGCAATTCTAACTTGTAAGCAAATTCTCCCATACGCTCCAAAACTTTGTATGGTACAACAAAACGTGGCGCTAACTTTCCCTTAACCCCAAAGCGCTTAACTCCTCGAAGCGGGGACACACGAAGATAAACTCTGTCTCCTACTTTGTAAACTGTCTCCTTGCATTTAAAATCTGCATAGCTCTTCTGCCTGGACTGGGCTACCTTGAGCCTATCGTGAATCAACTTCACCTTCTGTTCAGACTCCTTAATTAAATCTGGTCCAAACAACTGACAGTCTCCTACTTCATCCCACAACAACGGTGTCCTGCACCTCCTTCCGTACAGAGCTTTGAAAGGGGCCATCTTCAAACTGGATTGATAACTGTTGTTGTAAGAGAACTCCGCATATGGCAAATTGTCGTCCCAACTAGATCTATAATCTAGCACACAAGCTCTCAACATGTCCTCCAGAATCTGGTTGACTCTCTCGGTCTGTCCATCTGTCTGCGGATGAAAGGCCGTGCTGAACTCTAGCCTGGTACCCAAAGTTTCGTGCAACTAATTTCAGAACTTTGAAGTAAACTGGGTTCCTCTATCTGATACAATGCTCCTTGGAACTCCGTGCAGACATACGGTCCTGGTCATGTATATCTTTGCCAACTTAGCACTGGTGTAAGTGGTGTTCACTGGGATGAAATGAGCTACCTTCGTCAAACGATCGACTACAACCCATATTGAGTCATAGTCTGAATGAGTCCTGGGCAATCCCATGATAAAATCCATGTCTAGCTTATCCCACTTCCATTCGGGTATCGGCAATGGCTGTGGCAATCCTGCTGGCTTCTGATGCTCTGCCTTCACTCTCTGACATACATCACATACTGCTACATACTCCACAATATCCTTCTTCATTCCAGTCCACCAGAAAGTGTCCTTCAAATCTAGATACATCTTGGTATTTCCTGGGTGAATTGAACACGGCGAATCATGGGCCTCTTGCAGAATCAACTTCCTGATCTCCGGGTCATTAGGCACATAAACGCGGTCCTCAAACCATAAGGTATCGTGCTCATCCGCACGAAAACCTTTAGCTTTTCCTTTGCTCATCTTCTCCTTTATCTCGGCAATCTCCTTGTCAGTCTTCTGAGCTTCTCTGATCTTATCCATCAAAGTAGACTGAATCTCCAATGCTGCTACATAGCCTCTCGGAACTATCTCCAAACATAGTTCACGAAGATCCTCGGCTAACTCCTTCGTAACTCTCCGGTCATGAGTGTGTTGACATGGCTCTTGCGGCTCAATGCATCGGCTACTACGTTAGCCATTCCGGGGTGATAATGCAATCTCATATCATAATCCTTGATAAGCTCCAACCATCTCCTTTGCCTGAGATTCAACTCCCTCTGCATGAAGATGTACTTCAAACTCTTGTGATCCGTGTACACCTCACAATGGTTTCCGATGAGAAAATGTCTCCATGTCTTCAAAGCATGCACTACGGCTGCTAAATCCAAATCATGTGTGGCATAATTCAACTCATGGGGTTTAAGCTATCATGAGGCATATGAAAAAACTCTTCCCTCCTGCATAAGCACTGCTCCAAGTCCTCGACGAGAAGCGTCACAATATACCTCATAATCCTTGCGCTGATCGGGCAAAATCAACACTGGTGAAGTAACCAAACGTTTCTTCAACTCCTGGAAACTAGCCTCACATACCTCAGTCCATTTAAACTTGGTGTCCTTCTTCAACAATTCCGTCATGGGCTTTGCAATCTTCGAAAAATTCTCAATGAACCTCCGGTAGTATCCTGCGAGTCCAAGAAAACTCTGGATCTCTCCAACTGTTGTTGGGGCTTCCCAATTTGTCACAGTGACAACTTTGGTGGGGTCTACCGCTATTCCTTCTCCGGATATAACATGTCCGAGGAATCCAACTTCCTTCAACCAAAACTCACATTTGCTGAACTTGGCATATAACTGATGTTCTCTGAGCTTCTCCAGTACCAAACGCAAATGGTCCTTATGCTCCTCTTCATTCTTTGAGTAGACCAAAATATCATCAATGAACACCACGACGAACTTATCCAGAAACTCCACAAACACCTTGTTCATCATGTTCATGAAATAGGCAGGTGCGTTAGTCAGACCAAATGACATAACGGTATACTCATACAACCCGTACCTGGTGGTAAAAGCCGTCTTAGCTATATCCTGCTCTCGAATATTCAACTGGTGGTATCCTGATCGTAGATCGATCTTGGAAAATATCTTAGCTCCTTGCAATCGATCAAACAAATCATTGATCATCGACAGTGGGTATTTGTTCTTGATTGCCACTTCATTCAATCCTCAATAATCAACAACCATCCTTAATGATCCATCTTTCTTCTCTACTAGAAGCACTGGCGATCCCCAAGGTGAAGAACTTGGGCGAATATAGCCTTTATCCAATAGCTCCTTAATCTGCTTCTTACTTTCCTTCAAATCTTTTGCGGGCATCCTGTACGGTCTCTTAGATATAGGCCCTATGCCTGGCAAAAGCTCAATCAAAAACTCAATGTCTCTATCCGGTGGCATGCCTGGCAACTCCTCTGGAAATACGTCAGGAAAATCCTTCACCACTGGTACTTCCTCCTGTACAACTCCTGATAAAGAATTTACTTGAGTCCTCTTTGGCTCATGCCGTGATACATACTTAATCCTTCTTCCTTCTGGGGTGGTAAGCAAAATCGACTTAGTGGCGCAATCGATGTTTCCTCCAAACATCGATAGCCAATCCATACCCAGAATCACATCCAAACCTCGCGATTCCAAAATGATTAGATCCGAGGGGAAAACATGCCTACCTATACTCAATGGCACTCGAAAACATCCTCGACTGGCCATATATTCCGCTCCTGGTGAGCTTACTAACATGGGTGTTCTAAGAACCTTGGTGGGCTGTTTATACTTATCCACAAATCCCCTTGATATGTATGAATGCGATGCACTAGTATCAAAAAGAACGTTTGCAGTAAATGACTTAACCAAAAACTTACCTATTACTGCATCTGGCTGGGCGTCAACCTCCTCCATGTTAACGTGGTTCACCCGTCCCCTGTTGAATGGGTTCGGCTTATTTCCAGAGCTCCCATTGCCATTTCCATTCTTAGCTTCAGGACATTCATTGGCATAATGTCCAGTCTTCTGGCACTTGTAGCAAGTGACTTGGCTTAGATCCCTCTTGGCTGGGGTCGATGGGTTGGTATGGTTCTGTCCGTTGCTTCCTCCATTCCCATTACCATTCTTGGGACCACTATGGTTGTGCGAGCTCCCTCCTCCATGGGTATGCTGAAAAGGTCCTCCCAAATTCGGGGTAAAACGAGGCTTCTACTGAGCTCCAGAATTGTACTTCCCTTGTCCATACTTCCTCTTGCGGTTGTCAATCTGCTGTTGCTTCCCTTCAATCATTAGGGCTCTATCTACCAACTCCTGGTAGTTGTTGAAGGTTGCTACCATCAACTGCATGCTCAGCTCATCATTCAGTCCTTCCAGAAACTTCTCTTGCTTAGCTGCATCCGTAGCAACGTCATCTGGGGCATAACATGCTAGCTTACTAAAGTCATCCACACACTGGCCAACTATACGTCCTCCTTGGCGCAAGTTGTGAAACTCACGCTTCTTCATGGCCATAGCTCCCACTGAAACATGGGCAGTATGGAAAGCCTGCTGGAACTGATCCCATGTGATAGTGTCGATAGGATACGTGGCTGTGAAATTCTCCCACCATGATGCTGTGGGTCCATCAAGCTGATGTGCGGCAAAACGCACCTTCTCCGCATCTGTGCATCCTGCAGTGATCAACTCCCTTCCCATCTTGCGGAGCGAATCATCTGCAACTATCAGCTCGGTGCTACTGGAGAACATCGGCGGATTCAGCCTCAAGAAACGGGCTAAGTGATCAACAGGTGGTGGTGGTGGTGGGTTGTTGTTGTTGTTGTTGTTGTTCCCCTGATTCTGATTCTGGACTAGCATCTACATCAATGCATTCTGCTGCTGGATCAACTGAGTGAGCTCCGGTGGGAAAGCAAATCCATTGTCACGTCTCGGAGGCATCCGAGGGTTTAGAAAAGATGAGAATATAGAATAGAATGAGGTCTATAGAGAAAACACTACCCATATGCACATGAGACAAATGCAATCAATATCACTTCAATCAATACAAACAAGGGCATACAACGGTCTACCTATCATTACAAAAGTGCTCGGACTATACTATGTACATGGGAGAATACTACTACTGTTTTGGTGGTCAACTAGAAAAATTGATCGGTCGAAGACTCCATGATATCTGCTCCAGCTTCATCAACAAAGTCATCATCGCTATCATCTGGGTCCGAGTCGGTGTCGTCGATGATGATGTAGTTCTCCGGGCAAGTGCAATCATCGTCTTCTCCTCCAATTGCGGGAAATCCCATGAATACTTTTAGCTTCTTCTTAAGATCATCATTCTTCTTCACGAGTGTCGTCATTTGCTCCGCATATCCATCACGTGTAGACTTGAGTTCTTCCTCGAACTCCGTGATCTTGGTCAAGGCCTTCTTCAGATCTACCATGCCTATGCACATCTGGTTCTCCTGACGTCGAATGTGTTGGTTTAACTCCTGGATGAAAGCTGTGATTGATCTATCCTTCCTGGTGCTGATCATCTCACATTTCTCATCTCGGCGCCCACAAATCTGGTAGATAGTATCCTTAATATCTTTATGGTAAACTTCTCCAATGCGTCCCATGGTGATGTGGGCTGCCATGCTCTTTCCTAGACTCCAGGTTGGTGCATCAAAGGAAAACTCTATGGGCTCAGTGACGGGCATGAACGTCCTTCCTGGAACTTGAACTTGAATCATCCAACGCTCCTCTTCGGGTAAAGTGGCGATGTAGGTCCCGGTGAAGCTTGGTACTCCGACGTTCAGGTATCTAGTGACTTCCTTCAAGTGGCGCCCAAAGGGTGTATCTTCATCCGGTTGCTTGAACTTGTTCCTTGCATCCGCCATCCTAAAAGAGTAGAAAAGATGAGGAGTCAGAAATGAGAAGAGAGTAGTGATCTAGGGCTTTAGCTTAGTGGTCGTGTCCTACAGTTAGTGTGTGCTCTGATACCATCTTGTAGCGACCAGACCTCAAATAGTCTGATCTCTATGCATCAGTGTCATCCCCGGATCAGTAATGCTGACACGCACAGTACTTGAAGGATTTATAACAGAGTGACAATCACACACTTATTACATCGAATGTCTCCAAAAGAGAACTTATTACAATAAATATGGCTTAAGGCCATCTAATAACGATAACATCGGAAATCTTGGAAGATAAGCGAGTCCATCAACTCCAACGACATCACTAAGTATAAGACCATGACCTATGGCACCTTACTCATCATCTGAAAAGTCTGCAACATGAACGTTGCAACCTGAAAACGGGTCATCACATGGAATATGCTGGCATGTAACACATAGAGAGTAATGAAAAGGAATAATGCTATACTACATGCATATATGGCTGGTGGAAAGCTCTATGATTACAGTTTTGCATAAAGCCAATTTTCCCCTACTGTAAAGGAATAAGTTTTATTTAACTATCATGGTGGTTGTTAAACATTGAGAAGGTTCACCCAACTCAATCCCAATTAAGCATCATCATTAAACCCAACAAAATTAATTAAAGTAACATGATGAGATTTACATGATAATCCAAGTACTAGATACTCAAAACGTCCATAACCGGGGACACGGCTAACCATGATTAGTTTATATACTCTGCAGTGGTTTGCGCACTTTTCCCCGCAAGACTCGATCTCCTCCGTTGGGATTCTCGCACTACATGGTGTTTGAGAAACGGATGACCGAGACATAGTTTTCAGAAGCGTTTGCACCTTACGATGGGTAGACAGTTACACCTACTTTCCCCTACATCTGCTAGTCTACCACTGTAAGAGTTCACACACGGAAGTTTCTAGCATGAATAATCTCATGATCCCTTTGAGCCTGGGTGGCTGTCCATAAAGAAAAACACAGGCAATCACTGGAATCCCAAGTGCCTCAGTCCACCCAGATGTGTATTTAAGTTGCCACCTTAAGTAAACCATTAATTAATAATCTCAAATCTGTCATGGATACACTCACCCAATCCACGTCTACTAGCATAGCATAGCAATATAAGCAAGCATAGAAGTAACTCCCAAAGGTTTGATAATAAAACAGGTAATCAGTTCTACCTCATCTACTTCCCAAAACCCACATATTAATCAGGTCCTAATCATGCAATTGTTTGAGGATTGATCTAATGCAATAAAACTGGGTAGTAAAGAGGTATGATCAAAGTGTTACTTGCCTTGCTGATGATCCGTGAAACTAGAGATTCGAAGTAGCAAGTGGCGCACTCCGGGTACTCTATCACAAACAAACAAGCATACAATAAGCACTCATCTAATGCATAGGTAAAACTCAAATAGAGATCTAACCAGAAAGTTCAACTTAAGAACTCCGGTTTGCAAAAAGAATCAAATCAAACGAAGCAACGAAACTCAAATGGCGAAAGAAACAAGCTTCGTTTTATTAATCTGGATCTAAGTCAGATTTTACAGTAGCAAAAACTTGTTTGAGTTGGTTAAACGGAAAGAGGGTTTCGAGACGAAACTCTAGGTGCTTGAATCGCCTGATTCCGATAAACGAGCGAAAAGTTATACTAAAACGAAAATCGGATCAGAAATCGCGATCACAAATAATCGTGGAAAAATCTGAGAAAAAGAAAAACGGACGCACAGGCTAACGAACGAACGTTCGCTGTCTGCGGCTAAACGATGAAAACCGTTCGTTAAAACGAATGCACGGACGAACGTTCGCTAAATAGACTAAACCGAGAAAAAAATAAACCGAACCGGATCTAATAAAAAAACGCATCTAGGGTTTCGAAAAAAACCGAGCGGTTTTATAAGAAAAACTGGCGGCTACCTCGGGTCGGGGTCTGGCGAGGTCGGGGGCCAGCTCCGGCGGGCGGGCGGCGTCGGCAGCGAGGGGGTCCGGCGGCGGGGCGACGGATCAGGGCGGCGGCGCTGCGGGAAGGCGACGGGACGGCGGCGACGACGGCTCGGGACGACGACGCGGTGGCGGCGCAGGACCGGCGGCGGCGGGGCGGCTCGGGCGGCAGCGGTGCTAGGGTTTTGCGGGTGGGCGGCTCGGGCTGGCGGGTCGGCCTCCCAGCTTATAAGGCCGGCCAGGCCAGGAGTCCGGGGCGGACACGGCCCGGTAGGTCGATATCTTTTTTTTAAATAATTAAGCGCAAAAAATAAATAAAACAAATACTAAACAGACCCCAAAAATCCCGAAATAAATTTTCCCCGACTTATAAAATCAAGCCGGACAAGATGAACATTTATTTGGGGCCTAAATGCAATTTTGAAGAATGCGCATTTTCCTAATTCAAATAAAATAGCGATAAAACTCAGAAATAAAATCTTATTTGATTTTAATATTAAATTCTCAATATTTCTTTATTTTGGGAAAGTCATTTTATACCCTCTCTCATATTTTTATAATAGAAATAATTGAAGATAAAATAAATAAAATCAAATGATCCTATTTTCAAAATTTGAGAAACTCAAACATGAAAATAACGAAATCCCCAACTCTCTCCGTGGGTCCTTGAGTTGCGTAAAATTTCTAGGATCGAGCCAACATGCAATAAAATATGATATGCAATGATGATCTAATGTATAACATTTCAAATTGAAAATTTGGGATGTTACATCACTTGACCCCTTCGAGGATGGTATACTACTTGACACTCCACCCGTGTGCATGCATAGGTATCGCCGGAGCTTCACGGACAACGAGGACGAGTGCAAGCGCCAAGGAACAACTACACCATCTGCGAGGGAAGCATATAAGAGAAGACGGAAGAAATGGAGCTGCTACAATCTACAACCACCGGATGATCGGACTACGCCGGACGTCCGACACCTAGAACTCCAGCCAGCCCAAGAGTCCTGCCGACGAGATCTACAGCGACCGGATGACCAAGCACCACCGGACGAACGGTGCCATGGCAACAGAATGATATTTACGGAAGTCCGACTTCTAGACGTCCGGACCGTCCCGAGCCTCCGGACGTCCGACACCGACCGGACGTCCGACGCCTGTGTGCGCAGCCGCGGGCCTTTGGCCTTGTATCCCTCTCCCACTTACCCCTTCGTGGATTAGACTATAAATAGACCACGTCCACCTCCTTTCTAGGGTTAGCAAATACGATAGCTCATTCTTAGGTGAGCTTTGCTCCTACCTCCTCCTCTTGAGAGAGAGAGAGATCACTCCCGTGGAGTTCAAGGCCTCCATGTGAGAAGATCTTGCGGGATATATCATCAAGACCCCCTCACGAGGGGACCCCATCAAGACCTCCTTTTGGAGATGAACCTTACCTTGTATCTTTCCGTTTGTTGTTCATGTACCTTGTGATCTTGTGTGTTTGATTATCTAGTGGATGTGTGATTTGGACTTGTTCTTGAGTGTTTCCCCTTGTGATTTCTCTCTGTTCTTCCCCGTGTTGTTCGAGGGATCCCACTCCAATCATGAAAGATCGGGCCACTAGGGTTCTACCCTACATCATCTTGGTATCAAAGCCATGTTGATCACGTTTTTGGAGTCCCTACCCTTTGTTTTCTAGCTTGATTTGTTGATTTCATCCCCAAAATCCAAAAATCCCCACCAAAAATAGCCCCAATTTTTTTGTGATTTGTTGGTTCGATGATGTTTTATTGATTTTGATCCGTGGATTTGCTTGGTTTCGAGTGGATCTAGCATCTCTCCAAGTTTCCCCATCTTTCATCCACGAAATCTCATCAATTCTGACCCCGAAATCTGCATTTTCTGCCCAAAATCGTGCCCCGGATCTCGGATCTCGCGTTGACCCCGACCCACCGGATGACCGGCATTTTATGGACGTCCGGACCCCCCACAAAGTACCGGACGTCCGTCATCCACCGGACGACCGAAATCGGCCAACATAACCATATTTACGGATTTCCGAGCTTACTGGACGTCCGGCCATCGGACATCCGTCCATTTCCGGACGTCCGTAACCTGTAGTTTCAGACTTCGACTGCTTTTTGTTTCGTCCATAACTAATTCACCCGAACTCTGATTTTGACGTTCTTTAGCCTGTTTTGAAGCTATTGACATCCCCCATCCCACAAAAATACCACAAACATCATTTGGCTCCATCAATGTTTGGCAATTTTGGCATCTTTGCCTAGGGCTTCCATCACATCATCCGCTACACCACCACCGACTTCCGCAACCTAACCCTTTTTGTTCACCATTGCATATGTGGTTGTTTGAGTTGTGACTTGAGTCTCCTAAGGTGTTTCAGCTACTTATGGACGGTTGCCTTTTCATCAACCACCTCCACCATTTCCGCATAACATTGCCCACCATACACTTCCGACACCCCAACTTAACCCAATTTGTTTGAGCTTGTTTGAGTTGTGTCTTGTGTCTCCTAAGGTGTTTAGGCTACTTAGGGACGGCAACTTCAACTCCGACACGTGTATAGCCCATCATTCCACTTCCGCATTGCCAAGTGCAAACCGCCACCGCTTTTCCGCTACCACCATTTGACATTTTCCTTTGGAAATTTTGAGTTTGCGGTTTTTTCCGTTTCCTAGGGTGTTTCGGCTAACTAGGAACGGGTGGACATCGGCAACACCGCCTCTCATCATCACCAAGGACGGTAACCTCGACGGCACCATTGTACATTCCCCTTGCAATTGCATTGATAACCTCTAGCCCATTTTGCATCACTTGCCTATCGAGACTAGCCATTTGAGTATTGCCAGCAACGTGACTTGTGCACATTAGTGATCATACTTCCCATAACATACATACCATATCATTGTGGTGCATATATTGGTATCATATCTTGTGTCACAAGTTTGTTCCCGCATATACACAATTGCTATCTTGGTTTGTGCATTGTGTAAAAGTGGTCATACAAAAAAAAGAGAGAAATAAATAAAAGTTTTAAGCAAAAGAAAGAGAGTAAAGAAGCTTGTAAGCAAGTGCCATAGCATTATACCACATTGCATATAAGATTGTCATATCCGATCATCTTGGATCATCTTGAGAGAAACACCGAGAACCATACATACATAGCATATTTGGGATAAAAGTTGCTACATTTTGCACCTTATAGGTTGTGCACAAGTGTCGTATCCGCCTATTGAGAAATCATGCTAGCGTCTCTCTTGAGTTGTGCAACACGAGCGTTTTCCGTGGTTTCCACATTTTGTGCTCATTCCTTGGTTGCACGACCCCATTTATCTATCCGTGTGTGTGTTTCCGTGTGCCACATATTGCTATTGGTATACTTGTTTCGCTTGCGAATTTGTGAATCTCTTTCAACATTATTGACTCTTACTAACATTTTGCATCAAATTTTGCCACTATCCTCACCGAGTTCTACCATAAGCTTTACTTTGTAGGTGTGAGTGAACAAGTCCGGTACCAATTCCACTATTCTTTCATTCACATTGAGTGAAATGGGATACATCCTCAACTTTGGGAAAAGGTAACTTGGTATTGTTTATCTCATTTCCTACTCACCTCTACTTGAGTCTTGTGATGTATAGGCAAGGCATTTCACCTTCGGTCTACAACAACAACGACGAGTTTGATGCCACGAAAAACAACTCCGACGCCAAGATACAAGCTCAAATGGAGGAGATCAAAGCCCTCATCAAGTCCTACAAGCGATCTTCCTCATCTTCGAGAAGACGCTCAAAGGCACATGCTTCCGAGCTAGCATCTCCGGCAAGATCACATCGGCATCGATACCATCACCAACAAGAACATGAAGGTCAAGAGCTCAACACCAACAACTGCTCAACGACTTCACCATCTCCCTTGGCATCTTCGCCAAGCGACTTCAAGGCATCTTCGCCTACGGATATACGACATCTTCGCTAACAAGCACCTCAAGACTACGCTCAAGAGAAGCTCCCCAAGCTCAAGTCCACAACTTCTGAGCGCTACTACGACCTCGACACCGACAATGAGATTCCTTTCTATGGGACTCAAGAACCCGAGGAGTATCTCGAGTGGGAGCGTTTGATGGACGACTACCTCAAGCTACATCAAGTCCCTTCCGAAGATCAAGTGAAGTGCGCCACAAGAAACTTCCACGACTACGCCTCGACATGGTGGCTTCACACACTTTTGGAGAGCTACGAGATAAGTTGGCCCAAGACAAAGAGAGCTTTGTGGCGAGAGTTCGTGCCTCCAACCTACACGGGACAACTTTAACGCCAATTGGAGAACACCATCTAAGGATCCAAGTCCATCGACAAGTACTTCAAGAAGATGAAGATTGCCTTGCGACGTGTGGCACCCCGGCTCAGAGAAACCGGTTTACCTTGCATTGCCAGCCCAGAGACCTTGTCTTCTAGCAACACACAACAACATGGTACAGAAAACAACCGCTTTATTCATTCTAGCGGAGCATAGTTCATATTACAACAGTTAGCGAGGCCAAGCGGCACACATGGTGCGGCTGAACAATATGTACATTATTTAGTGAACATAAAGGGGCCTCGATCATGACAACTATTCGGCAGCGGAACAACGTCGTAGTGGGGCTCCATAGCACAAGGACACCGACGTGGACACGGTCTAGACTCGGACATCACTCCTTTCCCACGGGACTTTCCTGAAATCTGGCATGCCACGCCAGGTCAGTACATTGGATGTACTTGCAAGCTCACAATAAGCATAAACATGATGACAGACAATATCATGATATTTATCCAATTAAACAACAATGCAACCATATATCCAACACACTGTGGCTATGCTCAACAGGTACTCATTCTCCCGACTTGCTTACCAGATGTGACCAATAAACATGATAGTACAAAAAACACACTCGTGATCCTTACGGCGATCACAACCCGACCAACTTGTGGCCCGTGATCCTTACGGTGATCACAACCCGACCAACTCGTGGCCCGTGATCCTTACGGCGATCACAACCCGACCAATGATGTCTACTACACAACCTTCTTCTTGTAGACGTTGTTGGGCCTGCAAGTGCACATGTTTGTAGGACAGTAGCAAATTTCCCTTAAGTGGATGACCTAAGGTTTATCAATCCATAGGAGGCGTAGGATGAAGATGGTCTCTCTCAAACAACCCTACAACCAAATAACAAAGAGTCTCTTGTGTTCCCAACACACCCAATACAATGGCAAGTTGTATAGGTGCACTAGTTCGGCGAAGAGATGGTGATACAAGTGCAATATGGATAGTAGATATAGGTTTTTGTAATCTGAAATAATAAAAACAGCAAGGTAACTAATGATAAAAGTGAGCGTAAATGGTATTGCAATGATAGGAAACAAGGCATAGGGCTCATACTTTCACTAGTGCAAGTTCTCTCAACAATAATAACATAGATAGATCATATAACAATCCCTCAACATGCAACAAAGAGTCACTCCAAAGGAAGTAATAGCGGAGAACAAACGTAGAGATTATGGTAGGGTACGAAACCACCTCAAAGTTATTCTTTCGGATCAATCTATTAAAGAGTTCATACTAGAATAACACCTTAAGACACAAATCAACCAAAACCCTAATGTCACCTAGATACTCCATTGTCACCTCAAGTATCCATGGGCATGATTATACCATATGCATCACACAATCTCAGATTCATCTATTCAACAAACACAAAAGTACTTCAAAGAGTGCCCCAAAGTTTCTACCGGAGAGTCAAGACGAAAACGTGTGCCAACCCCTATGCATAGGTTCATGGGCAGAACCCGCAAGTTGATCACCAAAACATACATCAAGTGGCACGTGATATCCCATTGTAACCAAAGATAAACATGGCAAGACATACATCAAGTGTTCTCAAATCCTTAAAGACTCAATCTGATAAGATAACTTCAGAGGGAAAACTCAATTCATCACAAGGGAGTAGAGGGGGAGAAACATCATAAGCTCCAACTATAATAGCAAAGCTCGCGATACATCAAGATCGTGCCATAGAGGAACACGAGAGAGAGAGATCAAACACATAGCTACTGGTACATACCCTCAGCCCCGAGGGTGAACTACTCCCTCCTCGTCATGGAGAGCGCCGGGATGATGAAGATGGCCACCGGTGATGGGTTCCCCTTCCGGCAGGGTGCCGGAACAGACTCCCGAGAGGTTTTTGGTTGCTACAGAGGCTTGCAGCGGTGTAACTCCCATTCTACCTTGATTTTCGATATTTTTATGGTACGTAGGCTTATATAGGCGAAAGAAGTCGGTCGGGGGATCCTCGAGGGGCCCACGAGACAGGGGGGCGCGCCCTACAAGGGGGGAGCGCCCTCCTATCTCGTGGCTGCCTCGAGGATCTTCTGACGTGAACTCGAAGTCTCCAGGGTCATATTCTTCCAAAAAATCACAATGCTGAAGGTTTCATTTCGTTTGGACTCCGTTTGATATTCCTTTTCTTCGAAATACTGAAACAGGCAAGAAAACAGCAATATGGGCTGGGCCTCCGGTTAATAGGTTAGTCCGAAAAATGGTATAAATGTGTAAAATAATGCTCATAAACATCCAAAAAGGGGTAATATAATAGCATGGAACAATAAAAAATTATAGATATGTTGGAGACATATCAAGCATCCCCAAGCTTAATTCCTGCTCGTCCTCGAGTAGGTAAATGATAAAAACTGAATTTTTGATGTGGAATGCTACCTAGCATAATTCTCAATGTCATTTTCTTTATTGTGGCATGAATGTTCAGACCCAAATGATTTAAAATAAAAGTTCATATTGATAGAAGAGATAGTAACACTTCAAGCATACTAATCAAAGTAATCATGTCTTCTCAAAATAACATGGCAAAAGAAAGTTCATCCCTACAAAATCATATAGTTAGGCTATGCTTCATTTTCGTCACACAAAGATGTTCCCAACTTCTATACCCCCGATGACAAGCCAAGCAATTGTTTCATACTTAAATAATCTCAAACTTTTTCAACCTTCACGCAATACATGAGCGTGAGCCATGGATATACCACTATGGGTGGAATAGAATATGATGATGGGGATTGTGTGGAGAAGACAAAAAAAAGGACAAAGTCTCACATTGACGAGGATAATCAACGGGCTATGGAGATGCCCATCAACTGATGTCAACATGAGGAGTAGGGATTGCCATGCAACGGATGCACTAGAGCTATAAATGAATGCTCAACAAAAGAAAACTAGTGGGTGTGCATCCAACTTGCTTGCTCACGAATACCTAGGGCATTTGAGTAAGCCCATTGTAGGAATATACAAGCCAAGTTCTATAATGAAAAATTCCCACTAGTATGAAAAAGACAACTTATGAGACTCACTATATGAAGAACAAGGTGCTACTTTGAAGCACAAGTGTGGAAAAGAGATAGTAGCATTGCCCTTTTCATTTATTTTCTTCTTTTTTCTTTTTCCTTTTTTTGGGCCTTTCTTTTTTTTCTTTTGTCCTTTCTTTTTCTTTTCTTTGGGCAATGCTCTAATAATGATGATCATCACACTTTCATTGATTACAACATATGAATTACAACTCGAAACTAGAACAAGATATGACTCTATATGAATGCCTCCGGCGGTGTACCGGGATGGTGCAATGAATCAAGAGTGACATGTATGAAAAATAATGCATGGTGGATTTGCCACAAATACGACGTCGACTACATGATCATGCAATGGCAATATGACAAAAGTAAAGTATGTCATGATGATGATGAACGGAACGGTGGAAAGTTGCATGGCAATATATCTTGGAATGGCTATGGAAATGCCATAATAGGTAGGTATGGTGGCTGTTTTGAGGAAGATATAAGGAGGTTTATGTGTGTTAGAGCGTATCGTATCACGGGGTTTGGATGCACCGGCGAAGTTTGCACCAACTCTCAAGGTGAGAAAGGGCAATGCACGGTACTGAAGAGGCTAGCAATGGTGGAAAGGTAAAAGTGCGTATAATCCATGGACTCAACATTAGTCAAAAGAACTCATATACTTATTGCAAAAATTTAGAAGTCATCAAAAATCAAGCACCATGCGCATGCTCCTAGGGGGATAGATTGGTAGGAAAAGACCATCGCTCATCCCTGACCGCCACTCATAAGGATGCACAAGCCAGGTACACTTCATGTTTCAAATTTGTTACACAACTTTAACCATACGTGCATGCTACAGGACTTACTAACTTCAACACAAGCATTCTTTAAATTCATAATTACCCAACTATCTTGACTTTAATATCACTACCTCCATATCTCAAAACAATTATCAAGTATCAAATTGATCATATCATCCAATTCACTTCCTATGATAGTTTTTTATTATACCCAACTTGGATGCTCATCATTCTAGGACCAACTTTGTAACCATAGCAAATACCATGATGTTCTAAAAGACTCTCAAAATAATATAAGTGAAGCATGAGAGACTAGCAATTTCTACAAAATATAACCACCGTCGTGCTCGAAAAGATATAAGTGATGCACTAGAGCAAATGAGAAACTACTCCGAAGGATATAAGTAAAGATCAATGAGTAGTCGAATAATTGTACAACTATGTGAAGACACTCTAACATTAAAGAATTTCAGATCTTGGTATTGTATTCAAACATCAAGCAAAACAAAATAAAATGACAATGCAAGGATAGCACAACTCATGTGAAGAAGCAAAAACTTAGGCCCAACCGATACTAACCGATAGTTGTTGAAGAAGAAAGGTAGGATGCCTACCGGGGCATCCCCAAGCTAGATGCTTGAGACTAATATTATCTTGGGGTGCCTTGGGCATCCCCAAGCTTGAACTTTTGTGTCTCCTTAATTCCTTTCATATCATGGTTTCTCTATTTATCAAAAGCTTCATCCACAACAAACTCAACAGAAAACTCGTAAGCTCCGTTAGTATAAGAAAATAAAACCACCACTTAGGTACTGTAATGAACTCATTCTAAATTCATATTGGTGTAATATCTACTGTATTCCAACTAATCTATGGTTCATACCCTTCGATACTACTCATAGATTCATCAAAATAAGCAAACAACACATAGAAAACAGAATCTGTCAAAAACAGAACAGTCTGTAGTAATCTGTATCAAATGTATACTTCTGGAACTCCAAAAATCCTACCAAATTAGGAAGTCCTAAGCATTGTGTACCAATCCATAGAAAAAAGAATCCGATCAGAAGCACATTTCTGTGAATTAACAAAACTAATTTACTGGGTGCAAAAGTTTCTGATTTTCAGCAGGATCAACAAAACTATCACCGTAAGCTATCCTAAAGGTGTTACTTGGCACTTTATTGAAACAAAAGCTATAAAACATGATTACTACAGTAGCATAATCATGTGGACACACAAAAACAGTAAGGATAAATATTGGGTTGTGTCCCAACAAGCGCTTTTCTTTAATGCCTTTCTAGCTTGGCATGATGATGACAATGATGCTCACATAAAAGATAAGAATTGAAACATAACGAGAGCATCATGTAGCATATTACTAGCACATTTAAGCCTGACCCACTTCCTATGCATAGGGATTTTGTGAGCAAACAACTTATGGGAACAATAATCAACTAACATAGGAAGGTAAAACAAGCATAGCTTTAAGATTTTCAACACATAGAGAGGAAACTTGACATTATTGCAATTCCTGCAAGCATATATTCCTCCCTCATAATAATTTTCAGTAGCATCATGAATGAATTAAACAATATAACCAGCACCTAAAGCATTATTTTCATGATCTACAAGCATAGAAAATTTACTACTCTCCACATAAGCAAAATTCTTCTCATGAATAGTAGTGGGAGCAAACTCAACAAAATAATTATCATGTGAGGCATAATCCAATTGAAAACTAAAATCATGATGAAAAGTTTCATGGTTATCATTATTCCTAATAGCATACAAGTCATCACAATAATCATCATAGATAGCAACTTTGTTCTCATAATCAATTGGAACCTCTTCCAAAATAGTGGAATCATCACTAAATAAAGTTGACACTCTTCCAAATCCACTTTCATGTTCATCACAGTAAGATTCAACATCCTCCAAAATAGTGGGATCACTACTTTCTAAAGTTGACACTCTTCCAAACCCACTTTCATCAATATAATCATCATAAATAGGAGGCATGCTATCATCAAAATAAATTTGCTCATCAAAGCTTGGGGGACAAAATATATCGTATTCATCAAACATAGCTTCCCCAAGCTTGTGGCTTTGCATATCATTAGCATCATGGATATTCAAGGAATTCATACTAACAACATTGCAATCATGCTCATCATTCAAAGATTTAGTACCAAGGATTTTAATGCATTCTTCTTCTAGCAATTGAGCACAATTTTTCTTTCCATCATTCTCACGAAAGATATTAAAAAGATGAAGCGTATGAGACCAACTTAACTCCATTTTTTTGTTTTCTTTTATAAACTAAACTAGTGATAAAACAAGAAACAAAAAGATTCGATTGCAAGATCTAAAGATATACCTTCAAGCACTTACCTCCCCGACAACGACGCCAGAAATGAGCTTAGTTGATGGGGTGTGAGTGAGTGCCGCTTACCTAGACTCCCCGGCAATGTAGCCAGAAAATAGCTTGATGTCTACTACACAACCTTCTTCTTGTAGACGTTGTTGGGCCTGCAAGTGCACAGGTTTGTAGGATGGATGAACTAAGGTTTATCAATCCATAGGAGGCGTAGGATGAAGATGGTCTCTCTCAAACAACCCTACAACCAAATAACAAAGAGTCTCTTGTGTTCCCAACACACCCAATACAATGGCAAGTTGTATAGGTGCACTAGTTCAGCGAAGAGATGGTGATACAAGTGCAATATGGATAGTAGATATAGGTTTTTGTAATCTGAAATAATAAAAACAGCAAGGTAACTAATGATAAAAGTGAGCGTAAATGGTATTGCAATGATAGGAAACAAGGCATAGGGCTCATACTTTCACTAGTGCAAGTTCTCTCAACAATAATAACATAGATAGATCATATAACAATCCCTCAACATGCAACAAAGAGTCACTCCAAAGGAAGTAATAGCGGAGAACAAACGTAGAGATTATGGTAGGGTACGAAACCACCTCAAAGTTATTCTTTCGGATCAATCTATTAAAGAGTTCGTACTAGAATAACACCTTAAGACACAAATCAACCAAAACCCTAATGTCACCTAGATACTCCATTGTCACCTCAAGTATCCATGGGCATGATTATACCATATGCATCACACAATCTCAGATTCATCTATTCAACAAACACAAAAGTACTTCAAAGAGTGCCCCAAAGTTTCTACCGGAGAGTCAAGACGAAAACGTGTGCCAACCCCTATGCATAGGTTCATGGGCAGAACCCGCAAGTTGATCACCAAAACATACATCAAGTGGCACGTGATATCCCATTGTAACCAAAGATAAACATGGCAAGACATACATCAAGTGTTCTCAAATCCTTAAAGACTCAATCTGATAAGATAACTTCAGAGGGAAAACTCAATTCATCACAAGGGAGTAGAGGGGGAGAAACATCATAAGCTCCAACTATAATAGCAAAGCTCGCGATACATCAAGATCGTGCCATAGAGGAACACGAGAGAGAGAGATCAAACACATAGCTACTGGTACATACCCTCAGCCCCGAGGGTGAACTACTCCCTCCTCGTCATGGAGAGCGTCGGGATGATGAAGATGGCCACCGGTGATGGGTTCCCCTTCCGGCAGGGTGCCGGAACAGACTCCCGAGAGGTTTTTGGTTGCTACAGAGGCTTGCAGCGGTGTAACTCCCATTCTACCTTGATTTTCGATATTTTTATGGTACGTAGGCTTATATAGGCGAAAGAAGTCGGTCGGGGGATCCTCGAGGGGCCCACGAGACAGGGGGGCGCGCCCTACAAGGGGGGAGCGCCCTCCTATCTCGTGGCTGCCTCGAGGATCTTCTGACGTGAACTCGAAGTCTCCAGGGTCATATTCTTCCAAAAAATCACAATGCTGAAGGTTTCATTTCGTTTGGACTCCGTTTGATATTCCTTTTCTTCGAAATACTGAAACAGGCAAGAAAACAGCAATATGGGCTGGGCCTCCGGTTAATAGGTTAGTCCGAAAAATGGTATAAATGTGTAAAATAATGCTCATAAACATCCAAAAAGGGGTAATATAATAGCATGGAACAATAAAAAATTATAGATATGTTGGAGACATATCAAGCATCCCCAAGCTTAATTCCTGCTCGTCCTCGAGTAGGTAAATGATAAAAACTGAATTTTTGATGTGGAATGCTACCTAGCATAATTCTCAATGTCATTTTCTTTATTGTGGCATGAATGTTCAGACCCAAATGATTTAAAATAAAAGTTCATATTGATAGAAGAGATAGTAACACTTCAAGCATACTAATCAAAGTAATCATGTCTTCTCAAAATAACATGGCAAAAGAAAGTTCATCCCTACAAAATCATATAGTTAGGCTATGCTTCATTTTCGTCACACAAAGATGTTCCCAACTTCTATACCCCCGATGACAAGCCAAGCAATTGTTTCATACTTAAATAATCTCAAACTTTTTCAACCTTCACGCAATACATGAGCGTGAGCCATGGATATACCACTATGGGTGGAATAGAATATGATGATGGGGATTGTGTGGAGAAGACAAAAAAAAGGACAAAGTCTCACATTGACGAGGATAATCAACGGGCTATGGAGATGCCCATCAACTGATGTCAACATGAGGAGTAGGGATTGCCATGCAACGGATGCACTAGAGCCATAGAGAGAACACGAGAGAGAGAGATCAAACACATAGCTACTGGTACATACCCTCAGCCCCGAGGGTGAACTACTCCCTCCT
The DNA here is from genome assembly GCF_018294505.1 of Triticum aestivum. NCBI lineage: Eukaryota > Viridiplantae > Streptophyta > Magnoliopsida > Poales > Poaceae > Triticum > Triticum aestivum. Next base: position 402,836,364 of record NC_057810.1, on the reverse strand, counting down.
CGTCACGGAGAGCACCGGGATGATGAAGATGGCCACCGGTGATGGGTTCCCCCTCCGGCAGGGTGCCGGAATGGACTCCTGAGAGGTTTTTGGTGGCTACAGAGGCTTGCGGCGGCATAACTCCCATTCTATTTTGATTTTCGATGTTTTTAGGGTACGTAGGCTTATGTAGGCGAAAGAAGTCGGTCGGGGGAGCCTCGAGGAGCCCACGAGACTGGGGGGCGCGCCCTACAGGGGGGGGGGCGCCCTCCTATCTCGTGGCTGCCTCGAGGATCTTCTGACGTGAACTCCAAGTCTCCAGGATCATATTCTTCCAAAAAATCACGATGTCGAAGGTTTCATTCCGTTTGGACTCCGTTTGATATTCCTTTTCTTCGAAATACTGAAACAGGCAATAAAACAACAATATGGGCTGGGCCTCCAGTTAATAGGTTAGTCCCAAAAATGATATAAATGTGTAAAATAAAGCCCATAAACATCCAAAAAGGGGTAATATAATAGCATGGAACAATAAAAAATTATAGATACGTTGGAGACGTATCAACCAACTCGTGGCCCGTGATCCTTACAGCGATCACAACCCGACCAACTCATGGCCAACTCAACACGATGACCTCTCTGCTATCCTTAGTGCAATTTAGTGTGCATATTTATTAAGTGTTGACCCATGGTGTACCCTACTTTCGAGCGTGTCTGTAACCGTGGACTCGGCTATCGATAGACTAAAAACACTCTGCAGAGGTTAGTACACTGTACGCACACTACGGAATCCATGGCCTCGCACTCCCATTCGGGTGGACCAACAGCGTTCCGACGAAACCATTTCATTGTCATGACACTCTCCCGGCCCTTCCGACTCAAACCCCAACGGGCTAGTCCTGGGTGGCCCCGTGTCTACCTCCAGACACCTCGACCACCGTCGTGGCCACGATCCACTCTGGGACCCGGTACCAAAATTAACTTAACAACGGGCTCACAAGGTTATGCTTGCCTACCAGGCTAGGGTACAACACGCCCATAACCTTCCCTAAATGGAGGCACCGACCAGAGGCATGACAATGAAACGCATTAAGGCCATCCCATACCGGCAAATGTGGTTGCACTGGGGAAAGACTCGTTTCAGCGGCACCACGACCTGGTCAACAACATGTTCAAGTTGAATTATTAATCAGGTTCAACTTAATGTGAAAAAAATAACCGGTGTCATACTGCCATACTATGCATCACTTAACATATACATCACATAACCATGCAAATACTGCACCAACCACGCTCCTACGGAGCCATCATCAACTCATGCTACTATTCTGGTTAAAATCTCACTTTACTTATACCAGAACCATTTCTAGCATTATCATCATTATTCATCATGCAAAATAATATTTAAACTACTCATCAAACTCTATGACCATATTATTTATTTATCACTTTCAACTAAGTTCTCCTTATCTTGCCAACAATACTTACTTCAAACATTCTGAAGTTCAAGTATTTTAACATAACAAGCATATAATAGAATATATATTTATTATATAACTAATTTAAATGCATCAATATTCATAAGCTCAAGTATGAAAGTCATAAATATTGAAGTGGCACCATGAAAATGTTACCGTGGCTTGCCTTAGTACCGATGAGGTTCACAAAGCTCCTAGTGATCCTCAAGACAAGCTGGCTCCGCTGAAAATATTCAAAACCATAAAAAGAAAATATCAAGAAACCTTCTGAAAATTGCCAGAAAATCTAGACAGCAAGAAAAAATCCCATCTTTTGGGTGCTATTAGATTTTTGGACACAGAACACGATGCAAAAAGAATTACTGCATTTGGACTTGTAGATAAAAAATTATGGCCATTTGAAGTCTCCCGGAATTTAAATGAATTTGAAATAATAAACAGAGGGGGGTGACGTCGAAGGCGTAATCTCCCGGGGCGCCACCACTCATACCGCTTCGCACGCGTAATGAGTGGCTGACTAGCGGGCCCCACTAGTCAGGCCGGAGGGAGGGGAGAAGGAAACAGAGGAGCGCAGCGCTTCGCCGGAGCTCACGCCGGCGATGAGACTTCTTGGAGGCAAACTAGAGGGAGGGATCGACGGAGAAGGCGATTGCGCACCTGCCCGTACCCGTAGCATGGCTAACGGTGGACGGACGGCGTTAGATTTGACCTCTCCAGCGGCGACAGAGGGCGGAGGTTGCCGGAGTTGAAGAAGAAGGTGGCTTGGGGCGGATCCAGGGGCTCTAGCTAGGTGCGTTGGCTTCACGGAAGAGAGGCGGAGGCCCTGGCGGGGTCGCCTTGGCTTGGGAGAGGCCGGAGCTGCGGGAACGATCGAGAGGGGATCGCCAGCAAGCTCGGCTCTGGGACGGCAGCTCGCGGCCTGCCCGGCCTGGCTGCAGCTTCTAATGGCTCTAGGAGGGAGTGGGAGTGGGTTGCGATGCTCCAGGAGGCTGCGGAGGGGGGCTTTTGTAGGTGGGGCGGCGAGGAGGGCTCGGGCTCCGCCGGAGAACACCTGTCCCCAGCGCTCGGCGACAACGGTGCCAGAGAGTGATGGAGAAGGCGACGGAGGTCACGCAACCACTATACGCCGGCGCGGACGAGCACAAGAACGAGGGGGAAAGAGACGAACACAATGCATGCACACTGTGCCATTGGCCGGACCGTGCCCATGCTCGCTGCGGTGAGCTCCGGCGTCGGCGAGCGGCAGGGTGGAGTTATGGAGGTGGAGACGAGGATGGTGGCGAGGGGTGGCATGCTCTGGCCGGCCGAGCAGCAAGCACGCACTCAACAGAGGCGCTGGTAACACACAGAGCGCGCATTTGACATGCTAGCACGCTCGGCCGAACGCGGTCACCGTGTGGACCGTGACATCAGGCCACCTACGGACTAACAAGGATGTCTGGCGTGTAGTCCTTGGTAAACTGAGGTGTTACCATGGCTCGGTTTGGTTCCAGGTGCAGTAGAAGTAAAATGGTGATGAGGTTAAGTTACTGGACAGAAACTTTGGGGAGTTACTGTGGTCAAACCACAGGGATTCAAGGGCTGAGCTTTGGTGTTTTACTGTCTCTTACTAAGGTAAATAAGCTCAGGGAAAACTAGCTACATTGGAGCTAGTAAAAAGGTAGTTGCTGTAGAAACCACCATTTCAGCCCAGAAGTGATTTTATTTTTTGTAGCCAAAATATTCCAAAGAGTGGTGAAATATTTTTGCTCAGAAATGTGCCATAGGGTCCAAAGAATAATTGGGATTTTTCTCAGGATTTTTGGGGAAAGAGAAATTAGGGTTGCTTTGGAGCTCAAGGAGTTAGCTAGGGTTTTGGAGGCCAAAATGAATATTTAAGAAAAATATTCCAAGCAATATTGTTGGGTTGGCCAGGGGTGAAATGATGGCTTTGAGGAGGAGAGGGAACACTTGGGTGAAAATCAAGGGATACCCAAGTGGCTAAGTCCAAATGAAATGATTCAAAACTCCAAATCCAAAATCAACTCAGCTCAAAATCAAGCAAAGAAAAGAGGGCAAAAACCAGGCTGTCACGAACCGCCCCCACTTAGAATGAATCTCGTCCTCGAGATTCGATTGCTAGGGAAAACCATTCTGGATAACATGCCCTTAGAAACTCTTCTGATTCCCAGGTTGATTCTGACTCGGTATGATGCATCCATTGAACCTTGTAAAACTTTCATGACTTACTGCGAGTGACCCTTTCCATCTGATCCAAAATTTTCACTAGCCTCTCTTCGTAGGTCAAGTCCTTTGCCAGCTCTATCTCTGCCAAATCGGTCTTTTTCTCGGGTGGTGAGATGCACCGTCGCAGTTGTGAGACGTGGAACACGTTGTGCACGTCTGACAGTTCAGGGGGCAGCTCCAACTGATATGCCACAACACCTACTCGCGTCAGGATGAGAAATGGACCAATAAACCTGGGTGCCAATGGGTTTGGAACCTTTTTATTCCTTTCATGGGTGTGACTCGAAGGTAGACATGTTCTCTGGGTTCAAAACTGATCTGCCGGTGCTTTGCATCGTTATAACTTTTCTGTCGCGATTTGGCCAGTTGTAATCTGTCTCGGATCTCCTTGACTTGCTTTTCAGCTTCCAGCACGAGATCTGTTCCGAAAATACGGCTATCTCCGATTTGAGACCAATTTAATAGAGTGCGGCACTTACGGCCATACAAAGCTTCATATGGTGACATCTTTAAACAGGTCTGGAACCCATTGTTATACGAGAACTCGGCGTAAGGCAAGCAATCTTCTCATTGTGGTCCTTGGGCCAAAACACAGGCTCGGAGCATATCTACGAGTATCTGATTTACTCTTTCCGATTGCCCATCCGTCTGAGGATGATAAGCGGTACTGTATTTCAATTCCGTTCCGAGGGCCTGATGGAGACGGGAACAGAAAGCAGAGGTAAAAAGTGAACCTCGGTCAGAAGTGATGGTTCGGGGAACTCCATGTAAACTGAAAATCCTGGATACATACAGTCGGGCAAGCTCATCTGCTCGGTATGAGGTTTTGACTGGGAGGAATTGGGCCACCTTGGTTAATGTATCCACTATGACCCAGATTGCATTATTGCCTCGTCGGGTCCTGGGTAATCCTGTGATGAAATCCATACAAACATCGTCCCATTTCCATTGTGACACAGGCAATGGTTGGAGAAGTCTGGCTGGTTTCTGATGTTCTGCCTTAACTTTGTTGCATATGTCACAACAGGCCACGAAATAAGCAATGTCTTTCTTCATTCCATCCCGCCAGAATATTTGTCGAAGGTCTTCATACATTTTTGTACCTCCAGGGTGGATTGAATACGAGGATTCGTGTGCTTCTGACAAAATTTTCTGCTTTAGGTCAGCTTGGTTAGGCACACAAATCCTTCCCCTGAATCGGAGGGTACCACACTGATCCTTCGAGAAATCAGATGACTTGACGCGTTTCTGCAGATCGGCATCGCCTGACTGGGCCTTACGGATTTCTTCCTCAAGAGTAGGGGTAACCGTCAGGATATTGGCAAGGCCAGCCTCAACTATGACCAGGTTGAGCTGAGCAATTTCTTCTTTAAGTTCGGAAGGCAGAGATTCCAACATGACGTTTAAACTGACGGGCTTTCGACTGAGTGCATCGGCAACCACGTTGGCCTTACCCAGATGATAATTTATTCCAAGAACATAATCCTTGACCAACTCCAGCCATCTTCACCGACGGAGATTTAAATCCGGCTGAGTAAATATGTATTTGAGACTTTTGTGATCGGTAAAAATTTGACACCTTTTTCCAATGAGGTAGTGTCTCCAAATTTTTAAAGCATGTACTACCGCGGCCAATTCCGAATCATGAGTGGGGTAATTTCCTTCATGGGGTCGTAGCTGCCGTGAGGCATAAGCTACTACCTTGCCATCTTGCATAAGCACGCGCCCAAGTCCTTGCCGGGAAGCGTCGCAATATACGTCAAAGCTGCGGTAGATATCTGGAAGTGTTAATACTGGCGCAGTTGTTAAGCGTTTCTTTAACTCAGTGAAACTTTTCTCACAGTCTAACGTCCATTCAAACTTCTTATCCTTTTTAAGCAGCTCCGTCATGGGCTTAGCAATCTTGGAGAACCCTTCAATGAAAGGACGGTAGTATTCGGCTAATCCAAGAAAACTCCGGATCTGAGACACGGTGGCGGGTGGCAACCAGTCGAGCACATCTTTTACTTTGCTTGGGTCCACGGCTATACCTTCAGCGGATAGCACATGCCCGAGGAATCCAACTTGCTTGAGCCAAAACTCACATTTACTGAATTTGGCGTATAACTAGTGCTCACGGAGTCGTTGTAACACTGCGCAGAGGTGTCCTTTATGCCCTTCTTCACTTCTTGAGTAAATAAGTATATCATCGATGAAGACGACCACGAACTTACCGAGGAAATCCATGAATACTTTGTTCATCATGTGCATGAAGAAGGTGGGGGCCTTGGTGAGGCCGAAGGACATGATGGTATATTCATAGAGATCATAGCGAGTGGTGAACGCGGTCTTGGGAATATCCTCCTTTTTAATTTTGAGCTGGTAATATCCAATCGGCAAATCAATCTTTGAGAACACCTTGGCTCCACTGAGCTGATCAAACAAATCATCATTCTTGGCAGAGGGTATTTGTTTTTGATCATGACATCATTCAACTGTCGGTAGTCCACACACATACGAAGGCTGCCATCTTTCTTGTCCACAAAAATAGCGAGTGATCCCCATGGCGAGGAACTGGGGCGGATATATCCTTTTTGGAGCATTTCATCGAGCTATTTCTTTAGCTCCACCAATTCGGATGATGGCATTCGATAATATTTCTTGTGTATTGGTGTGGTTCTGGGCACAAGTTCTATTGCAAACTCAAGCTCTCAGTCAGGTGGCATGCCTGGCAGTTCTTCTGGGAATAAATCGGGAAACTCACTGACCACCGGAATTAATTCCATTTCTGCTATTGCTATAAAAACCATTTCCTTGGAGGGTATGCTTCTACGAGCAATAAACTTGGTACCTTGTCCATCTTGTCCGGTCAAGTTGAATTCTCGGGTCGCACAATTTATGCATACTTGGTACGGAGTCATCCAATTCATACCCAAGATAGCATCCAATTTATCAGACTCAATAAGTATCAAAGACGTCGGGAAATGGATTCCGTTGATACTGACTTCCAGATTGCTGCAAACAAGATTGCTTTGAATAAGAGATCCCGGGGTTTGTACCAGCATATTCTTGCCCAAAAGTGAACAAGGAAATTTGTTTTTGGCAACAAAACTCCAAGAAATAAAAGAGTGGGAAGCCCCAGAGTCAAATAAAATTACTGCAGGTATGTTATTAACAGGGAACATACCAATGACGACTTCGAGATTTTCTTGGGCTTCGTCGGCTAAAATATGATGAACGTATCCCGTGACGTCGCGCTGACTTGGACCGGCTTCCAAATAATGGATTTGAGGCTTGAACGTAGCATTGGTCCGGTTGTTCTTGGGACACTGTTTGGCATAATGTCCGGTTTGTTCGCAACTATAATAGGAATTGTTGCACAGGCAATTCTCCATAACTGGGTTGAGCACGTCATTCTTGACTTGGGTGGTGGTCTTGTTAACATTTTGTTGCCAACTAGGCTGGTACGCCACAGGAGTTGGCTGCCAGGTATGAACCTTCTGCACTGGTTGCATTTCCTTCTTGGGCTCAAACTTGCGCTTGTGATCGTTATGGGCAGACTTATTATCTGACACGAGCTTGTGTTCCCTTTCAGCAATGAAAGCCTTTTTCACCAGGGTTTGGAAATCTAGAAAATTGAACACACCGAGAGCACAACGAAGTTGCGGGTTTAATCCACCAAGAAATTGGTCTATCTTCCTTTCTTCAGTGGCCATGTCATATTGAGAGTAACGTGACATGTGATTGAATTTCTGCAAATATTCTCCCACTGACTGACTTCCTTGGAGGAGCGCGAGAAATTCACGCTGCTTAGTCTTCATAATTCCCGTAGGGATGTGATATTTCCGGAATTGCTCCTTGAATCTTGATCAGGTAATTGCTTCATTCTCAGTCCCTATGGCTTTCTCATTTTCCCACCATATGGCAGCAGCGCCTTCTAGATAATGTGTTACAAATGGAACTTTATCCTCTTCATCAGTTCGAGGAACCTCAAGTTTCTTTTCCATAGTTCTTAACCAATCATCCGCATCCAAGGGATCAATGGCTTGACTGAAACTGGGAGGCTTAGTCCTTTGAAAATCAGATAGCTTGGAGTGAGGGGCGGGCTGATTTCCATTCTGTCCAACCATTGCTTGAATACTTCTGAATATTTCCATTAGATCATTGTTTCGTCGTTCCTCGAACATACGCATAATTTGCTCAGTGGAGGGCGGATTTGGCGGTGGAGGCGGTGGTGGAACGTATGGCTCGGGTGATTGTCCTGCCTGTCGTGCGGAATGACGAACAGGAGAACCCTCGCGAACGTTGCTACGGCAGCCTCCCCGCGTCATCCTAATATGATTTTTCCGAAGTCAACGCAACCGAGATGAGAAGCATTCAACAAAAAACTGGGGAGAAGCCAGCAACAAAAACCAAGCAAAACCGAAAAGACGAAGAAAATACGGCGAATAAAATAAAGTCCAACATAATTATACATAGACTCATACATGAAAGATAACAACATGCCAGGTCCAACTACCCTCATACATGAAACATCATAACTCGTACGACTACTCCGTACTCCATCCCGATGACTGAGAATACTCAGAAGCTCTACTACTCGGCTGGCGCTGCGGGGTCCTCTCCTGAAGCGGACTCGGATCCAGAACTGACGGGGTTAACGGAGACCTCCGGGTTAAAAGTGACACGACGACGCTGCCTCGAGGGCTCTCCCTCTGGGGTAGGTGGAGGGTGGATCATCGAGGCTGCAGGAGTGGCGAGGAGTGAAACCCACTCGGCAGGAGCACTAAGTGGACTCGCAGTCGCGGTGCCCGAGCTACTCGGGGGAGTAACCGGAGAAACAGGGGATCCAGAACTGGCAGGAATGTAGGGAATAAACCCTACAGATGGAGAAGTAGAGGCTAAAGCAGTACGGGCGCGACTCAGCTCACGAGCCAGCTCGTAGATCAGAAGATAGCTAGCAGTGATGTAGCGATAAAGGTGGCTAGCTACACTATCAGACTCCGGATCAATGATAGGGAAACGGACACGACCATTATCGTGGAGAGAAGGGTAGTAATGGAAACCTGGGTGATTCTGCATCCGGACCTTGTTGTAGTGGAGCTCAACAAGTACCTCGAATGCAGCAAACTGGACAGCCTGAGAAGCGGAAGAAGCATAGCCGCTACGAGAGGTACGAGTGTAAGAGCCGGAATCGGAACTGGTGCGCAGAGTAACCACGCTGTGATACTCATACACTGAGTCAGCTAGGCGCTCCCGGTACACACGATAGACTGGATCGTCTCCGTAAGGGTACAGCCGACGCCACACGTTACGAAGGAGATGCGGCGACGTGTACGGCATCAGCTGCAACTGGCATGAATATAACACCGGAGCCATCTACACTCACAACCATTAGCAGGTTAGCATAGAAAAATATAATCAGTGCAAGCAATGCAACAACCAGCTAGAGTTATTACCGACACTCAGCTAAAACTCGTATCTAGCATCCAATTAACTCGGCTTAGTCTAGCATGGCCTACAGTCAGCGCGGCTCGGATACCAAGCGTTGTGGCACCCCGGCTCAGAGCAACCGGTTTACCTTGCATTGCCAGCCCAGAGACCTTGGCTTCTGGCAACACACAACAACATGGTACATAAAACAACCGCTTTATTCATGCTAGCAGATCATAGTTCATATTACAAAAGTTAGCGAGGCCAAGCGGCACACACGGTGCGGCTGAACAATATGTACATTATTTAGTGAACATAAAGGGGCCTCGATCATGACAACTACTCGGCAACGGAACAACGTCGTAGCGGGACTCCATAGCATAAGGACACCGACGTGGACATGGTCTAGACTCGGACAACACTCCTTTCCAACGGGACTTTCCTGAAATCTGGCATGACACGCCAGGTCAGTACACTGAATGTACTTGCAAGATAACAATAAGCATAAACATGATGACAGACAATATCATGATATTTATCCAATTAAACAACAATGCAACCATATATCCAACACACCGTGGCTATGCTCAACATGTACTCATTCTCCCGACTTGCTTACCAGATGTGACCAATAAACATGATAGTACCAAAAACACACTCGTGATCCTTACGGCGATCACAACCCGACCAACTCGTGGCCTATGATCCTTACGGCGATCACAACCCGACCAACTCGTGGCCCGTGATCCTTACGGCGATCACAAACCGACCAACTCGTGGCCCGCGATCCTTACGGCAATCACAACCCGACCAACTCATGGCCAACTCAACACGATGAACTCACTGCCATCCTTAGTGCAATTTAGTGTGCATATTTATTAAGTGTTGACCCATGGTGTACCCTACTTTCGAGCGTGTCCGTAACCATGAACTCGGCTATTGATAGATTAAAAACACTCTGCAGAGGTTAGTACACTGTACCCACACTAAGGAACCCATGGCCTCGCATTCCCATTCGGGTGGACCAACAACGTTCGGACGAAACCATTTCATTATCATGACACTCTCCCGACCCTTCTGACTCAGACCGCAATGGGCTAGTCCTGGGTGGCCCCGTGTCTACCTCCAGACACCTCGACCACCGTCGTGGCCACAATCTACTCTGGGACCCGGTACCAAAATTAACTTAACAACGGGCTCACAAGGTTATGCTTGCCTACCGGGCCAGGGTACAGCACACCCATAACCTTCCCTAAATGGAGGCACCGACCAGAGGCACGACAATGAAACGCATTAAGGCCGTCCCATACCGGCAAATGTGGTTGCATTGGGGAAAGACTCGTTTCAGCGGCACGACGACCCGGTCAACAACATGTTCAAGTTGAATTATTAATCAGGTTCAACTTAATGTGAAAAAAATAACCGGTGTCATACTGCCATACTATGCATCACTTAACATATGCATCACATAACCATGCAAATACTGCACCAACCACGCTCCTACGGAGCCATCATCAACTCATGCTACTATTCTGGTTAAAATCTCACTTTACTTATACCAGAACCATTTCTAGCATTATCATCATTATTCATCATGCAAAATAGTATTTAAACTACTCATCAAACTCTATTACCATATTAATTATTTATCACTTGCAACTAAGTTCTCCTTATCTTGCCCACAATACTTACTTCAAACATTCTAAAGTTCAAGTATTTTAACATAACAAGCATATAACAGAATATATATTTATTATATAACTAATTTAAATGCATCAATATTCATAAGTTCAAGTATGAAAATCATAAATATTGAAGTGGCACCATGAAAATGTTACTGTGGCTTGCCTTAGTACTAATGAGGTTCACAAAGCTCCCGGTGATCCTCAAGACAAGATGGCTCTGCTGAAAATATTCAAAACCACAAAAAGAAAATATCAAGAAACCTTCTGAAAATTGCCAGAAAATCTAGACAGCAAGGAAAAATCCCATCTTTTGGGTGCTGTTAGATTTTTGGACACAGAACACGATGCAAAAAGAATCACTGCATTTGGACTTGTAGATAAAAGTTATGGCCATTTGAAGTCTCCTGGAATTTAAATGAATTTGAAATTATAATCAGAGAGAGAGGGGGGGGGGGGTGACGTCGAAGGCATAATCTCCCGGGGCCCCACTGAGGGAGTCCTGGATTAGGGGGTATCCGGACAACCGGACAGTGTACAACGTCCGGACTATTGAAGCGTGAAGATACAAGATTCAAGACTTTGGCCCGTGTCCGGATGGGACTCCCCTTTGCGTGGAAGGCAAGCTTGGCGATCCGGATATCGTGTTTCCTTTCTTGTAACCGACTCCATGTAAACCCTAGCCCTCTCCGGTGTCTATATAAACCGGAGAGGTTGGTCCTTAGAAGGACGATCACAATTACAATCATACCATCATAGGCTAGCTTCTAGGGTTTAGCCTCTACGATCTCGTGGTAGATCTACTCTTGTACTACCCATATCATCAATATTAATCAAGCAGGAAGTAGGGTTTTACCTCCATCGAGAGGGCCTGAACCTGGGTAAACATCTGTGTCCCTTGCTTCCTGTTACCATCAGCCTTGACGCACAGATCGGGACCCCCTACCCGAGATCCGCCGGTTTTGACACCGACATTGGTGCTTTCACTGAGAGTTCCTCTATGACGTCGCCGCAAGGCTCGATGGCTCCTCCAATCATCATCGGCAACACGGTCCATGGTGAGACTTTCCTCCCCGGACAGATCTTTGTGTTCGGCGGCTTCGCACTACGGGCCAATTCGCTTGGCCATCTGGAGCAGATTGACAGCTACGCCCCTGGCCACCAAATCAGGTTCGGAAACCTAAACTACATGGCGGATATCCGCGGAGACTTGATCTCTGACGGATTCGGGCCCGCTCCAGGAGCACCGGACAGTCACGATGAGCATGGCTTGGACCTGCTGTCGGACAACGCTCGGGATATCACCCCGGCAGTAGCCCCAGACACAAATCCGGAGCAGGCTGTGTTGCCTAGGGACGGAGGGATGACCCCGCCCTGCAGGCCGTACCCTCATTGGTGGTGGAGCCGAACACATGCTTTGCTTCTGAGGACGCCTGTGACTCCGGATCCCTGGATTCATATCTGGTTATAGGATCTAGTCCGCGCGTTCCCGAGCCCGCCGAACCTGGTTGGGCTCCGGTAATGGAGTTCACCGCTGCAGATATCTTTCAGCACTCGCCGTTTTGCGACATGCTGAACTCATTGAAGTCTCTCTCTTTGTCAGGAGGCTTTCTGCCAAACTATGTCCGGCTCGAATGGGAAGCAGTCGACGACGAGATTCGCTACCCACCCACCACCCACTTCATAGCCACGGTTGATGATTTAACCGACGTGCTTGACTTCGACTCCGAAGCCATCGATGTTATGGACGACGATGCAGGAGAAGATTCAGAACCTACGGGGCGCCAGACTTCCGCCTCGTCACACGACATATACATGGTGGATACGCCCAAGGAGGACGACAGCGACAGCCCAGAAGATAAAACCCCCGGGCAAAAGCCAAAGTGACGGCGCAAACGCCGTTCCAAGTTCAGCAACAGTAAAAATACGAGCAAGAGCGCCAGAAGGATCGATACTCCGGTCAACCCCGAAGGCAACAACGACCATACGGAACCAGCGATGGAGTAGGATGAACCAGGTCACGCCGAACACAGTTCGGAGCAGACGCCCGAAGACAATGATCCAGAGGGACGAGTTCATCCAACCGACCCAGGACAAGAAGACAGTGCGGATGATGGCACATTCATCATTCCAGAAGAATGCGTGGAACGAGATAACCTCCACAGAAAGCTTATGGCCACAGCGAGAAGTCTGAAGAAGCAGAAGCAACAGCTTAAAGCCGCACAAGAAACGCTCAATCGCAGATGGAACAAAGTGCTTGACACTGAAGAAAGATATGGCGACGATCGCCATACAAAGAGCTACCCAAAACGTAAGCTACTGCCAGAATTCAACGGCGAGGCCGTTCCACCAAATAGTAACATGACCAGAAGACCAGACGTACCACTCCACAACCGCAGCAAATCAGCTACGGACACTGCACATGACCTACGTGAACACCTGGATAAGAAAGCTGGCGCAGCTAGGTCCATCTACGGATCTAAAGGACACTCCCCAACGAGGGATTATGGTCACCACAAGGATTACACCAACCAAATACCAGTTCGGAATAAACACCGAACACAACAACAGCCGACGGCATGCCACAATATGTCCAGATACAGAGGGGCTACTCACCCCCTGTGCTTTACTGATGAAGTACTGGACCACGAATTTCCACAGGGCTTTAAACCTGTGAATATAGAGGCGTACGACGGAATGACAGACCCAGGGGTCTGGATAGAGGACTTTATCCTACATATACATTTGGCTCACGGGGATGACCTCCACGCCATCAAATACCTTCCCCTCAAACTAAAGGGACCAGCTAGACACTGGTTGAAAAACCTCCACGAAAATTCAATTGGGAGCTGGGAAGAACTCGAAGACGCCTTCAGGGCCAATTTTCAAGGGACTTATGTCCGGCCTCCGGATGCTGACGATTTAAGTCACATAGTCCAACAGCCCGGAGAGTCCCCCCGCAAGCTTTGGAATAGATTCCTCACTAAGAAGAATCAAATTGTTGATTGTTCGGATGCCAAAGCCTTAGCGGCATTCAAACATAGCATCCATGATGAGTGGCTCGCCAGACACCTCGGCCAAGAAAAGCCAAGGACAATGGCAGCCCTAACAAGCCTTATGACCCGCTTTTGCGCGGGGGAAGATAGCTGGCTAGCCCGTAAAGGCACCAGTGACCCCAGCACATCTGAAATAAGGTATGGCAACGGGAAGCCGCGGTGTAATAAAAATAAACGCCAAAACAAGGAAGAGAGCCCGGATAACACAACGGTTAATGCCGGATTCAGGGGCTCTCGACCTAATCAACAAAACAAGCCATCTAAAGGCAGTAAAGAGGGACCATCCAGACTGAATAGAGTCCTAGACATATTGTGCCAAATCCATGGCACCCCTGACAAGCCTGCAAACCACACGCACAGAGAGTGCTTGGTCTTCAAGCAGGCCGGCAAATTGAATGCCGAACACAAGGGAAGGGAAACACCAAGTGAGGACGAGGATGAACCTCGCCAGCCGAACACTGCGGGATAGAAAAAATTCCCGCCAGAGGTTAAAATAGTAAACATGATCCACGCGACTCATACATCCATGAGAGGGCGCGAACGCGCGCATAGAGACGTGCACGATATAGGGCCCATCATACCCACACCTAACCACCGGATGTCTTATCTGATCACTTTCGATCACTTGGACGACCAGACTAGTATTCGGCGCGGCGGATCAGAGGCCTTGTTGCTTGACCCAATAGTCATCGGATACCATCTCACCTGGATCCTCATGGACGACGGCAGTAGTCTCAATTTAATATACGAGGACACTGTCCGCAGGATGGGGATAAACCCATCCAGAATCAGCCAAAGCAACACCACCTTTGAAGGGGTGATACCAGGCGTCGAAGCCTACAGCAGGGGCTCCGTCATACTGGAGGTAACATTCGGCTCTCCAGGCAACTCTAGAAGCGAAGAACTACTCTTCATCATCGCACCCTTCCAAAGCGACTACCACGCAGTGCTCGGAAGAGCGGCCTTCGCCCGCTTCAATGCATTGCCGCACTATGGCTACCTTACACTTAAGATGCCCGGTCCACGTGGCGTCATCACCGTTAGCGGAATAACAGAGCGCTCGTCACGCGCAGAGGAACATGCGACGGCCCTCGCGGCCGGACTATAAGCGACCTCCAACATCAAAAAAAATATATGACCGATCGTTAAGACCATGGACACGGTTAGACGAGTCCGGTATCCCAGATCGAACCAGGGCACCTTATATGTAGTCCTATAGCGGATACCAGGGGCTATAACTACCCAATACAGCCCCACACTTGGCTCAACCTTATTGGCAGGCCAACAGCTTACACTTTTACTATCTACCGCGTACTAACGTTGTAACCTCCTATGAGTTTTCTGTTTTCACATACAACGTTCGCGATACCCTTCCAGGATACGTCACGACGGAGACAAAGACGCAGACGTGCAGAAGGGCCCCATTCAATAGGTTTCTTTTTAGATTAATCCCCTATGTAAACCTTTTCTATTGCCTCTTGTTGTTTAACCATCCCACGGGTTCCATACCACAGAGGATACTGCCGTTCTTGGCACTTCGCCACAACAGATTAACGCATGTACCTGGAAACACATGTTTTATAATGAATAGGAATTCTTGAGCCCATCATCTATTATAAAGTACGAATACCTTCGGGAGTGTTCGGCATCACGAGTTAGGCCTTATATGCATCAGCTCCGAATCATGTCTTTGGTCAAATGTTGGGTTTGCCCGGCTCCTGGGTTTGCCGCCTTACGTTCCGTTAAAATCGGCTAAGGTGGCCAAAGGAGAACTACTGTGATTGTGCCTTGGTTATTCCGGATGAGCACCTCAGTAGAGAAAGCCGAAAACTGACTGTCATGATGCAGCGAGAGACTGTTCAACCACTCGAGGACTCACAGGAATCTTTAGGATTCCTCCGCATTAACGAAGGGCCATTTCCCGGTCATGTACATGCGCGCCCGTATTTGGATGCACGCGAAAGTACCAGGGGCTACATAGTAGCCCCAATGTTAGACTCCCATGGCTAAGCGAAAGTGTTACAGCTATATAGTCCGGTTGCCTAGTTCGACGTGTGATCACCTCCTTAATGGAACAAGACGTTGGATCAAGTGTGATTAAGCATATTTCTTCTCGAACACCCCCGCATTGTATGCGTGGGAGCATGGAATTGCGACCAGAAAAGCTTCTCCACTTCCTTGTCACCTTGACCTTTGAAGAAGTCGGCAGCGTCAGCCGTACTCTTCGCCAAATCCGCATATGCGTCCGCAGGACTCCAGCGTCCATCCAGGGGAGTGTACTTCAGATCAAAAAATTTCGTCTGCAGCAAATAGGAGCCCCCAGCCGCGATTTCACCGGCCTGTCAAAGCTCCTCCCGCGCACCCCTAAGCTCGGTCCGAATTTCCTTGGTGGCATTCAGTGCCTTGTTCAGTTCGGCCAAATTATCCTCATGCTCCTTTTTAAGGAGCTCATACCGGTCAGCGGCATCTTTTAACTCAATAGCCATTTTGGCTATCTTTTCCTCGCTTCGGCGATGAGCAGCCTGTTCGGCTCTCAATTCCTCGGCCACCTTTAGGGCAGCCGCATTGCTCACCCGAGCTTGTTCCTTGGCTTGAGCAAGTTCCGCCCTCAGGGCCTCCACGGCAACAACACCATCTGCAGTCCAAACATATTACATCAATATCATGGCACCTTCATATTTTCCTATACAAGGGAAGGCATGACACATACCTTGTGAATTGTCCAGCCGCTCATTCACCAGCGTGATATCAACATTAATCGATCCAATTTGCCTCGTTAGTTCGGCAACTTCAATGGACTGGCCGGCGTTTGGACCCACAGGTACCTGCACATATTTACAGCATGATCATTGGTTTATGATCCCCCGTTTGCCGCCTAGGGCGGGCAACCAGAGTCTCAGGGGCTACTATCTATATGGAGCACAACTAGCGCGTGCTTCACAGCCAAAGAAATAGTGTATTCTTCATTACGTACCTCAAAGCCTCTGAGCAGGCTTGTGAATGCTTCATTCAAGCCACTTGTAGCGGATGAAATCTTCTTGAGCACCACGCTCATTAACGAGTGGTGCTCCTCCGAGAGCGCAGCTCACTCCAGTAAGCCCGTTAGCATGTCCGGCCGGACATTGAACTACGCCGGACCCTTCCCATCGCCCCCCGTGTGAGCCAAATGCTCCAGACTTAGGGCGACTGACATATTGGCTTCCGGCTTCAGCAGATCCGGACTCCTCCGTGACGACACCTCGGTGTCGCCCGCTTCATGAGTCGGAGAGGCGGGTGGGGTCTCGCTCTCCATCATCTCCAGAGGAAGGTCCCCCGAAGACGAACCCTGTTGAGAAGAGCCGCTGGCCGGACTGCAAAAAGTTGAATCCTGGTTATTGATATAGGATAAACACAGTACCCTCAGATTGTGAATTGACTTACAGCTCGGTTGAGGGCTGGCCCATTGGAGGGCATGATGCGGTGAGGGTGCCCGTCGGGACAAGGCCCCCTAGGGATGTCTTTTTCCCTGGTTGGGGCATCTCTGCTTCCAAGTCTTCGGAGACAGCCCTCTTCTTCCCGCACGGGGAGGAGGCCTTAGCCTCCCTTTCCTGACTATCCTCCCCCGGTTCGGATGCGGAGCGTGTGGGGTTCGGTTTCTTCGTTCTTCCCCTTGTCTTTCCCCGAGGGCATCCTGCTGAGTACCCGGTCAAGCATCTTGGCCACGGTGGGACCAGGCGAACCTTCGGGAAGTGGCGCCGGACACCTGATTCTCTCTGCCTTGCTGAGCCATTCCTGGGCACGGAGGATTTTCAGAATAAACAACTATAACAAACTCAAAACTAGGTGTCCGGTGTCAAGATTACTTACTTGGGTATCTTGGCGATTGCAGCTTAGGCCCGCATCCTCGGTGGTGTCCGGACACTCTACTTTCTGTCCGAAGAATAATTTGCACATCTCTTCGAGCTTCAAGCCAAAGAAGTGCTTGACAGTCCGCGGACCCTCCGGATTGAACTCCCACATCCGGAGAGGCCGGCATTGGCACGACAACATCCGTCGGATTAGCATCACTTGCATTATGCTGACAAGGTTAATGTCCCGCTCAAGAAGCTCCCGGATGTGATTCTGCAGTATTGGTACATCACCAGCGGGCCCCCAATTCCGCCCTACATCGGTCCAAGACACTAGCTGTGATGGGGGGCCCGAGCGGAACCCGGGAGCGGCCACCCACTTTGTGCCTCTAGGAGCCGTGACATAAAACCACCTCCGTTACCATACATCGGATACTTCCGGGAAAGAGCCCTCTAGCCACGGGGCATCGGCGTTCCTGCTTATTACGGCGCCTCCGCACTCCGCATGTCACCCCTCGATCATCTTCGGCTTCACGTTGAAGGTCTTAAGCCATAAGCCGAAGTGTGGGGTGACATGGAGAAAAGCCTCGCACACGATGATGAACGACAAGATATGGAGGATGGCGTCTGGAGCCAGATCATGAAAGTCCAACCCATAATAGAACATGAGCCCCCTCACAAAGGGGTCGAGGGTGAGGCCCAAGCCGCGGAGGAAGTGTGGGACAAAAACGACACACTCATTAGGCTCCGGTGTGGGGATGACTTGCCCTGGAGCGGGAAGCCTGTGCTGAATATCGGTGGTCAGGTATCCGACCTCCGTAAGCCTCGCAATGTCTTCCTCTTGAATCAAGGAGGCCACCCATCGGCCCTGAGGGGTGGATCCGAACATATTGGAGGATCTGGGGTGTCGAAGCTTGGGTTTCGGGTGTTAGAGCTTGAGGCACGAGAATGCGCGAGGAAGGTGGAAAAGAGGCATAGGCCTCAACCCCTTTATAAAGAGGGTGAATATCAAGAGTCCTCGGTGTGACCGTTTGAGGCTTATCTAAAATCACACGGGGTTATACCAACGGCAGTCGTGGGGTCATGCACGCCCACATTAATGGAAAATCCCGTAATAAGAGGAACACGATCTCTGCCTCGACGGGACGTGCCAATGAAACCGCCTCGTAAAACGAGTCGTTGTGGGGTAAGAAACGCCGGTTCGTGTTGGACCAGGCCATGATGCACAGGCACGACGCACGAAGATTGCCAGCAGATCAGATTTATGCCATGAGAAGATCATCTTGCAGATCCGGACACGGTCTACGTGTTCGATAATTACTTTGGAGTACTCAGAGAAGGAACCTGCCTTGCAATGCCAAAGACAATACTGTGCGCCGGACTCATCGTCATTGAAGCCTGGTTCAGGGGCTACTGAGGGAGTCCTGGATTAGGGGGTATCCGGATAGCCAGACTGTGTACAACGTCCGGACTATTGAAGCATGAAGATACAAGACTCAAGACTTCGGCCCGTGTCCGGATGGGACTCTCCTTTGTGTGGAAGGCAAGCTTGGCGATCCGGATATTGTGTTTCCTTTCTTGTAACCGACTCCATGTAAACCCTAGCCCTCTCCGGTGTCTATATAAATTGGAGAGGTTGGTCCTTCGAAGGCCGATCACAATTACAATCATACCATCATAGGCTAGCTTCTAGGGTTTAGCCTCTACAATCTCGTCGTAGATCTACTCTTGTACTACCCATATCATCAATATTAATCAAGCAGGAAGTAGGGATTTACCTCCATCGAGAGGGCCCGAACCTGGGTAAACATCTGTGTCCCTTGCTTCCTATTACCATCAGCCTTGACGCACTGATCGAGACCCCCTACCCGAGATCCACCGGTTTTGACACCGACAGCCACCACTCATACCGCTTCGCGCATGTAATGAGTGGCTGACTAGCGGGCCCCGCTAGTCAGGCCAGAGGGAGGGGAGAGGGAAACAGAGGAGCGCGGCACTTCGCCGGAGCTCACGCCGGTGATGAGACTTCTTGGAGGCAAACTAGAGGGAGGGATCAATGGAGAAGGCGATTGCGCACCTGCCCGTACCCGTAGCGTGGCTAACGGTGGCCGGACGGTGTTGGAGTTGACCTCTCCAGCTGCGACAGAGGGTGGAGGTTGCCGAAGTTGAAGAAGACGGCGGCTTGGGGCGGATCCAGGGGCTCTAGCTAGGTGCGTTGGCTTCACGGAGGAGAGGCGGAGGCCCTGGCGGGGTCGCCTTGGCTTGGGAGAGGCCGGAGATGCGGGAATGATCCAGAGGGGATTGCCGGCAAGCTCGGCTCTGGGACGGCAGCCCGTGGCCTGCCCGGCCGGGCTGCGGTTTCTAATGGCTCTAGGAGGGAGTGGGAGTGGGTTGCGATGCTCCAGGAGGCTGCGGAGGGGGGCTTTTATAGGCGGGGCGGCGAGGAGAGCTCGGGCTCCGCCGGAGGACACCTGTCCCTGGCGCCCGGCGACGAACGGTGCTAGAGAGCAATGGAGAAGGCGACGGAGGTCACGCAACCACTGTACGCTGGCGCGGACGAGCACAACGAGGGGGAAAGAGACGAACACAGTGCGCGTGCACTGTGCTGTTGGCCGGACCATGCCCATGCTCGCTGCGGCGAGCTCCGGCGTTGGCGAGCGGCAGGGTGGAGTTATGGAGGTGGAGACGAGGATGGTGGCGAGGGGTGGCATGCTCTAGCCAGCCGAGCAGCGAGCACACGCTTAACAGAGCCGCTGGCGATGCATAGAGCGCGCGTTTGGCATGCTAGCATGCTCGAACTAACGCGGTCACCACGTGGACCGTGACATCAGGCCACCTACGGACTAACAAGCATGTCTGGCATGTAGTCCTTGGTAAACTGAGGTGTTACCATGGCTCGGTTTGGTTCCAGGTGCAGTAGAAGTAAAATGGTGACGAGGTTAAGTTACTGGACAAAAACTTTTGGCAGTTACTATGGTCAAACCACAGGGATTCAAGGGCCGAGCTTTGGGGTATTACTGTCTCTTACTAAGGTAAATAAGCTCAGGGAAAACCAGCTACGTTAGAGCTAGTAAAAAGGTAGTTGCTGTAGAAACTACCATTTCAGCCCAAAAGTGATTTTATTTTCTGTAGCCAAAATATTCCAAAGAGTGGTGAAATATTTTTGCTCAGAAATTTTCCCTAGGGTCCAAAGAATAATTGGGATTTTTCTTAGGATTTTTGGGGCAAGAGAAATTAGGGTGGCTTTGGAGCCCAAGGAGTTAGCTAGGGTTTTGGAGGCCAAAATGAATATTTTTCATTTAAGAAAATATTCCAAGCAATATTGTTGGGTTGGCCAGGGGTGAAATGATGGCTTTGAGGAGGAGAGGGAACACTGGGGTGAAAAATCAAGGGATACCCAAGTGGCTAAGTCCAAATGAAATGATTCAAAACTCCAAATCCAAAATCAACTCAGCTAAAAATCAAGCAAAGAAAAGAGGGCAAAAACCAGGCTGTCACACGACGAGCTGGCGTGGACGACCCCAGTTCGATGAAGTTCCACTTCATGATGGGATTGAACAATGACATCTCCAAGACTATCTTCCTCGAGAACTACAAGTCCATTGACGACTACTACATTGGTGCTATCAAGGCGGAACAAGAACTCATGAAGGCCACGGCTTCTCCACCCCAAGCACACTTCGCGGCGACCAAGCTCTACGACTACGAGCGTGAGGATACTACCACCAAGATGTCCAAGCCCGACGAGCTCCAAGACGATGCTCCCAAGTTCAACTGCACCGCCATCCCTCTTTGTGGCATTGATGGTGCCGAGTCTACTTCGACTCTTTTTCAAGATGGTGCAACGACAAGTACGACTACGGAGACCTTCAAGAACCAAGCTTTGGAGGCGAGCGACAAGGTGGCGAGCAAGGATGATGCTTCCATCTTTGGAGGTGAGAGTGATGATGTGCCATCTTCGGCCTTCATCCACGATGACGATGACGAGATGATCAAGCATGGGATTTTCCCTTCGGTCATGGAGGAGAGTGATGATGTGCCATCTTCGGCCTTCATCTACGGCGACAACGACGAGATGGTTGAGCATGGGATTCTCCCTTCGACCACAACGACGTATGATGACTTGAGTGACTTTTGCCACCATATTGAGAGTGAGAGTGACTTCACCACTAGCCCCATATATGACGAGTTGCCCCAATTCCCATGTGAGGAGAGCCACAACCGCCACCACTTGAGTGAGATGAGTGACTCCACCATATGCGACTTTGAGTGCACCTATTTTGAGGGAGTGAACCACCACATAGAGAGAGTGTGATAGTTGATAGGTCTCATGAGGCCATTTGCATTTCTAACAACTTGACCTCTACCTCTATCGTGTCTTCTAATTTGGTGCTAGGTCCCATTTATGATGACGCGTCGATTCTCGACGACTTCATCCTTCCTTTGGACAAGACGATGGCCATGGTGGAATATGATGCACCCCCACATGGTTCCATCAAGATGAAGATGACCATCATTTGGTCTTTCCCACCTCACCTACACCACTTGAGTGGAATGACAAAGGTAACATAGGTGACGGTGATGCTCAAGTCCCACTAGTGGACATTCTTCACATTGATTGCTTGCATGATGTTGATCCACCTAGTACCATGCTTCATGCTAGTATGATTTCCCTATGCGATGATTTGCCCATTTATGATGAGTATGATGATTCTCATGTTGAGTCTATTAGTTGTGATGCCATGTTACATAGGATTTCTTGTGACAATTCTCTAGGTCACATCATGTTTGATAATCCGCTTGACTTGTCATATGCTATGCATGAGATCAATCATATGTCTTATTTGCAATCTCTTCATATTGACTATGCATATGCCATTAAAATAAACCCAATTTTCACATATGACATAGATGACAAGCCCATGGTTATAAGCATTTGTTTTTCTTGTGATGATGTTGATATGCTACCTTTGCATCATTCATCTTATATGCCATGCCATGACCACCTAGCTTTGTATATGCATTTGTTTGGATGTTATCTATTTTCTCCATATGATGTTTCCGATATTGCTCATGCGGAGACCCCCATTTTCCTCATACATGTTAGGATAATTTGATCCATCCCATTCATTGCATGATCCCAATACTCGTGTGCACC
The DNA here is from genome assembly GCF_018294505.1 of Triticum aestivum. Taxonomy (NCBI): domain Eukaryota; kingdom Viridiplantae; phylum Streptophyta; class Magnoliopsida; order Poales; family Poaceae; genus Triticum; species Triticum aestivum. The sequence continues at coordinate 402,813,546 of NC_057810.1, read as the reverse complement.
ATATTCACCCATGAACAAACATGCTATTGATGTGCCATATACTTGTATTCTCAATTTGTGTCCCCATCGTGTCATACATAATAACTATTCTTTCATGATGGATGACATGTTCATATACCATGCATCAAATTTCTTTGAGCGATGCCTATCTTGTGCTAACTATAATGTGCACATACACATCATGATGTATGATGTGTACATTTATCACGTGCACAATTTCTTTGGTTTGTGTCTCTTTTGTGTAGGTACCCATGAATACTTGTCGACCTCGCAATCCCACAAGTTGACAAAATGAGCTCTGTAGAGCAATGATGACTTGGGATCCCATGGATTGTCTTTCCCACCGCTCTCTTCGCACAAAGACTTCGTGCATTTCTTCTACATGGCCCTCACTTGGCTATGGGTTGTTGTCCATTACATATTATATGCCCATCTTGCCATGTTCAGTTTGCATGATATGCCCATTCCTATGCCTTTGCCATGCATTTGTGACCCATGCTTTGCTTTACACATGATGATTGATTCTCATACTTTTATGTGTATTTGCAAGCTTGGTGGAGACATTGCTTCTTACTACCATGCTCCATTTATGACCCATTCCTATGATGATACTATGATCTGTCTTTGTGTTCGTGCTTGCGATATGTCATGTGCATTACCTATGCCTATTATTTTCTCACATGACATGATTGCCATGATTTACTCTAGTGTGTTGGATCTTCGCTCAACTAGTTTGCATGACTTGATCTCTATGCTTGCTCATGTTGCATCACCCATGATTCATACTTGCTCATTTCATGTAGTTAATGACAACCATCTATATGCTTTGCACATGATTCATATTGTTTCTTGCAATATATCTCCATGTGTTGCCTCTCTCATGCTAGATGATTTGCCATGTATTGAGTGCAACAATGATTCTCTTCTTGCTCATGAGATGGCCCCCATAGCATTCTCGCATATATTTGGAGATTTTGACATAATTCTTGTGAAGCATGCTTGTCTTACTTCTTTGCACCATATACCTAGTGCCATGAGTATCACCATTGTTGCATCATATTATTCATGCACTTGTGCTTCTAATGGTTATGTGCAAGATAAGAGAACCATCATGATGGATGATGTGTTTATCTACCATGCGCATACGTTCTTTGTTTTGTTGTGTGCATGTGTACAATACTTGGACTTTGTTTCGACTTCCACTTCACGTGAGTTGACCATTCGAGCTCTTGACAGCGAGCCTCATAACTTCTACCACGACTCGCTTCTACACCGCATTTGCTTCCACTTCGGGATTGTGAAGAATGCACAACGACCCGCTTTCAAGGTGACATCCTTCTTGAGCTTGGATATTGTTGATCATACTTCATGTGTTGCTTTCACCATTTGCACGCATGTTCGAGATATTGCTGTCACCCATGATTGCCACATTTCCATGCTTCATGACATATATACCTTGTGTGTTGCATCCTATTCTTGGACTACTTGCTACTATCATATGGTTGGTTGCACCAATATCATTTCTTCACATATGCCATGTCCCATTGCTTGTCACATGCTTGACTTGATTGCCTCACACATGATGAACAATTGCTCTTTCTATTGTGTTAAGTGCCACACTATATTCACTACACCCTATGCACATTATGCTTGGATTGTCTTGCACTTGACCCATGTGTTTAGACACTTCATTTTATTCGGTGTTGTGAATGATTCTTATGCCTACCATACACCTTTCATTGAGCAATTTGTGAATGCTTGCAATGACCTCGAGGTAGATGCTTATTCTCTTGTCACACATATTTGCATCTCTACCTCACATTAGCATACTTGTCCCCATGATATCTTTTCTTGTGCTCGATTGATATGTTTACATGCCATGTCACAATCCTTTGTCACACCCTATGGTATGCTTGATGACAACACTTGTTTGGTGAATCACCTCTTGAATGCTTAGTTTTGCACTAATTCTAACCACATTTGTTTTTCCAAGTGTTTGTTCAATTTGCTCCTTTTAAAGGAATCACAAGACGGTGCGACATTGGAGAGTGCCCATTTCGAGCTACTAGACGATGAGTGCTTGGTGGTCGACCACTTTGACACGACACCACCATTTCTTTCCCATGGTGATTTGGTTTTCGATCCGAGGTCAGTTCTTTTCCAAGTGGGAGGGGATGATGCGGAGCATCCTACGGTCATCACCATGTCAAGAGTCCATTTGGCAAGTGACACGTGCGACCTCTACTTCTCATACATAAAGGTGAATCTTCTCCTTTACATGTGTTCACTTGACCCCTTCGAGGATGGTATACTACTTGACACTCCACCCGTGTGCATGCATAGGTATCGCCGGAGCTTCACGGACGACGAGGAGGAGTGCAAGCGCCAAGGAACAACTACACCATCCGCGAGGGAAGCATGGAAGAGAAGACGGAAGAAACAAAGCTGCTACAATCTACAGCCACCAGACGACCAGACTACGTCGAACGTCCGACACCTGGAACTCCAGCCAGCCCAAGAGTCCCGCCGACAAGATCTACAACGACCGGACAACCGAGCGCCACCGGACGATCGGTGGGACGGCGACAGAATGATATTGACGGAAGTCCGAAGACTTCTGTACGTCCGGACCATCCCGAGCCTCCGGATGTCCAACGCCTGTGTGTGCAGCCGCGGGCCTTTGGCCTTGTATCCCTCTCCCACTTACCCCTTCGTGGCTTAGACTATAAATAGACCATCTCCACCTCCTTTCTAGGGTTAGCAAATATGATAGCTCATTCTTAGGTGAGCTTTGCTCCTACCTCCTCCTCTTGAGAGAGAGAGACCACTCCCATGGAGTTCAAGACCTCCATGTGAGAAGATCCTGTGGGATATATCATCAAGACCCCCTCACGGGCGGACCCCATCAAGACCTCCTCTTGGAGATGAACCTTACCTTGTATCTTTCCCTTTGTTGTTCATGTACCTTATGATCTTGTGTGTTTGATTGTCTAGTGGATGTGTGATTTGGACTTGTTCTTGAGTGTTTCCCCTTGTGATTTCTCTCCGTTCTTCCCCGTGTTCTTTGTGTTCTTCGAGGGATCCCACTCCAATCGTGAAAGATCGGGCCAATAGGGTTCTACCCTACATCAGATCTCCAAGAGACCATTGTATTGAGAATCAAAAGAGAGAGAGGAAGCCATCTAGCTACTAACTACGGACCCGTAGGTCTACAATGAACTACTCATGCATCATCGGAGAGGCACCAATGAGGATGATGAACCCCTTTGTGATGGTGTCTAGATTGGATCTGTGGTTTCTGGGACTTGCAGCGGCTGGAATTGTTTTTCATCGATTCCCCTAGGGTTTCTGGAATATTGGGGGTATTTATAGAGCAAAGAGGTAGTGCGGGAGGCAACCGAGGTGGGCACAAACCACCAGGGCACGCCTGGGCCCCCAGGCGTGCCCAGGTGGGTTGTGCCCCCTCGGGGCACCCCTCTGATACTTCTTTGGCCCATCCTATGTCTTCTGGCCTAGAAAAATTCTCCAAAAAGTTTTGCTGCGCTTGGACTCCGTTTGGTATTGATTTTCTGCAAAGTAAAAAACAAGCAAAAAACAGCAACTGGCACTGGGCACTATGTCAATAGGTTAGTCCCAAAAAATGATATGAAGTTTATATAAAATGATTGTAAAACATCCAAGAATGATATAACAACATGGAACAATAAAAAATTATAGATACATTGGAGATGTATCAGCATCCCCTAGCTTAATTTCTGCTTGTTCTCGAGTAGGTAAATGATAAAAACAAATTTTTTGATGTGGAATGCTGCCTAACATGTTCATCACATATTCTTCTCTTCGTAGCATGGACATTTGGACTTTTATATGATTCAAAGACATTTTTTTAGAAAAGGAGGTTAACCCCCGGCCTCTGCATCATTCGATGCACACAACCATTTTATTAAGAAAAGAGGTCCAAAAGTCTCCTCAAGTGGTCTCAAAAGATCATGAAGAAACAAATACCACATGCGGCCAAAAATAAAAAAAAGCCACACCTGGCTATAATAGATCAAGATGTATACACGCCTAGCCTATTACTGGACCGCCATCCATATCGGTTGTATGTATCCCATGCAACCGTTTCCCATCGGTTGCACCCAATAGCCATGTGTGCCCTGTGGTCCGTATGGCTCAACAAGGACCACGTACGGATCCATGTAGATGCTCTGAGGATGACCTGCAAAAAATTAATAATGTTTTGTCTGTTAAAGGCAACATCATTCCGACAATTCCATATCGCCCAAAGCAATGCACATGCTCCGACTCTGATTTGTGCAGCTGTTTGAGGTACCACCCCATCTAGCCAGTCATGAAAAAACTGTGATATTGAAGTTGGCAGAGTGATGTTAAAATCAACATGAATCGTTCTCCAAAGTAATCTTGCAATCGGACATTTAATAAGTAGATGTTCAATTGTTTCATTCTGGTCACAAAAGCAACATCGTTGACTCCCTTCCCAATTGCGATTGGCTAGATTATCTTTGGTTAAGATTACACCTTTGTGAACAATCCACATAAACACTTTTATTTTCAACGGCACCTTAATTTTCCAGATATGGCCTGACCTTGGGATGTCTCCAGTATTGATTAAATCCGTATACATTGATTTAACTGTGAAAACACCTAACCCCGTTAACTTCCAACTTATCGGTTCATTGGCATCCGAAAGATTAATCTCCATTAACCTATGCACAAGATGCAACCATGTATCCCAGCGTGGACCCACAAGTGCCCGTCAAAATTGAATATTAAGGGGATGGACTACAACACAGACGCAACAGAAACTTCTTTCCGTTGTGCAATGTGATATAAAACTGGATAGTGTAACACTAATGGAGTGCCCCCTAACCAGGTATCCTCCCAGAATCGAGTGCGTTGCCCATTCCCCACTTTAAATGTCACTCTGTTAAAGAAAGCGACCTTCATCCTCATAAGTCCTTTCCAAAAAGGTGAGTCTGACGGCTGTGCCGTTACCTGAGCCAAAGACTTAGCGAATAAGTATTTGTTTCGAAGTAACTGCAACCACACGCCCTCAGTCTCCACTGAAAGGCGGTATAACCATTTTCTCAATAAGCACCTATTTTTCGCTTCTAAATTCTCAACACCCAATCCGCCCTGGTCCTTTGGTCTACAAATCATCTCCCACTTAGCAAGCCTATACTTGGCCTTATTCTCATCAATTTGCCAAAAGAATCTAGATCGGTAGAAGTCTAATCTTTTTCGTACTCCTACTGGTACTTCAAAGAAAGAGAGGAGGAACATCGGCATGCTCATTAGCATCGAAATAATAAGAATTAGCCTTCCTCCGTACGATAAAAGTTTGCCTTTCCAGCAACTTAATTTCTTCTCAAACCGATCGTCAATGCATTTCCATTCTTTATTAGTAAGTTTGTGATGATGAATTGGTATCCCTAGATACGTAAAGGGAAGTGCACCTAATTCATACCCGAACAACTGTTTATATCTTTCTTGCTCCTCCTTGGCACGTCCAAAGCATAACAATCCGCTCTTATTAAAATTAATCTTGAGTCCAGATAGTTGTTCGAATAAGCAAAGAACTAACGTCATGTTCCTTG